>NC_071999.2:27864190-28169375 GCF_028885655.2 Pongo abelii
GAATCAATTTCCCTTATTCTTTTTCTCTCTGCAGTTAAAAAACAATGTCTAACCCATGCAATGAGCTTTTGACTATATGCCTCATTTCAAAAGGAATATGAGATCATTGAGTTGGACCCAGAGAAACTGAACTCAGAGAAAACTTCCGTTATTGAGAACCCAAAAGCTAATGGCCAGACAAAAGGATGAGAGGAAATGCTGGACCTCCAGTTTGTTATTAATTGCTCTTTTTTGTTTTGTTTTGTTTCGCTTTTTATTGAGATGGAGTCTCTCTCTGTTGCCCAGGCTGGAGTGCAGTGGTGCGATGTCGGCTCACTGCAACCTCTGCTGTCCAGGTTCAAATGATCCTTGTGCCTCAGGCTCCCGAGTAGCTAGGACTACAGGCATGTGACACCACGCCCAGCTAATTTTTTTGTATTTTTAGTAGAGACGGGGTTTCGCCGTGTTGGTCAGGCTAGTCTCAAACTCCTTACCTCAAGTGATCCACCTGCCTTGGCCTCCCGAAGTGCTGGGATTACAGGCGTGAGTCACTGTGCGTGGCCAATTGCTCTGTTTTTCATAAGGGACTCTGCCTTAAGCTCATTTTCATTGACTTATCATTTCTGGGTTTGCTCTGGTGTGAAAATTCTCATTAAATTTTTTTCTTCAGATTATCTCTAGTTCAGAAAAAATAAAATTAAAAAATACATAATTTATAATTCATGTCACAAAATTTTGATGGCACACTGTGGCCTGTCAGAGATTTCTTTAACATTCGTTTTTGTTTGTTTAGTTTTGGCTTTTGGTTTTTTATTGAAACATGATTTATATACTATAGAATTTATCTGTTTTAACATACAGTTCAAAGATTATTAGGAAATTTACTGAGTCATGCAACCATCACTACAGTCCAACTTTAGAACATTTTCATCACTCCAAGAAGATGCCTCATGCCCATTAGCAGTCACTACACATTTCCAGCCCCAGCCCTATGCAAACATTAATCTACTTTCTGTCTGTATACATTTGTCTATTCCAGATGTTTCATGTAAATGGAATTATACAGTATGGTAAACATCTTTTTCATCTACTTATTTTTATATTCAACTAAGTTTAACATGTAGCCATAACCAAATATTTAATTTTCTCTCCAGAAGCTTGAAAATATTTATTTTTCTTGATACTTACTTCGCCTTCTGATTTCTGTTTTTTATAACGAAACAGTCTTTTAAATGATTGCAATTATTGATTAATTATTTTCCTCTTCTAGCAGACCTTCTTTTTCACTCTTGAAACAGCAGCCTTGGATATTAATTACTATTTGTTCATTATCCCCTTTCTTATGAGCACCATCTAGTTGCTGTTCAAGCTACAGATTTTCATGTTGTAGTTGAGATATCCGCTCCTCTGCATAGTCTTGCTTTCTTTATCTGATGCTGTGTTTGGCTTAGGTCCTTTGGCACACTTTTTTTTTTTTTTTTTTTTTTTTTTTTTTGAGGTAAAAGATAACAGTGAGTTACTGAACAACTTTCTAAAGCTGGAATTAAATTCAATACCCTAAAAAGTAAACTCCATGAGACAAGAAGTTCTCTCAGAGAATTTTGTATTGTTCAGATGGCCAAATTAAGTCATCAAGGCCATCCTTAAAATGTGTTTGCTTTTTGACCTTTTTCTTTTGATGCTTTCTTTGCAGGCCTGTCATACTCGTCTTTCTCCTTCCTGGGAAATTGCTGATGGTAAGTTTTCACACCTTGATTTTGTTGTATTGATCCATCATCATCGTCAGCAGATGTACTATTATATAGGTTTTCTGATACTTGTGTATGTATATATATATATATATATTTTTTTTTTTTTTTTTTTTTTTTTTTTTTACTTTTGTGCTTCTTCCTCCTTCAACCTGTGGTTATTTATTTTCACTTTTCTCAGGCCTTTCTTGTTCTTCCTCTGAAGTCACTTCTAAGTCTTGTTCTGCTCTGGATGTTTATACATCCTTTCTTTTTACTGCATTCTTCACAACAGACTCTTCCATTTCAGTGGTAGGCTTCAAGGAAAGATGTTTTACAGGAGGCCCTTCTCCTTTTACCATATTTTTTTTCTTTTTTAAATGAAGGTTCAAGTAAAGACTCTGAAGCAGTCTCAGGGATATACTGCTTGGTAGTAAAAGTCAAGTCTTCGTCATCTAGTTTACGGCATGAATCAACACACAGTTCTTTGAAAATACTGAATGCAGATTCGTCAGAACTCCCTGAATCTTCTGCACTTGCTCCTCCTTTTTTCAAACTTGCATTCTTTTGATGCTTCTGGATTGTCATTTTGAAGACCATTTTCAAGTATCTTTTTTTTTATGTTGCAAAATTTGTTGTTGAATGCTAGTCAAAACACCACAAATAGCATAATCGTTTGCTGTCTGTCCATACATATCTTGAATAAAGACAGTAATATTTTGTTGAAGAATGCCGACTATACCTAACGAGCCATAATGTACGGCAGGCGTGAAGGCTGTTCCTCTCAACCTATCAACAGCATGTGCATTTGCTTGTTTCTTCACTAAAAATTCCAGCATTTGCTGTCTTTTGCAAACTGCAGCAAGTAAAAGTGGTATGTGTCCATCGTTGTTCAGCACTTCAATATCCGTATCATAGGAAAGTAGTTTTTCTACCAGGAATGTACTCTCATTATAGGACAGCATAGTGGAGAGCAGTGTTGCCGTAGACATCCACGTTCCAGCAGAACGATGCCACAAATCTCTTCCTGGCAATGTACAGCCTCCTCAAAGGCATCCCATTTTGTTTATCAGCAATGTCAATGTGGCATTTTCAGTTCACCAGGAGAGTCCCCACTTCCACGTGGCCATGGGCACAGGCCAAATGTACAGCATCCCTGTCCATCCACAGCTGAAGGGATAGAGAAACTGCCATGCGGATACACACAGAATATGCTTCAGCCATAAAGCTTTGGGAAATCCTGTCATCCGCAGCCACATGGAGAAACCCAGAGGACATTAGGTCCAAGAAAATGAGCCTGGTGGAGAAAGTCCCACACTGCGTGATCTCAGGCATGTGGACTCCAAAAAGCTTTATCTCCTGCCCATCCACAGATGAAGGGATCAAGAAACTCTAATATATATACACAAAGGAATGTTCTTTGGCCATCAGGATAATTAAAAGATGTCATTTGGAGGAACACAGATGGCCCGCCGAGGCTGCGGCTGCCTCATCCTGCACTGTGGATGGAAGCCGCTGATCTGACAGGAGGTGGAGCTCAGGTGGTAATGCTCACTCTTGCTGTGCTGCCAGGTTCTTAACAGGCCAGGGACGATACTGGTCCAGGGCTGGGGGAGCCCTGCTCCAGATGACAGCCAGAGTAGTCTTAAATGTAAGTTGGATTGTTAGTTCCCTGCTTAGACCTTTAGCCATTTCCCATTTCCAGAATCTTTGGCGTGGCCTGCCTGGCCCTACTTGATCTGGCTTCTGTTCTCCCATCCTCCCTCGTTAGCCCCCATCATCTCATGCTACTCCCCCTCGCCCAGGACACTGCCCAGATATGTTCTTCTCCTTGGGCAAGAAGTTCTGTGCATGCAGGTCAAATCTGAAAGGGATATTTCTTTCTTTAATGAGTGTCAGGGATGGGGGATGTGGCTGATGATATAAGGGGCCCTCCAATCAGACTTTCTAATCTAACGGAAAAGATAATTACAATGTTGATGCTAAAAAAGAAGGTTCTGGCAAAATAGAACTTCTGAAGCATCATAAATCAGATGACTAACATTTGTGATCCCTTTCTAAATTTTCATGTGAAGAAGAATAGGGGATGTAACTGAAGAAATGAACTAAAAGTTCTTCTATGTATTGATAACCTAAGTGTGGGATGCTGTTTGGCTCTGGAAACACGTGGCCTCCTGGTACTTAATAAACAATCTAGCATCACACATGACCTGTATTAAAAGAGACACTTCAGTGCTGAATTGTTTGGTGCTCCGAGGGCAGGAGAGCCAGTTAGTGCTTGGGGAGGCAGAGGGGGAACCTTACCTGATGGCCAGGGATGTTGGGACTGACTCAGTCCACGAACTGTCCTTGCCTGGAAGAAAGGCAAGGAGTTGAGGAAGAGAGAGGAGATGGAGGCAATTCTAGGCCTGAGATGGTTCTGAGAATATCTGTGGGTAATAAACCAATTAAGCTAGAGTAGAAGGGTCATTTGTGGAGCAAAAGGTTGTGGATTGTGTTGTACATGGAATTTCTTAGGCCACTGTGGCTCTTTAGTAGATAGTGAAATCAATATAGAGGATCTTGTCCCCCATTAAAAATGTTTTGTTTTGTTTTGTTTTGTTTTGTTTTTTGAGACAGAGTCTTGCTCTGTCGCACATGCTGGAGTACAGTGGAGTACAGATTCTTTTTAAAAATACAAGTTAAAGATTGTGATAGAAATATGAAAACTGGCCGGGCGCGGTGGCTCATTCCTGTAATCCCAGCACTTTGGGAGCCCGAGGTGGGTGGCTCACCTGAGGTCAGGAGTTCAAGACCAGCCTAGCCAACATGGTAAAACCCCCGACTCTACTAAAAATACAAAAGTTAGCCAGGTGTCTTGGTGGGTGCCTGTAATCCCAGCTACTTGGGAGGCTGAGGCAGGAGAATCACTTGAACCTGGGAGGTGGAGGTTGCAGTGAGCCCAGATCGCACCATTGCACTCCAGCCTGGGCAACAGAGCAAGACTGTCTCAAAAATAAAATAAAAAGAAAAAAAAGAAAAAAGAAATTATTAAAACTGTCTTAGTTTTGGTTTTTGGTTTAATCCAGTTCAAAATGGTCTAAAACAAACTAAAGGAATTTATAATAAGGACACAAGAGTTTTGTTTTTGCTTTTGTTTTTTTCAGACTCCAGGAGTAGACATACAGGCCAGGTCTCACATGTAAAGAATCAGAACACCTTTAGAAAGGCAAGCAGCACCTCTCTGTTTCTTGCCTCTGCATCTCTCTGTGCTTCTGTTTCATTTTCTTTCAGGACCTTCTGCTTTGCACAAAGGTGGTATGCAATTAGAAGACGTCTGAGGAGACAAGTATGCATCTCCCACCACAACATTATATGATGCTTGGAGTAAAAACAGTCCTCCCTGTTCCTACCCACGATTGTATTATTCAATAAAGATTGCTGCCAGGCATGGTGGCTCATACCTGTAGTCCCAGCACTTTGGGAGGCCGAGGCTGGGCAGATCGCTTGAGACCAGGGTTTGAGACTAGCCTGGACAACATGGTGAGCCACCATCTCTGCAGAAATAAAATAAAATAAAATTAGCCAGGTGTGGTGGCCTGTGCCTATAGCCTCAGCTACTTGGGAGGCTGAGGCAGGAGAATAGCTTGAGCCCTGGAGGTCCAGGCAACAGTAAGCCATGATGGCGGCACTGCACTCCAAACTGGGTGACAGAGTGAGACCCTGTCTTAAAAAAAAAAAAGATTGCATTATTCAATCTTTTTTTCCCATATATAATTTATATAGTTACATAATTACATTCTAGTTTTTACATATGCCAAGAACTACATATAATTTAGTATTATGCTGTTTTCACTTATATATCATGTACATTTTCCTATATAGATATATAATATCTATATTTGTCCTTTTCCACTTGACTGCTGTGTTTCTTAAATTGATATACTGTGATCTAAGCCAGTTACAGATTGGTATGGATTTAAATTACTTCCTATTTTCTGTTTTATTAACAATAAACACTGTTATGATATAGTTTTCATTTTTGTTTGTTTGGTTTTTGATCATTTCCTGTGGAAGTATTCTCAAAGCTGAAATTACTGAATTAGTGGGAATGAACATGGCTGTCTTTTTAAATGTTTTGGCAGCTTACTCTCCAAAAGGATTACACCAATAGGTATTGCCACTAGCAGTAGTTAAGAGTTTGTCTCACCATGATTACAAATTTTTCAAAATTGGTAGCTTATTCACAGATTGGAACATATGAATTGTTCAATATTTTATAATATGTATATGGGAAAACCCTTAAATAGATTAATCAAGAACATATAAGTATGTAATAAATTCCATACTGGATTACATCAATGATCCTTCTGTCTCTGCATCTTGAAACCTAGTTAAGCTCTTTTATGTTAAATTCACCCTGACAGAGTTTTGGAAAATACTTGCTTTTTATTTCTGAAAGTTTTTGCAAAGGATGAGGTTTGGTTTTATGAAAAGTTTTGTCTCTGAAATTATCTGCCTAGACTTTGGACAAGGTGTTCTATTAATTGTCAAATACAATTGAATTGAATCACATTTTTCTTTCTAGGTTACTTTATAAGATGTTCCTACAGGTCCTAAAAAAAAATGCCCACAAGGAGCCAAATTACTTTCTTCATGGATCTAATATTGCTTTATAGTATTGCTATATAGGTTTAGATAATTATGTTGTTTCACCTTCAGCAGTCATATTTTAGTTGTAGGTAAAGTCATTTCTAGTTAAAATAGTATGTAAAGCAAACACATTTGAAATCACCATTATTCGACATGTTTTGCTATTACTTACAAGTAACAATTTACATTATTTTAATGTTGTAAATAGTTGTGGAATTTAGTCATTTTCTGTATATTGAATTAATTACTGGCATTAAATAAGTGTCTTCTCTCTTTAGTAGCTTAACTCATTTCCTGAATCTACCCATTTGATATCATACTTTTGATTGGTAAAGTCACACATAAATATCTATTTTACTTTTTATAAAATAATGTCATAAAAATATGGAAGATTTTCTGGCAGACATTATTAGCTAACTGATGACATTTTCAGTTAGTGCCAAAAAGTAATATATGAATATATAAAACATCAAATGTTTAGCGTAAACTTTATAAATAGCAGAAATGATTAGAAGAAATTACTCACATATTGTCTGCTAAAATAAATACTAAAATTTGACAACATGAAAAAATATAGTTTCTTGAGCTGATCAAATAAATTGATCATAATTCTTCCTCGTTTTGTTTTCTGTGTCTGTGGAAGTCATAGCGAATCCAGAAAATGTATAGCTTGAATTCTGTTGGGTTTTTTTTTCTTTATTACTTAGTTTACATACATTTTTGTCCTCCTTTGAACTTACTTTCTCCAGATTTGGGTATGTCATGGGCATAAATCAAACCACTCAGATCCACTTCTGGAGGTTGATGTTGGTTTTAAAGCAGGTCCTTGTGGCATCCGTTCCCTTTCCATTGCTAGTCAGTACAGAGCTCACCTAAAAGCTATCAACCAGATAAAAGGTTCTGATGCAAATAATTTGACAACCCATTAGCTAGAAAACTATTTCCTGAATAACTTAAAATCGACTGAAGCCTTCCCCCATATGTGACATTGTTCTGCCATTCCCTTCACTTTTGCAGTCCTCCTTTGTATAGCCTTGGAAAACAGATCAGCAAGGTAGCAGTGAAAGACATCATGATACCAAATAGAAACAAGGACTTGGAAGACACATTGGACCTCTTAATTTTCAGGCTACTTGATAGTAGATACAGTTCCTTACAAAAGAACATGGCTTGATCTTGGGAAAAGAGGGTGCTGGAGGTGAGGGAAGACGAATTAGCCACCAAGACAGTTCACCTTGCAATTCAATCATTTAGATCTAACTGGAGAATGATTGCTGCCATGTTCCAGAACAAGAATGAAAGCCTCGTTCCACAATGAAAAGGTGAATTTATATCTTCTGTGTTAGATTCTAGGAAAAAAGGAAGTAAAAGAAATACAGAACGGTCCTTGATTCACACCTTTCATCCCTCCCCATCAGAACTTTATTCTTCCTAACTACAAATCCCATGCTGAAATTCTACTGTACTTGATAAGCATACAATCATATTCAGGGCTCTGCCAGGACAATATTCTTTTTTTTTTTTTTTTCTTCAGACGGAGTTTCACTCTGTCACCCAGGCTGGAGTGCAGTGGCGTGTTCTTGGCTCACTGCAACCTCCACCTCCCGGGTTGAAGTGAGTCTCCTGCCTCAGCCTCCTGAGTAGGTGGGACTACGGGTGTGTGCCACCATGCCTGGCTAATTTTTGTATTTTTAATAGAGACGGGGTTTCACCATGTTAGCCAGGCTGGTCTCAAATTCCTGACCTCAGGCAATCCGCCAGCCTCAGCCTCCCAAGGTGCTGTGATTACAGGCGTGAGACACCGTGCCCGGCCAACAATATTCTTAAGTATAAAGAACATATAATAGTTGGAAAAATCTATGAGCAGAAATATTTTAGGGGATATTTTGTTATATATTCAGTATTTCTATAAATGTTTTCAAAATATACAAACTTTTGAATGACATAATGCTTTCTGTATTTCTCTTCTCCACTTGGGCAGTTCTGTGAACACAAAACATCTCCTCCTGCTCTGATGTTTCACTTTTTATATGGTTTTGATTGGTATCCCCACCCAAATCTCATGTCAAATTGTAATCCCCAATGTTGGAGGTGGGGTCTGGTGCAGGTGATTGGATCATGGGGGTGGATCCTTCATGAATGGTGCACCACCCCTTTGGTGCTGTCTCCTGATAGTGTTCTCATGAGATCTTCCTCCTGCTCCTACCATGTAAGACACGCCAGCTTCCCCTCACTTTCCACCATGATTGTAAGTTGCCTGAGGCCTCCCCAGAAGAATCCACTATGCTTTCTGTAAAGCCTGCAGAACCATGAACCAATTAAACCTCTTTTATTTGTAAATTACCCAGTTTCAGGTATTTCTTTATAGCAGTGTGAGAATGGATTAATAAAACTTTCCAGGAAGATCATTTCATTCCCCATTCTTTGTCCCCTTTCCATCTGCCCTTTATTCTTTATTGATTCCCCGGTCTCTGACCACCCACCTCAAATTTTTACCTTATCTATTTTATAATCAATTGTTCCATGTGTTATCATGCTAAATATAAACCCTTTTTATGATGATAGACATCATGACTAATAACTTCTGTAATAGTGATGAGGATATCTGAAAAACATATATTTTAAAAATAGATACACAATAGATATGACATCTATGACTGGTGTAAGAAGAAGGTTCTAATTGGAAGCTGATACAGAAGGAGATCAGTTTGTTTCAGAGCACTTAATAACCTGAATCTCACCCAATACAAAGCACAAAGGTTGAAAAAGTGATAGCCCTTTTTAAGTGAGCTACCAGGGATTAACCACTAAATTTTAGTACCATTGCATATAGTATTTGTATATTGTATCTCTGAGTTCTGTGAACCAAAGAAGAAAAGGTTGATTTTTGGAGCAAGCATCTTTACCATGACTAGGCAAAATAAAAAAGAAATAGAAGTCAGAGTTGATAGATGTCCACTATCAAAAACAACTTACATTCAGCTGGGCGCGGTGGCTCACGCTTGTAATCCCAGTACTTCGGGAGGCCAAGGTGGGCGGATCACGAGGTCAGGAGATCCAAGACCATCCTGGCCAACATCGTGAAACCCCGTCTCTACTAAAATACAAAAAATTAGCCGGGCATGGTGGTGCGTGCCTGTAGTCCCAGCTACTTACTCGGGAGGCTGAGCCAGGGGAATCACTTGAACCTGGGCAGCAGAGGTTGCAGTGAACCGAGATCGTGCCACTGCACTCCAGCCTGGCAACAGAGCAAGACTCTGTCTCCAAAAAAAAAAAAAAAAAACACTTACATTCTAAATTAGAATTGAGTAGCTGAGTAGCTGTGGAATAAAAAGAGATCTGGATTGCCCATGAATGTGAGGACACATGACATACATCTCTGGAGTTATGGAGACAGCAGAGGTCAAGATTGTAACTTCTGAGTGAATACTTCTCATGGGGAAAACTAAGCTGAGAGAAAAGCTAGTATTACATTGTTGGTAGCATAACCCACAAACACAATTTAAAAATTCCTTTGGGACATAAAATATATTAATGTAGCATATGGAACCAAGACATAATAACTGTAGTAGTTCCTTCTGGACCAAAATAAATTGCTAACCACATACATAATTTATTTTCAGAACCCTCAAGGTATTATGCCTCCAATATGCACATTCTGAATTAGTTAAACAGAGGAATCAAGAAATGGTCAAAATAAGGGTGAGGGAAGCAAGAGTTTCTAAAGCTATCACAAGATGTTGTAGTTGTCATCTCTAGAAATTTAAACAGCAGGGTAAACTTTCTCAAAAAGATGTATCATAGGACTATCTCTAGTCAAAAATGATTGCAGAATGGGCAGAAATCTCAGAAGCCTACCAAAAAGGTAATTTAAACAAAGAAAGAAAAAAAGGAAGGGAGTGAAGGAATGAGAGAGGGAGAGAGAAGAATTTCCTACCACCAAGTTAAAAAGAAAACAATAACAAAACTTTAGGAGACTGTAAAGTCATTGTGTCTCAGACCCAAGACTGGTTTCTATAAGAATAAATGTAGTCGCAGCCAGGCGCAGTGGCTCACACCTGTAATCCCAGCACTTTGGGAGGCTGAGGCGGGTGGATAACCTGAGGTCAGGAGTTTGAGACCAGCCTGGCCAACATGGTAAAACCCCTTCTCTACTAAAAATACAAAAAATTAGCCAGGCGTGGGGAGTGCGCCTGTAATCCCAGCTATTTGGGAGGCTGAGGCAGGAGAATTGCTTGAACCCGGGAGGCAGAGGTTGCAGCGAGCCGAGATCACGCCACTGCACTCCAGCCTGGGCGACAGAGCAAGACTCCATCTCAAAAAATATATATATAGTCTTAGTTTTACACAGAGATGCATGCACATATACACAAGATGTAGTGATTGAGAATCTTAAAGAGTAAAACAAAATGTATGTTAACTGGATATCTGAGAAAAATGATTATGATAAAAAGGGCCTAGTCACATTATCCAATGGGGAAAATGAACTTGAAAGAATGTGAATATAAATACAAGTAATACAAGTTTTCCAGAAAGAAATGTTAACAGAGAATGAATACCTTTTAAAAGTCATTCCAATACTGGGAAAACTAGATATCCACATGCAGAAGAATGAAATTAGATCATTATCTCACATTATATACAAAAATCAACTCAAAATAGATTAAAGATTTAAAAGACCTGAAACTGTAAAACTGCTAGAAGAAAATAGGGGGAAAGCTCTACGTCACTGGTCTGGACAATGATTTTTTTGGATATGACAACAAAAGCACAGGCAACAAAAGCAAAAATAGACAAACAGGATTACATCAAACTGTTAATAGAAAACTCTGCATAGCAAAGGAAACAGTCAGCAGAGTAAAGAGCCTATGGAATAGGAGAAAATATTTGCAAACTATACATCTGGTAAGGGTTAATATCCAAAATACATAAGGAACATAAACAACTCAGTAGGAAGAAAACAACTCAAACAGAAAGTGAGCAAAGGACCTAAATAGACATTTCTCAAAAGATGACATACAAATGGCTAATAGGTATATGAAAGCATGCTCAATGTCACTAATCATCAGGGAAATGCAAATTAAAACCACAATGAGATATTACAGAAGGTATTAGAATGGAGATTATTTAAAAAAAAAGACAAAAGATAACAAATGTTGGCAAGGATATGGAGAAAAGGGAACCCTTATACAGTTAGTGGGAATGTAAATTAGTACAGCCATTATGGGAAACAGTATAAATTATTTGTTGTGAATATTTTCGAGAAGGTAACTGAATGGGTTAACTCAGTTAAATGCTGAAATACGTCTATTCAATAGATTAATTTGGTTTTAGAATATTAAAATTCTGGCTTGGTGTTATTCTATTAATCCCACTCTTATGTTGGGAATAAATATGTTATATGTTTCTATTCAATAATTTGGTTTTAGAATATTAATATTTTGGCTTGGTGTTATTCTATTAATCCCACTCTTATGTTGGGAATAAATATGTTATATGCTTAACAACAACAAAGAAACCTAACTTTGACCATGGATTTGATTTCAGGTGCACAGGGCTAAGGGCAGCTTGCAGGTTAGCTCTGTGACTGCGTAGTTCTACATTCTTTCTCTGATCTGCTGCTGCTATTTGATCTCTGAATTTCTCTTTAGTTTTGGTGAAACTTTCTAAAAGACATTCACTGTGGGTCAGATGCAATTTATAAAAATTGTGTATTCAAGAAGGGAGCCCTGTTTATCTCATTTCTCATCTGTTTAGATGATTTTAGAGCACTAGAAAGGCACTGGTAGAGAGGCAGGCAGAGGGCAAACCTCCAAAGCCATTAAGGTTTTGTTGTAATTCATAGGAAGCTATTAAAGGGTTCCAAACAAAGGATTTAAACAACCTAAATTGAATGTTAAGAAGCCATTTCTGGCTGCTCTATTTGCGGGTTCTTGGTAAGTGCTAAGAAATGAACAAATGTGGTATAATCATCTGTCAGTGTATTTCTCACTGGCCCTGATTTATCCAAGATTAATTCAATTTCTGGGATTACCAAAGGCATCTCTGATGAAACTCAAGACCCACATTAAATATCCACATTATGGCCCAAGATGAACACCTATGCAACGAGATTGTCATTATTCAAATTACAGTACAGCTATCCTAGAGGAAAAAGAGGCTTGCTACATGCTAGAGTAGCATTAAGCATGGAGAGAAACGTGAAGGTTTAAAGGAGAAAGTGCTTCTAAAGCTGACCCAGGAAGGATAAGGAGAATACGGGCCGGACGCGGTGGCTCACGCCTGTAATCTTAGCACTTTGGGAGGCCTAAGGCGGGCAGACTGCCTGAGCTCAGGAGTTTGATTTCGAGAGCAGCCTGTGCAACACAGTGAAACCCAGTCAATACTAAAATACAAAAAATCAGCTGGGCGTGGTGGCGTGTGCCTGTAGTCCCAGTTACTGGGGAGGCTGAGACAGGAGAATTGCTTGAACCCGGAGGCCAAGGTCGCAGTGAGCCGAAATCTCGCCATTGCACTCCAGCCTGGGCGACAGAGCAAGACTCCATTTCTAAAAAAAAGAAAAAAAAAGAGAGAATATGAATTGATGAAGAGTGAACAGTAGGTATTCCAGATGAGGGGAATAGGGAATAATACTCACAAAACTGTAGAAGAGTCAACATGTTACATGAGAATATTGGCTTGATTAGTACTCAGTTCCATCATGGATTAGTAGTGGAAACTATTGGGTGAGTAGTAGAATGGGGGTAATTTAGGGAAGCAGTACTTTTCTCTCGAAGACAACAAATTACAAAGATTTTTTAGCAGAAGTGAGCCTTTCAACAGAATACTTACTTCACAGTTTCTATTTACCCACACACAGTGTAGAGAGAAAAGAAAATGAGGAATATGGACAGGCTTTATTCTTAGCAGCAAAAGGCAACCGTGCCACCTCCAGACGTTTTGTTTGAAATACACCTGCCACCTTTCTACTAGATCACTTCATTCCTTGCTCACAAAACGTCTCATGCACTCTACTGCTTAAAGAGTAAAGTCCAAACTCCTCAGCCTGACACTGGAGATTCTCCGAAATTCTTCCCTGACATACCTCTCCAAAGAAGCTTACTTTAAGGAAACTCATACTCTGGCTAAATGGTCTTTAAATTCTCAAGAAGTCACTGTGTCTTCCATCTACCTTTCCTCGCATCTACCTTCCCTCGCTTATGTGTTCTTTATTCTTGGAATCCCTTAGCTCTTGTTTACTCCTGTAAGTACTACCTAGGTTGTAAGGTCTAGGACAAACCCTATATCCTCTACGAAGACTTCATACCACCGTAGACCACATTGACTTCATTTCTTCATTGCTTTTTGTGAACTATGCTTGGGCAAGTTGCTTCAACTCTTTTTTTTTTTTTTTTGAGACGGAGTCTCGCTCTGTCGCCCAGACTGGGGTGCAGTGGTACGATCTCGGCTCACTGCAAGCTCCGCCTCCCGGGTTCACGCCATTCTCCTGCCTCAGCCTCCCGAGTAGCTGGAACTACAGGCGCTCGCCACGAGTAGCTGGAACTACAGGCGCTCGCCACCATGTCTGGCTAATTTTTTTTTTTCTTTTGTATTTTTAGTAGAGACGGGGTTTCACCATGTTAGCCAGGATGGTCTCAATCTCCTGACCTCGTGATCTGCCCACCTCGGCCTCCCATAGTGCTCGGATTACAGGCGTGAGCCACCGCGCCGGGCCCAGAAGGCAGTAATTCTTATTGTCTCTAACACACGTCCGGCACATAACACTTAGTTATTTTGGCGGAAGTTACTGGGTTTTTTTAAGGAGTTATATACCTCTCAAGCAGAAACCTGTTAGTTCACAAATTCTTAGCATCCCCAACCACTCTTGGCACGCTACCTTGTATATTATTAGGCTCAACAGCAGTTAGTAATGATGAACACTCCTTAATTCGAAAGCGTTCACTGAATCTACCCCAACGATAGCTGCTGATTAGCTTCTCCACTCCAGCTGCTATTAGCTAAGCCCTGGATGCCCGAAGCACACAGGTTTAGGGCTTCTGGCCCTGACACGTAATAGGGAAAGGGGATTGCTTCAATACAAATGATTATTTATAAAGTCACTCACAATGTAAGTAATAATATGCGAAATTTTAATTTGTGATGACTAAAAGCGCTAAAGTGGTGACTCCTTGGGTAGAACGTAATAACCAACGGTCCTTAACGGCCACAAGGCGCCCCTTCTAGGAGTGGTACCTCCCAGGATAACGGAAAACTGCCCCAGCCCCATCAGGAGCGAGCTTGGGGGCGGGCTTTAATCTCCCGGCCCATTGTTTGGCTATCTGCAGGTGCTGGCCTCCAATGATTGGTTGCTGCCGCGAGGGCCGCCGGGACCCGCACTCGGCGGTTGTTCGAGAAGAAAGAGACAGCGATGGCGGCAGAGGCTTCGAAGACTGGGCCTTCCCGGTCTTCCTACCAGCGGATGGGGAGGAAGAGTCAGCCCTGGGGTGCCGCTGAAATCCAGTGCACCAGGTGTGGAAGGAGGGTATCCAGAGCATCCGGTGAGGAGCCCAAGGGCCCACCTAGCAGGGAGGCAGCCTGGAGGGCGCGCTGGGGGCCAGGTGAGCTGGTGGGCGCGTGAGGCTTGGTCAGCTGTATCCAATCATGGTGTCACTGGAAACTGCGTCACAGGCTTCCCGCGAGCTGCAGCTAACCCCTAAGAGGGCCGTGCTTGAGTTGGTTAGGGCAGCACCTGCCCCTTTGACGGCTTTCTCCACTTACCCATCCAGGCCTCACCGACCCTCCAGCCGGGAGGATGGGGGCCCGGGTGGCTTTAATCTACCCCTCACAAGGCAGGTTAGCGGGTTCATGCAAAAGTAGACATAAAATGTAGCCCATTGTTTTGTCATCAAGAAGGAACGAAACTTGATTTTCTCGTATAGTTTTTGTTGTAGGAGTAACAAGTAGACCATTGTGAAATGGTTTTGGATTTTGTTGTTGTTGTTGTTAGCATTTTTTTGTTTCTGTGGGGTTTTTGTTTGTTTGTTTGTTTTTTACATTATGGCTCACACTGGCCTAAAACACTGTTTGGAAAATGATAGTTTCTTTTGTGCACCTTGTAGGGGGTGTGTGTGTGGGTGTGTGTTGGTCTTTATACGTGAAGGGAAAAATACACTGCAGTATTATTGGTCTGTTCACCTACAATCTACTCAAGTGATCACAGGTTCAAGTTATTTATTATTATTTTTTTCTTTGAGACGGAGTCTCGCTCTGTAGCCCAGGCTGGAGTGCAGTGGCGCGATCTCGGCTCACTGCAAGCTCCGCCTCCCAGGTTCACGCCATTCTCCTGCCTCAGCCTCTGGAGTAGCTGGGACTACAGGCGCCCGCCACCACGCCAGGCTAATTTTTTGTATATTTAGTAGAGACGGGGTTTCACCGTGTTAGCCAGGATGGTCTCGATCTCCTGACCTCGTGATCCGCCCGTCTTGGCCTCCCAAAGTGCTGGGATTACAGGTGTGAGCCACCGTGCCCGGCCGGTTCAAGTTATTTTAATGTAACTTAAAATACCTTAGTGTGCTCTTAATACAGATGAGTTGTTGAATCTCAATTCCTGGAGATACTGAAAATTCGTATTACCTGGTGTAACGTTTATACTTTCAAAAGTTAAGGTCATTCGATCAGTTTTCTCAGTCTTGTCAAGATGGACTCTGTGAGATGTGAGCCTCTGCAGAAAAAGTTAGTTGTGATTTCAGTGGAGAACCAAGTTTCTCCTACTTGGGGTTTAGATCACTGCTACCGTTACGTAGAAAATTTCCATTTTTGAATGAAATTAAAATTACGGAATAAAGTTCAAGAACACAACCTTTTAAAATGAGTACTTCTTCCATACGTTAGTATTATAATACTTAGAAAAACTAAATTGGAAAAGTAGTGGTTATCTATATAGAATCCTGAAAGTGCTTTTTAAGCTGTAATTTACCACAAGTTATTTTGAGTTATTCAGTATCAGAAATTTTATAACAACAGTTAAGTGTTTTTATTTCTTTGGCAATATTATCTCTGGAAGTTAAATAGGGTTTTAAAATTTAGCATGGTTGTAAGCAAGTTTCAAGTATTTCAGTAGGATAGGAGACTTGTAAAGTTTTTAAAAAATAAAATTAATGCAAGGCCGGGCACAGTGGCTCACGCCTGTAGTCCCAGCATTTTGGGAGGCCGAGGTGGGCGGATCACTTGAGGTCGGGAGATCAAGACCAGCCTAGGCAACATGGTGAAATCCCATCTCTACTAAAAATACAAAAAAATAAGCTAGGCATGCTGACGCACATCTGTAATCTCAGCTACTCCGGAGGCCGAGGCAGGAGAATAGCATGAACTCAGGAGGCAGAGTTGGCAGTGAACCGAGATTGTGGTCCGTCTCAGAATGAATGAATGAATGGATGAACAAATAAATGAATAAAATTAATGCAATTATAATTCAGCAAGAACTCTATAATTATTTTGCTAGTAAAAGATGACTGATTTTTATTTAGTTTTTTTCCCTTTTCAGTTTTCTTGCAAAACTTTAAAAATGACAACCTTTCGAAATTATATAGCTAAAACAAATGTTATTTATTATAAACTTCATATTCTTAGAGCATTTAATCATGATGTTAGGTTTTCAATCAAGTTACGATATTTCCTTTCATAAATGCTAAGTTTGTGAAAATGTGAGTTGTAGGTATGTGATAATAGTAGCATCTGGCTTCTGGCCTTGCCAATGTCTTAAATGATTCTAACAGCACGGTCTTGCCAGTGTCTCATTTTGGCCCTTCCTGACCTCTTCACAGGATGGGAAATATAAAGTAGTAGAGGGCAGTATGATCAATCAGAAAGAATGTTAGACTTGGAAACAGAACTAGATAGGAGTCTGGATTATACCATTTAGTTAACCAAATCTCCAAAATGCTATTTCATCTCCAGCCCACTTAACTGTGATATTTACAAATAACAAATAAAATGTGTCAGAGCACTTTGTATAAGATATGGCAGATTCAAAGTATTCTAGGTACAAAATAGCTATCTGAATTAATGCAAATGCTATTACATAGCTCTTCTTGGTTTTTCTTCTTGATTTTTCTCCCTCCTGACCTGAATAGTTGGTTACTCCTGATTTATATTCAATAAGTCAACCATTTCAAACTGTAGTAGCTATCTTTTCCTGTACAGTAGGATCCTCTTTGGATTTCCCTTTGATCAGTGTTGCCCATTCAACATTAACACACTGTGGGCAGTTTAATCACAATAGAATTTCTTCAGTAAAATTAGCCGGGTGTGTTGGGACACACCTGTAGTCCCAGCTACTTGGGAGGCTGAGGTGGGAGGATCACTTGAGCCCAAGAAGTGGAGGCTGCAGTGAGCTGGTGCCACTACACTCCAGCTTGGGCGACAGAGCAAGACCTTGTCTCAGTAATAATCATCATCATCAAAATAATAATTAAGAATTTCATCAATAGGGCACCATTGTGAACTTCAATGTGGACATGCTTTTTGTGAACTATGCTTGTTAATGACTGAAGAATGCACCACAATTATATGCCCTGATTGTGAGGTAAGTGTTATAATTTTTCAGATGAAACATATCACAACCTAATGTTAATGGTAAAAATACTACAGTAGTAAAACGTACTTCTAGTTAGAAACTAAAAACTTGGCCGGGCGTGGTGGCTGACGCCTATAATCCCAGCACTTTTGGAGGCTGAGGCAGGCAGATCACCAGATCAAGAGATCAAGACCACCCTGGCCAACATGGGGAAACCCCGTCTCTACTGAAAATACAAAAATTTGCTGGGCCTAGTGGTTCACACCTGTAGTCCCAGCTGCTCGGTAGCCTGAAGCAGGAGAATCACTTGAACCGGGCAGTGGAGGCTGCAGTGAGCCAAGACTGCACCACTGCACTCCAGTCTGGCAACAGAGCAAGACTCCGTCTCAAAAAAAAAAAAAAAAAAAAAAACCCTAAAATCTTGCATTTTTGCTGCTGAATCTTTAAGCAAAGAAACCTAACAAAAGATAAAACTTTTTCTATCCATTTTATAATTGTGCAAAATGATCAGGAAAAATAAAAGGCTAAAGTCATACACTTATCGGCCTACATATTTTGATTCTTTGGCGACTTCTGTGGAAAATTATGTGTTTTGTTTATTTTAATGGTGTGTATTCCTTTAAAAACCCTAGCCCCTGTTTTACCCACCAGTCCATGCAACCACATTTTGAACTCCCGCCTGCCCCTCAACCTTTGTGTGTCATCAAATGTACATTTGGGAGATGCCATTCTACAACAAGATAGAGAAGCAAAACTACTGCCTAAAATTTTTACTTCAGAAGCCATTAAGACTAAAATCTACCCATAAGAATGAGAACAAATTAAGGATGTAAAATAAAATTTACTTGATATCCTATTCATTTAATACAAATGTAAGTGTAGTTCAGCTTATATAATATTGTTCCTGGGAAGTTGACTCAAGCTGTAAATTCCTTTTTTTTTTTTTTTTTGAGATGGAGTCTCACTCTGTCACCCAGGCTGGAGTGCAGTGACTCAATCTCAGCTCACTGCAACCTCCACCTCCCAGGTCCAAGTGATTCTCCTGCCTCAGCCTCCCAAGTAGCTGGGACTATAGGCGTGTGCCACCACGCCCGACTAATTTTTTGTATTTTTAGTAGAGAGGGGGGTTTCACCGTATTAGCCAGGATGGTCTCGATCTCCTGACCTCGTGATCTGCCCACCTTGGCCTCCCAAAGTGCTGGGATTACAGGCATGAGCCACTGCACCTGGCCAAGCTGTAAATTCTTAATGTTTTACTGGATAAATCAGGTGATAAGGCTTTGTATCATTTGTTCTCTGTGGAAGTGTGGCAGACCCTATGGAGGCATGAGACCTAGAATGCAATTCTCATTCTGTCAGTCTAGCCTGGGTTTCCTCATTTGTGAGATGGATATAATACCTGCTTTGTCTTATCTCCTAGGATTGCTAAGAATCAAATCTGAATTATGTAACAGTTCTCCATAAGCTTCTAGACTACTAAAATAACCCTTCATTATTTAGGTTTGAATGAACTGCCTTGCAAGTTAAATATGGTTAAAAAAAACCCAAACCATATATTGTAATTAATGAAAGTTTAAATTATAACAAAAAATTACGTATTAGTAGCTGCCTATTTTGTGGGAAATTCCTAACCTCTTCTCTTTTTTTTTTTTTTTTTTTGATATGGGGCTCCTTAGACGTGGCTGGCTATGTGGGTAAGATGAAGTGAGCCCTCCTCCTGTGGTTGTGGTGGTAGATCCCTGATAGATTCAGTCTTGTGGGTGAAGATTAAGTGAAGGGAAAGGAAAGGAGCAGGCAGCTGGAACTGTCTGTGTCCATATCTGTCCTGTTCTAATATTAAAAAAAAAAAAGACTTGGCAAATGATTTCACATTTAATGTTCTTAAATCATTATACTTGTACTATTTTTGGGATTTTGGATAATGTGTAGGAGTGTTTATAATGTGTTTACAAATACTAATTTTGATTTTAAGGTTGTGATAAATCTATTTTGTATCATTGACTGGTTTTGCTCTAACTTTTACTTTTAGCGATAAGTGACCTGTCCCATCCTCCGTTCCTATTCTCCCATCCCCACACCCACCTACTGTTAGCCCAGGTAATTGACAAGTGACTATATTCACATTCTTCAGACACACTGGTGAGCTGGGCCCTATTAAAAGAAGTCATTCAAGAAACCTTCCTGAAATTGTTACCACTCTTTTTAAACTTTAGATTTGTATTATTACCTAATATTTATTTGGAATAAGGTATACAGAGAATGGAAGAATCTAGTTTAAATTTAGTGAAGTCTGAATTTATGGAATATTTGAGGAATGTAGTTTATTACATTTGAACAAGGTATCTGCTCTAAAAAGTTAAGATTTAGATTCCTGTATTCACGTTAGACTTATAATTTATCTTTAACTTCAGAGGCCTAGGTAATGCTGTTTACTTCAAATGTAAGCTTAAAATCCATTCAAGATTAATAGGTATCCTTTTGTTCTTATTTCTGAGTTTGGGTGAATGTGCATTTATTTGACAGTCTTTATTTTTGATAGTTGAATGGTTTTTGATAACATCTAAACATCAATCAATGCTATTGATTGATGTTAATGGTTAATCTTTCTATAATTTTGCACAGCAAAATGACAGATTTTATTCAAGGATAGAATTATACCTAGGTGCTATTTTAGAAATACTGGCATTTTATTAACTTTTGGACCTGATTCTAAAATACATTGGGCCATGAAGAAAGGATAAATCATCCAATCAATAGATAATTCATATATACTAAAATCTCATGATTGGAAATATTAATATATAAAAATTAGAAATGTAAACTAGACAGAAATACAGATAATTGTATAATCTTGGATAGGAAAGCATTGATAAGCATATCAAATAGGAATCAGAAACTACAGAATAAATGCTTGTTAAATTTGACCACAGTTTTTCATTTACAAGCAACAAAAGCAGGCAAAACACCATCGTAAATAAAATTTAAATGACAAGCTATAGGGGATAAAAGAAAACCTTTATTATATATGTTACAAGTTAAGAGTCTTTCTGCAGTTTTTACTTAAAATCTTTTAAATTAGTTGTATTTAA
The DNA here is from genome assembly GCF_028885655.2 of Pongo abelii. Taxonomy (NCBI): domain Eukaryota; kingdom Metazoa; phylum Chordata; class Mammalia; order Primates; family Hominidae; genus Pongo; species Pongo abelii. Next base: position 27,885,172 of record NC_071999.2, read on the forward strand.
TACTTTCTTAAACTATCTGGAAGAAATGTCCTGCATCAAATCTGCTGATAATAGTATTAAATACTCTTATGAAATGCTAAGCCAAAGTGTGATGAACTAGGAGGTATATAGAAATTAAGTTTTTAAACCCCAATTTTGGGGAAAAGGGACTTAAAATACCATTCAGCTCAGTGAGATTTGTTAAAAGTAACCTAATTAAACTAATAATACATGGCTACAAGTACATGGTTTTAAGTACATAATACTTGAAACCTTGAAAGAACATTCTCTTCCCCACCAAAGATGTACATTTCACAAAAATGGGACACTATAACAATTAGTAATCTGCTTTGTTTCTTTTAGCAACCTTCATCTGTTCTCATGAAAATAAGCACTATAATTTTCTTAACTAATCTCTTTATTGATAAACATTTAGTTTTAAAATTTTTTCACTATAATTGTGTACAATTCCTCAACCTCACCTCCATCAGTAGATTCTGCAATTTCTAACTCCAAAAGAAATTCTTATTTTGGGCTTGTTATTTTTGTTTTAGTGTTTTGGCATTTTGATGTAAAAAATGGCTGTTTCCTTGTTGTAAATTGTAATTCCCTCATGACCAGTGAAGTTGAGCAACTTTTCATATGTTTGACTTATCAGTGCCTCTTCTGTGTGGATCTTTAACAGCTCTTTTCAGACCGTTTGGATCTTTTCGTTTTGAATTGTCTTTTTCCTAACTTGTTGTTTGTTGTTGTTTGCTTTTTCTGGAGACAGGGTCTTGCTCTGTTGCCCCAGACTGGAGTGCAGTGATGTGATCACAGCTCACTGCAACCTCAACCTCTCCAGCTGAAGCAGTCCTCCTAACTCATCCAGTCCAGTAGCAGCTGGGACTAAAGGGGAGTACCACTGCACACAGATAATTTTTTTTTTTTTTTTTTTTTTTTTTGGAATAGGTGGATCCTTGCTATGTGGCTAGGCTAGGTCCTTGCTATGTTGCCTAGGCTGGTCCCACCTTAGCCTTCCAAAGTGCTGAGATTACAGGTGTTAGCCACTGTATCCAGCTTGTCTTTTTCCTAAGTTGTAAGAGTACTGTATGTGATAGCCGTATTAACATTTCATCCTGTGTAACTGTTTTCTCCCAGTCTCTCACTTTTGATTTTATTGCATTTAGCCATTCAGAAGTGTTTCTTAACTAGTCATTTTTACCCCTGCTTCATGAATTCTAGGTAGGGTTTTTTTTTTTTTTTTTCTGACTAGGCAGACCTTCCTAACTCAAAGTTATATGTATATATATCTTCAATACTTAACTTTTTTTAAAAAAGTATATGTTGGCTGAGCTCACGCCTGTAATCCCAGCACTTTGGGAGGCTGAGGTGGGTGGATCACATGAGGTCGGGAGTCGAGACCAGCCTGACCAAAATGGAGAAACCCTATCTCTACTAAAAATACCAAATTAGCCAGGCGTGGTGGCGCATGCCTGTAATCCCAGATACTCGGGAGGCTGAGGCAGGAAAATCACTTGAACCCAGGAGGCGGAGGCTGCAGTGAGCCGAGATCGCACTATTGCACTCCAGCCTGGGCAACAAGAGCGAAACTCCATCTGAAGAAAAAAAAGTGGGGGCAGTATATGTTTAATTATTTTATATGTTATGTGATGTAAGGTGCAGGTATACCTTTATTCTTCAGAATGATTGGCTGATTTTGTCATACCTTTTATTGAGTAATCCTTCCATTTAATTGAGATCCCACTTGTATTCTATATTAAGTTCTCATAGAGAGTTGGGTCTGTTTCAAGGCTTTGTTCTACTGATTTATTATGCTAGCACATAGTGTTTTAATTATTACGGTAGCGCTATAGTCTTATTAATTGGTGGAATAAATTTATGCTGAATTCTATGTTAAAGTTTTTGCAGTTCTTGTACAATATATTTTTCCATACGTATTTTAGAATTATATTAATTTCATATTAGATGATGTTAGGACATTCAGTCTTTGTCTCCAGGAACCTGGTTTGAGTCTCCATTTTTTTGTTGTTGTTGTTCTTGTTTTATGACCTCTAGCCAGGTGCGATTTTTTAAAAAGTTTTCTTTACTTAGAGCTTATAGTTTTCTTGTTAAATTTTCCTAAATAACTTCAATCAGCAGGAAAAGAAACAGCCCCATTAAAAAGTGGGCAAAAGACGTGAACAGACACTTTTTTTTTTTTTTCTTTTGAGACAGAGTTTCGCTGTGTCACCCAGGCTAGAGTGCAGTAGCACCATCTCAGCTCACTGCAAGCTCTGCCTCCCAGGTTCATGCCATTCTCCTGCCTCAGCCTCTCGAGTGGCTGGGACTACAGGTGCCCGCCACCACGCCCGGATAATTTTTTGTATTTTTAATAGAGATGGGGTTTCACCTTGTTAGGCAGGATGGTCTCGATCTCCTGACCTCATGATCTGCCCGCCTCAGCCTCCCAGAAGTGCTGGGATTACAGGCATGAGCCACCACCCCCGGTCATGAACAGACACTTCCTAAAAGACATACAACCAGCCAACAAACATGAAAAAATGCTCACATCACTTATCAGAGAAATGCAAATCAAAACCCACAATGAGATACCATCTCACACCAGAATGTCTATTATTAAAAAGTCAAAAACTAACAGATGTTGTCAAGGTTGTGGAGAAAAGAGAATGTTTATAGACTGTTGGTGGAAATGCAAATCAGGCCCTGTGGAAAGCAGTTTGGCGATTTCTCAAAGAACTAATAATAGAACAACCATTTGACTCAGCACTTCCATCACTGGGTACATACCCCAAGGAAAATAAATTATTCTGCCAAAAAGATACCTGTACTCATATGGTCATCACAGTATCATTCACAATAGCAAATACATGGAATCAACCTATGCGTCCCATCATTGGTGGGTTGAATAAAGAAAATGTTGTACATATACACCACAGAATACTATGCAGCCATTAAAAAGAATGAAATAATGTCGTTTGCAGCAACATGGATGCAGCTGAAGGCCATTATCCTAAGCAAATTAATGCAGAAACAGAAAACCAAGTACCACATTTTCACTTCAAGTGGGAGCTAAACATTGGCCACACATGGACATAAACATAGAAACATTAGACACTGGGGACTGCTAGAAAGAGGAAGGGAGGCAAGGGCAGAAAAACTTCCCGTTGGGTCCCATGCTCGCTGTTTGGGTCATGGGATCAACAGAAGCCCAGACCTCAGCATCATGCCCTACACCCTTGCCACAAACCTGTACACGTACCCCTTGAATCTAAAATTTTAAAGAAAAAGATAATTTCAGTTTCACATCCTGGCTTATCCTTTAATTGATTGAGTGAAGTTAGAGGACATACTTCAGCTTTACTTCAATTTCCTTTTCTTTCTTTTTTGTATTGTATTGTGAGGTTTCAATGAGATAGTTTGCCAAGTTTGTAGGACCTAGGCACCCAGAGAATGATGTTGCATTTCCTTCTGCCTTCTTCATTTTTCTTTCAGGTATCAGTTCATGATCTGAGTGGCTTTTAAAATATGTGGAAAAAAATCAGAGACCACAGGACCTCAAATAAATGAACATAAGAAAACTTCTCAGAAAAAAGTCAACCATCAACTATCCAACTTTCTTCTATTTCTAACTGCATTTTACTTGAACACTGTCTCAAGCAGGGATTTTTCTTCATCTAGTGTCTGTGGGCCACGGTGGACTTTAGGAATTCTATTGAACCACATGATTTTAAAAAGTTTTAAATTAAATATTTTAGAGTTTTGAACGTATATTACTATTTTTTTTTTTTTACTTTTTTTGAGATAGAGTCTGGCTCTTTCACCCAGGCTAGAGTGCAGTGGTGCAATCTTGGCTCACTGCAACCTCCACACCCTGCCCCGCCAGGTTCAAGCGATTCTCCTGCCTCAGCCTCCCTAGTAGCTGGGATTACAGGCGTCTGCCACCATGCCTGGCTAGTTTTTGTATTTTTAGTGGAGATGGGGTTTTGCCATGTTGGCCAGGCTGGTGTTGAACTCCTGACCTCAGGTGATCCACCCACCTCAGCCTCCCAAAGTGCTAGGATTACGGGCGTGAGCCCTCATTCCTGGCCTAACATTTTAAAAGTAAAATTGAAAGTATTGCTAGTATTTCCTTTACAGTTATGGTAGAGTGAAGTATTTTGGTTAATTACCTAAAAATTAATTAATAGTTGCCAAATTCCTGATTGCTTCCAAAAATTAAAATGGGTCAAAAATTCATATAAGCACGGTTTTCTCCTTGATTTACAGGGGATTTCAGGATCTTTAAGGTTATCATTAACTTTATGAATGGCACACTTAAATAGTTGTTTAGGTTCTGGATAGACATAATTTATTGGATGACTTTCTTTGTTTTTTTAAACCCTTTTTTGTCCTAAGGTTGCTACAGCTGTAAATACTAGACAACGCTACTACCCAATGGCTGGATATGTTAAAGAAGACTCCGTAATGGAAAAACTGCAGCCTAAGACGTATGTTCCATGTGTACTTATTTGAGTATTTAAAGTCAATGTGTTACTGAAATAGTTTTAGAATTATTGATAAAATGTCATTCTTAAGTCTGCATTTCTAACCTGCTGTTTATGGAATGCTCTTTAAGTTCATACTTCATCTTAGCTGTCAGTGGAATGGAGACTTCAGCTCTTTAAAGAAGCAGCATTTGTTTGTCCTTATTTAAAGAAAGAATGTTAAGGATTACCACATCAAGAAAGGCTGAGAGTACACTGGTTAAAGTTACTCGTGCTGGATGGAAGGAAGTTATAGAGAAAAAAAAGTAACTTAGTTCTCTCTGGATTCTTTTTAAAAATTTTTAAAATTCTAAGTTTTTTTAAAGACAGGGTCTCACTCTGTCACCCAGGCTTGAGTGCAGTGGTTTTGATCATGGCTCACTGCCGCCTCAGACTCCTGGTCTCAAGCTAGCCTCTCACCTCAGCCTCTGGAGTATCTAGGACTACAGGCATGCACCACCATGCACAGCTAATTTTTAAATTTTTTTGTAGACATGGAGTCTCATTGTGTTGCGCAAGCTGGTCTCAAACTCCTGGCTTTAAGTGATCCTTCTGCCTCAGCCTCTCAAAGTGCTGGAATTACAGCCGTGAGCCACTGCACCCAGCTTCTCTTGATTCTTAAAAGTAGCGCAAGTATAGTACAATGGAAGACTTTGTGAAGAGTTGGTTTGAGAGGTGATTTATAAAAGGAAAAATAATACCTTTGGGGTTCTTTTATTCATTTTTCCATTCTTGTATAAGACTTTATACATGTATGCATTAATAGATTCTCTTTTTGAATTAGTAGTATTTTTTAAATACACCCAGCCAGAGATGAGTACCTATGTTACTGATTATTTCACTTAATTACTAATGCTTCTGTATGTCTTTTCCTGCTAGTCTGTAAGCCCCTTTAAGGGAATGGACCACATTTTATTCCCCTTTATATCTCTGGTTTGGGACACAGAGTAAACATGTAATGTTTATTACAGTACATGTTTGATTTTTGCAGCTTTTTAAGTGTTAAAGGATCTTCCGATCAATTTCCTGGAACTGTACTCAGATGGTAATTTGTATATAACTAAACTTTTTAAAGCATATTTAATATGGTAAGTAGACTATGCAAGAAATAAAAAATAGGATTCTTTCAAGGAAAAATCTCATGTGGAACTTTCCAATTTTGTTAATGGCACCAAGTATTTATAAATCACTCTAGTTCCTTCTATTGCATTCATTTTACCTCCTGCAGATTCTGACTTCTGTAGTATCTCCTATGTGCATAACCTATCTTCATTTCTACTGCCTTATTTAATTCTCATGTTCTTTTGTGTAGCTCCTTGTCTGACTCTTCCTTAATGCTATAGTTGTTCATTAAGTATTCAATTAAAACTCAAAATTATTCAGTCTAGAATTCCTGGCACTTCACATTACCACCGTAGCTTCTCTTTCCAGACCTAAATGAGTACTTAGAAAAAAACAAAAGAATGGTTGTAGCCATTTTCTTGGGTAGTAAAACCGCTTAGCTAAAGTCTGACAGCTGGTTATTCACAGAACCAGAATGTAAACCTAGGTTTATTGAATACCAGTACTGCTCCCAACTCCTATACCACTGATCACTTCCTCCATGAGATCTGTGTAGAGTTATTAGAATAAATCTTTTAGAATCATTCTGGCTCATCGTGAGTCCCCATGGAGTAGCCATTTTTATCAAATTTAGGGCTCCCAAATTTGAACACCTACACGAATTAAGCAGTTAACTTACTGGGTGAGGTCGACTGAGTTTAAACAATGAGTGGTGAGGATTGCGGTAGATGACGAGAGCTCACCCCTTCCGAAGGAGGCAGTTCCTACTCAGCTGTAGCCAGTTATTATTATGTGTTAAGACCAACCCAATGTTGCCACATCTTTTTTTTCTCAAGACAAACTCGAGATCTGTACTTGTGTGTGAAATTTTCTGACACATGATGCCAGTCAAACCAGGTTGTACTCTCGTCTATATATGTATAATGTCTGTTAGAGTTGCAAAGTGAAATTTTACTTTCAGGGGTATATGAATCCATCTTAACCAGAAAGTACCCGAATTTGTTCCAAATAACCATTTTAAAAATTAAATTTATGTCAATTAGATCTATTTTAGAAACTGCTATTCTCTAAGGTGCTGTTTGGTTTTAAAATGGTTGTATATTTTTAAATTATAGTAATCCTTGACTCATTTACTGATTTGTCTTTAATATTTTGAAACAGGAATTCAATAATGGAATCCTCAGGGCTAATGCACTCATGTTATTAAGAACATGAATATTCACTTTTCAAAGAATAGAATGTTTAAAAATTATTTGGTGTAGTATTTTTTCTCTGTAACATTTAAACATCATATTTTCCTCCATAAGCTGTAAGCTGATGATTAACGCAGCAAACACTCGTTACTGTGTGCTAGCCAATATGGTGATATAAAGATAAAAATAGCTGGGCATGATGGCTCATGCCTTTAATTCCAGCACTTTGGGTGGCTGAGGTGGGAGGATCACTTGAGTCCAGGAGTTCGAGACCAGCCTGGGCAACATAGTGAGACCCCCCCATCTCTAAAACAGATAAATTAATAAATAAAACTCTGGCTTCTATAGACTAGAGAATGCAACTAACTTTTTCTTTGCAATTAACTTGCTTAGTTAAATTCATTACCTTTTTTTAATTCTCCAGACTTGTGAAGTACCTTCTTTTTAATAGCTGGCATTTGTATATATAAACACTTACTTAATTGATGAGCTTATCACATTTCATTGATTATCAGCATCTGTACCAAAAAATACCACGTAAGGACCAGTAATTAAGAAATTAAAATACAATATATACTTTAAGCCATTATTTTTGGAATTTTTTTTTTATTAAAATTAGTATGAAAACATATTTCCTCATGGTTTCTCTCTTCCCACTTATGGTTAATTGATAATTCACTGTACATGTTCTTATAAGTCATTATATGAATTATTTTTTATGGTAAAATCTGAATGGAAGATTAAAACCATTACATTGATTGATGAGGTAATGTTGGTATTTAAAATAATGTACGTGGGCCAGGCACAGTGGCTCACACCTGTAATCCCAGCACTTTGGGGGGCCAAGGCGGGTAGATCACTGGAGCTTAGGATTTTGAGACCAGCCTGGACAGCATTTTGAAATCTCATCTCTACAAAAAATACAAAAATCAGCCGAGTGTGGTGGCATATGCCTATGGTCCCAGCTACTTAGGAGGCTGGGAAGTCGAGGCTGGGAAGCGAGTCCAGGATCGCTGGAGCCTGGGAAGTCGAGGCTGCCGTGAGCCATGATGGTGCCACTGCACTCCGGCCTGGGTGACAGAGAAAGATCCTGTCTCAAAAAATAAAATAATATACTTGATACTTTTCAGGATAAAGAATTGTTCTCAGGACTTTAAGAAGACTGCTGATCAGCTAACTACTGGTTTAGAACATTCAGCCTCCACACACAGGACTGTTTTGAACTCATCAGCTGTAATGTTGGTATGAAACATGTTGATCATGAAGTACGATGAAGGCAAATGTTTGACTTGGTCTCTAGTAGCTCAACTTTCTTCTCCTATAATTATAGATTCTTTTGGAAGCTTATACGTAACAGAAGTAAACCCACCCTCCTACTTGAATCTCTTTTGTTCTATGCTTAGACAGTTCTCTTCCAAGGCAGCCTGTTCTACCTTTGACTGACTCTGTTTCAAAGTTCTTGATATTTACCTGTGTGTAGCTTCTTCCCTTTGAAACTAGTTATTGAATCCAGGTTCTGTGAAACATGTAAAGCATGAGTTTTTAAATTTTAAATGTGATTTTTCACTTATTTTAATGGCAACCAAGAGGCCTAATTACGTTTGCTGTTGTTAATGTTATTGCTGAAGATAGAGTTTTACCTTTTATCTACTCCTGATAACTTTAAATAATGTATTAAGATTAGAAATAGAACAAACTCCAAAATGATATTGAGTGAAGTATTAAGTTTTTGTGTTAAGATCAGTAATGGAGGCCAGGCGCAGTGGCTCATGCCTGTAATCCCAGCACTTTGGGAGACCAAGACGGGTAGATCACTTGAGGCCAGGAATTCAAGACCAGCCTGGCCGACATGGCAAAACCCCATCTCTACTAAAAGTACAAAAATTAGCTGGATGTGGTGCTGTGGTGGTGCACACCTGTAATTCCAGTTACTTGCAAGGCTGAGGCATGAGAATCACTTAAACCTGGGAGGCAGAAGTTGCAGTGAGCAGAGATAGCATCACCGCACTCCAGCCTGTGCAACAGTGAGACTCTGTCTCAAAAAAAAAAAAAAAAAAATCATTAATGGGCTGGGGAAGGGGAGAAAGCACTTAATCTTGCTGACTTTTACTTCAAGTGTAAATCTTAATGGAGCCAAATTATAATCTTTTTTTCCTTAAGAACTATTTATAATTTTTATATGTATACATGTATTGCCATGATAAATTGTTCAAGGTAGTTTTAAGTTGAAAAGATAATTATAGGGCATTATCCCATTTTTAAAAAATATCTTTATGAAAAAAATCTGGAATGGTCTAACTAAAGCTCTAAAATATGAATGGTTTTTATCTCCAGGTTAGCAGGATTGAATGTTATTTTTGTTGCTTGTTTTCACTTTTCTGTAGTGAGTCTATGTTGCTTTTGTAACCAAAACGGTAGCCTGAATTTTTTGCAACTATAATATATATATATATCTAGGCATCTGTTTTTTAGTTTTATATTTGTATGTGATTTCCCTCCCTTCTTAGGACACTGATACTGCAGAAGAAATTGATGAAGCATTGAATACAGCACACCATAATTTTGAACAATTAAGCATTGCTGGAAAAGTAAGCAATTTGCAGGATTAAATTCTATCATGAAGTGAAGCATGTCCTCTTTAATTGTGTACATTTGGAGATGTTACCACTGAGGTTAGAGCTTAGCACTGAGTTATTAAGCATGATAATCTAAAAAAGAATGGAAAACTTTTCCCATGGGCTGCCAAGATTGGTCTTGTAACATTGTTGTGCTAGGAACTTAATAAAATTCCAGCTTTAATAAGGAACCATGACTTCTACTTGCTGTGAGCTGAATTTTGTCTCAGAAGCATTGCAGATTATCTTTTCAACACTTGCTCATTGTTTGGCTGTATCCCCCTTAGGGAGTCTCTTTCTTCCTGCTCCACTTTCCGAAAGAGACTCTCTCATTTGGTGACACAAAACAAGTTCTTCAGCACCTAGCAATAAAATTTACAATTAAGGAGTTCAAAAGGTTATAGCTGATTATGTTGTGGCTGCTTTTTTGCATAGAAGGACAGGACATTTTTGATTGGCTAAGGGTCACTATCAAAAGTCATTTCTCAAGAGGAATGAGAAATACGATAAAAGTAATAAGATAGAAGAGTTATGAGAGGAAAAAAACAACATTGAGAGAAAAGGGGAAAAAATAATGTCACCTGTGATCAGCAATAATTAGTACCAGATATAGTGGAGAAGAGCAAATCAGTGGTAAATTAACTGGAGGTTAGGACTTCAGTATCTGAATTTGGGATAGTGGGGACACAATCCAACTAAAAACAGAGTGTTCTCTAGCCCTCAGTATTCGTGTCCTTCTCAATGCAAGATACATTCACCCCATCCTGACATCCCCAAAAGTTTAACCCATTCCAGCATCAATTGTAAATATTAAAATCTCACCTTCTGGGCAGGCTCACTTGGTCGTGCCTATGATCCCAGCACTTTGGGACGCCAAGGCAGGTGGATCACTTGAGGTCAGGAGTTCAAAACCAGCCTTGTCAACATGGCTAAACCCCATCTCTATTAAAAATTCAAAAGTTAGCTGGGCATGGTGGCACCCACCTGTAGTTCCAGCTGCTGGGGAGGCTGAGGCATGAGAATTGCTTGAACCCGGGAGACGGAGGTTGCAGTGAGCCAAGGTCGTGCCACTGTACTTCAGGCTGGTTGATGGAGTAAAACTCCGTCTCCAAAAAAAAAATTTTTTTAATTAATAAAAATTAAAATCTCACCTTCTAAGTTAGGTGTGGGTGAAGACTCGATATACGATTCATCCTAGGGCAAAATTCATTTCCACTATGAGCCTGTGAAACGAGACAAGAACTTACTTGCTTCTAAAATACATCGGTGAAACAGGAATATAAGATAGACATTCCACATTCCCATTCTAAATTGGAAGAATCAGAAGGAAAGAAGGGGTCATGGATCTAAGCAACAGTACTTAAAACTTCAAAAATACTAAGATTGTGTAATACTTAACATTTTAATTCTAAGTTTCTAAGGTTTCTAAGGTTTATTTTTTAATCCATGGGGTCCTATCAAAGAGAAATTCAGCTACTTAAAATGACTTGTTTCCTGTAATGATGACAAGAAAAAAACTTAGTACACTCATCAGTGGATTTTTTTTAGGTCTTGTTGCCATATTATCAGTAGAAAATGCCAGTAAGGCCAGGTGTGGTGGCTCATGCCTGTAATCCCAGTGCTTTGGGAGGCCAAGGCAGGAGGATCACTTGAGGCCAGGAGTTTGAGACCAGCCGGGGCAACATAATGAGACCTTGTTCCTCCCCACTGCCAAAAAAAAAATTAGCTGGACATGGGGCTACGTGCCTGTAGTCATTGCTACTCAGGAGGCCAAGGCAGGAGGATCCCTTGAGCCCAGGAGTTCAAGGTTACAGTGAGCTATGCTCAGCCTACTGCACTTCAGCCTGGGTAACCAAGTGAGACCCTGTCTCAGTAAAACAAAAAGATATGGTCTTGCTCACAGATAGTAAAACTTAAAGTTGAACCTTGTGACTTATTCTGTTTATATTATTATCATCTCATTACCTCTTGTGTTATTTTGAAGAGTCTAGAAAGTACCTTTTACTTTCAAAATTCTACAACTTCTACAAAATAAAAATTCCCAAATTAAGTTTTTGTCTTGTTTTTTTCCAGGCACTTGAACACATGCAGAAGCAAACGATAGAGGAGAGAGAAAGAGTTATAGAAGTTGTGGAGAAACAGTTTGACCAACTTTTGGCTTTTTTTGATTCCAGGTTAGCAACTTAAAAATATGGACTCAGTGAAACTGAAGTTTCTAACACTAATTTGTCATTGTATTCCTTTGTTTAGAATGAAGTAATGGGTAACTTTTAAACAAGTTTGGAAGTTTGTAGTCCCTACAGACTGATCTTTAGAACTTCAAAATGAAAAATAATGTGTAAGCTTTTAAAAATTTTGGCTATTTACCTTCTGGTGTTGAAGCTAAGGGTGGTTTGTTTGAGACAGGGTCTTGCTCTGTTGCCCAGGCTGGGGTGCAATGCTGTCATAATAGCTCACTGCAGCCTCAAACTCCTGGGCTGAAGTGATCCTCCCACCTCAGCCTTCAAAGTAGCTGGAACTACAGGCCCACACCACTACATCCAGCTAATTTTGTGTTTTTTTTGTTGTTGTTGTTGTTTTTTGTTTTCCGAGATAAGGGTCTCCCTCACTACATTGTCCATGCTGTTCCCAAACTCCTGGCCTCAAGAGATCATCCTGCCTCAGCCTCCTAAAGTGCTGGGATTACAGGTATACATAACCGTGCCCAGCTGAAGCTGTTAACTGTTAAAGTAAACAAGCTTGAGCCAGGTGTGGTGGCTTACACCTGTAGGATTACATGGTGATCATCCTGTCTAAGCTCACTTTGGGAGGCTGAGATGGGAGGATCTTTTGAGCTCAGGAGTTTGAGACCAGTCTGGGCAACACAGCGAGACTCCATCTGTACAAAAAAAAAAAAAAAAAAAAATCAACCAGGCATTGTGTGCATTTCTGTAGTCCCAGCTATGTGGGAAGCTGAGGTGGGAGGATTGCTTGAGCCCAAGGGATCAAGGCTGCAGTGAGTGGGGATCCTGCCGATACACTCCAGCCTGAATGACAAAGCAAGACCCCCATCTCAAAAAAGTAAATAAGCTTCTTACTTAAAGCAGTTAGCACAGAAAAAGATTTTCCTAACCTAAATTATGTTGTGGAATTCCATATACTTGGGAAAATACATAATTTTTTATACATAGTTTTGCCATTTAGTCATGTGCTTTTTTGCAACAGAGCAGAAGCCTAATAGGCATTGCTAAATACCTTTAACTATTATATATTCGTCACCTATTTAGAAAGCCATTTGACATATATTATCTTTGCTCACATGACGGAGGTACAATAGATATTCCCTCCATTATGCATTTCAAGAAACAAGCTCTTAAAAATTGTAACATGGTCAAGGTAATATATTTAGTAATGCCACTTGTCCATTTGACTCTTAAATCAGTGCTTTTAAAAAAATTTCCTGGCCGGGTGCAGTGGCTCACACCTGTAATCCCAGCACTTTGGGAGGTCGAGGCAGGCAGATCACCTGAGGTCAGGAGTTCGAGACCAGCCCCTGCTCAACATGGCAAAACCCTGTCTCTACTAAAAATACAAAAAATTAGCCAGGCGTGGTGGCGGGCACCTGTAATCCCAGCTACTCGGGAGGCTGAGGCAGGAGAATTGCTTGAACTCGGGAGGCAGAGGTTGCAGTGAGCCAAGATTGCACCACTGCACTCCAGCCTGGGCGACAAGAACGAAACTCCGTCTCAAAAACAAACAAACAAAAATTCCAAAGGATGCCTGGAACATAGGCTGAATCTATGAATGAATTTGTTTATGCTCTATTCTCCATGTTGGTCCTATCTCACATTTGGTCTTTAATTATAACATTCAAGTAATAGGTCATGTGCATGAGTTTATTTTGTTATACCAGTCAAATATACAGTACACAAATTACCTTTTAACCATGTCTTTTTTTTTTTTCTTGGAAAGGTAATTGTATTTTTTTCCATTTAAGTGTTCTTAAGCATACAGTTTAGTGGTATGTGATAATTCTGTTTAACTTTTTTTTTTTTTTTTTTTTTTTTGAGACGGAATCTCACTCTGTCACCCAGGCTAGAGTGCAGTGACGTGATCTTGGCTCACTGCAACCTCTGCCTCCCAGGTTCAGGGGATTCTCCTGCCTCAGCCTCCCTAGCAGCTGGGACTACAGGCATGTGCCACCACGCTGGCTAATTTTTTTGTATTTTCAGTAGAGATGGGGTTTTACCATGTTAGGCAGGATAGTCTGGATCTCCTGACCTCATGATCCACCTGCCTTGGCCTCCCAAAGTGCTGGGATTACAGACGTGAGCCACTGCACCCGGCCTTTTTTTTTTTAAAATACTGATTCTAGCTCTGTCACCCAGGCTGGAGTACAGTGGCGCAACCTTAGACTCCCAGGCTCAAGAGATCCTCCCACCTTAGACTCCAGAGTACCTGGGACTAAAGGCACATACCACCACACCTGTCTAATTTTTGATTTTTTGTAGAGATGAGGTCTTGCTGTGTTGCCAGGACTGGTCTCAAACTCTTGGGCTCAAGCCATCCTCCCACCTCGGTCTTCCAAATCACTGGGATTATAGGCGTCAACCACTGTGCCTGGCCTATGTTTAACTTTTTAAGGAACTGCCAAACTGATTTCCACAGTGGTTGTATATACCATTTTACTTTCCCACCAGCAATACACAAGGGTTGTAATTTCTGTACACCCTTACCAACACTTATTTTTTGTTGTTTTCTTTTTTGATGGTAGCCATTCTAATGAGTGTGAAATGGAATATCATTATGGCCTGGTTTGTATTTTCCTAATGACTGGTAATGTGCATCGTTTCATGTGCTTATCAGCCATTTGTATGTCTTTGATGAGGTATTCATTCAAGCTCTTTGCTCATTTTTGAATTGGATCATTTACTTTGTTGCTATTGGGTTATAGCAATTCTTTGTATATTTTGAATATTAAATTTTTGTCTATATGACTTACAAATATTTTCTCCCATTTGTAAGTTGTCTTTTCACTCTCTCGATAGTGTCCTTTGATCCACAAAAGTTTTTAATTTTATGAAGTCCAGTTTATTTTTTCTTTTGTTGCTTGTGCTTTTGGTGTCATATTCAAGATATCACTGCCAAATCTAACATCATGATGCCTTTTCCCTGTGTTTTCTTTTAAGAGTTTTATAGTTCTTACATTTAGATCTTTGATCCATCTTTAGTTAATTTTTGTATATGGTATAAGGTGAGGATCCAACTTCATCCTTTTGAAATGGATATCCAGTTTTCCCAGCACTATTTGTTGAAAAGATTGTCCTTTCCCCCACTGAATGTTCTTGGCACCCTTGTCAAAAATGAGCTCACCATATATGTGAAGGATTATTTCTGGGATTTCTGTTTTATTCTGTTGTTCTGTATGTCTTTCCTTATGCTAGTACCATGCTGTTTTGATTACTATTGTTTTGTAGTAAGTTTTAAAATCAGAATGTGTGAGTCATACAACTTTGTTCCTTTTCAAGATTGTTTCTCAGGGTCTCTTAAGATTTCATAGGACTTTTAAGATGGACTTTTCAATTTTCACAAAAAAAAGTCATTGAGATTTTGTTAGGGATTGCATTGAATTGTAGATCACTTTGTGCAGTATTGACATATTAACAATATTAAGTGTTTCAATCTATGCACATGGGATGTCTTCTCATTTTTTGTGTCTTAATTTCTTTCAGCAATTTCATATACAAGTCTTTCACCTCCTTTGTTTATTCTTATTTCTTTTGATGCTATTGTAAAAGGGATTATTTCCTTAATTTTCTTTTGGGATTATTCATTGTTACTGTGTAGAAACACACCTTATTTTTATATGTTGATTTTTGTGTCCTACTTTTTTGCTGAGTGCATTTATTAGCTTCAGTATTTTATGGCATCTTTAGGGTTTTCTACATGTATGATCATGTCATCTGCAAATAAAATATTTTACTTCCTACAGAAAGATGATTTTACTTCTTCCTTTCCAATTTGAATACCTTATTTCTTTTTCTTGTCTAATCGCTTTGGCTAGAACTTTCATTACTGTGTTGCACAGAAGTAGCAAAAGCAGGTATGTCTTGTGCCTCATGTTATAAGAAAAGCTTTCAGTCTTCACCATTGAGTATCATGTTCACTATGGGTTTTTCCATATAGGGTCTTTGTTATAGTGAGGTAGTCATCTTCTAGTTTGAGTGGTTTTATCATGAAATTGTGTTGAATTATGTCAGGTCCTTTTTCTGCATCAATTGAGACAACCACTTGGGCTTTTTTCTTTTTTCTGTTAATGTGGTGTGTTACATTAATCACATGTTAATGTTTGTATGTTGAACTATTCTTGCTTTCCAGGAATAAATCCCACTTGGTCATGGTGTATAATTCTCTTACTAAGCTGTTGAATTTGGTTTGCTAGTTCGTCTGAGGACTTTCTATCAATAGTTATAAATGATACTGGTCAACAGTTTTCTTTGGTGTCTTTGTGTGGTTTTGGTATTGGTAGTTTTGGCCTCATAGAGTGAGTTAGGGAACATTTCTGCCTTTCAAGTATTTTGGAAGAGTTTGAGGAGGATTGGTGTTGATTATTACATGTTTGGTTCAATTTACCAGTAAAGCTGTCTGGTCCAAGGCTAAACTTTGTTGGGAGGTTTTTTGATGACTCATTCTATCTCCTTAGTCATAGTCTGTACAGATTTTTTAATACTTTTATGAGTCAGTTGTGATAGGTTATGTGTTCCTGGAAATTTGTCTGTTTCACCTAGTTATATAATTTGTGTACAGTTGTTCATGATAGCCTTTTAATCCTTTTTATTTGTGTAAAATTGATAGTAATGTACCCGGTTTATTTCTGATTATAGTAATTTGATTCTTTTTTTTTTTTTTTTTTGAGATGGAGTCTCGCTCTGTCAGGCTGGAGTGCTGTGGCGCGACCTCAGCTCACCAGAACCTCTGTCTCCCGGGTTCAAGTGATTCTCCTGCCTCAGCCTCCTGAGTAGCTGGGACTACAGGCACCTGCCACCTGCCCAGCTAATTTTTTTTTGTATTTTTTAGTAGAGATGGGGTTTCACTGTGTTAGCCAGGATGGTCTCGATCTCCTGACCTTGTGATTCATCTGCCTCGGCCTCCCAAAGTGCTGGGATTACAGGCGTGAGCCATGACGCCTGGCCTGATTCTCTTTTCTTAGTGTGACTATAGGTTTAATTCTAATCTTGAAGTCAAACTTTTGCTTTCATTTTTCTTGGTTGTATATTTATCTCTTCTCTTCTCCTTTATTTCCTTCCTTCTGCTTTGAGTTTAGTTTGGTCTTTTTCTAGTTACTTATGGTATATAGTTAGGTTGTTCATTTGCAAGCTCCTTTTTAAATGTGAGTATTTACAGCTATAAATTTCCCTCAGCATTGCTTTCATTGCATCCCATAAATTTTGTGTTCTTGCTTCATTTGCCCCAGATAATTTCCTAATTTCCCTTGTGATTTATTCTTTGACCCATTGGGATTTAGGAGTATATTGTTTAATTTTTACATGTTTATGAATCTTCTGGGGTTTTTTTCCTGTTATTTCTAGGTCATTCCATTGTAGTCAGAAAAGATACCTTGCAGGATTTCAATCTTTAAGTTTATTAAGACTTACTAATAAATGTTAATGAACATTAAACATTAGTCAGCATGGTCTTAACATATGTTCTGTCTCAAAATGTTACACGCACACTTAAGAAAAATGTTTATCTTCATGTTGTTGGGTATAGTGTCCTAAATATGTCTGTTGGGTGCAATCAGTCTGTAGTGTTGTCCAAGTAATTTATTGCTTTATTGATTCTGCACTGGTTGTTTTATCCATTATTGAAAGGGAGATATTGAAGTCTCTAATTATTATTGTAGACATGTCTGTTTTTCCCTTTAATTCTGCAAATGTTTGCTTTATATGTTTTGGGTTCTAATGTTGGTACATATATGCTTATAATTGTTACATTAAAGTCTATTTTGCCTAAAATTAGTGGAACCACCCCAGCTTTTTAAATTATTGGCGTGTATTATCTTTTTCCATCCTTTCATTTTCAACCTCTATATGTCTTTAGACCTAAAGTGAAATTTTTGTGGCAGCATATAGTTGGGTCATATTTTTAATCCATTTTTCAGATTTGTGCCTTTGGATTAGAAAGTTTAATTTATTTACACTTAAAATACTGATAAGGAAGGATTTTTGCCATTTGGTTTGTTTTCTATGTGTTTTATGGCTTATTTGTTGTTGCTTATTTCCTTCATTACTGCCTTTCTTTGTGTTTACTTGATTTTTTTCTTTTGTAGTCACAAATTTTGATTCCTTTCTCATTTCTTTTTGTGCATAGTCTATAAATAGTTTTTATAGTTACCCATAAGGATTACATATAACATTCTGAAGTTATAACAATCTGTTTTGAGTAGACAGCTTAACTTTAGTTGCATGTAAAACCTCTACTGCTTTACGAATATGCCCCCCTTTATTTTTTCGATGTCACAAATTACATTCCTCTATATTGTATACCCGTTAAGATAGATTGATATTTTACGTATTTGTCCTTTAAATTCTGTAGAAAATAAAAAGTAGAATTATAAATGAAAATTACACTAATATTGGTTTTTATGTTTACCCATGTATTTACCTTTACCAGAGATATTTTTATCATTGTATGGCTTTGAGTTACTGCATAGCCTTCTTTCACATTAACGTGAAGGACTTTCATTGGCATTTCTTATAGGGAAAGTCTACTGGTAATGAACTCCCTCAGCTTTTGTTTATCTGGGGATATTTTAATTTCTCCTTCACTTTTGAAGAATACTTTGACAGCTTTTTTTCTTTTGGTGCTGTAAATATACATTGCCTTTGGGCCTCCAAGGTTTCTGCTGAGAAATTTGCGGATAATATTATTGAGGATCCCTCGTACTTGACAAATTGCATTTTTCTTGCAGCTTTCAGGATTCTCTTTGTCCTTCAGCAGTTGGAGTTCCTTGAGCTCTTAGATTTATAGATTGATGTCTCATCAAATTTTGGAAGTTTTTTTGCCATTATTTCTTCAAATAATTTCTGTCTCTTTGTCCCTCTCTTCTCCTGTGATTCCTATAATGCATGCATTAGTCTGCTTGATAGTGACTCACAAGTACCTTAGACTCTGTTCACTTCTCTTCATTGTTGTTTTTATTTTTTTCAGGCTTCATTATTTTAATTGTCCTATATTCAAGTTGGCTTGTTCTTTCCTTCTGCCTTTCCAAATCTACAGTAGAACCTTTGGTGGATTTTTAAAATTACAATTACTGTATTTTTCAATACAATCTATAGAATTTCTGTTTGGCTATTTTATATAATTTCTCTATGTTGATATTATCATTTTGTCCCCTAGATCATTTTTCTGATTATTCTCTATTTCTTTGTCCATATTTTCCTTTAGCTCTTTAAGCATATTTAAGACAGTTGTTTTAAGCCTATTGAGTCCAACGCCTGTGCTTCTTTGAGAACTGTTTTTACTATTCTGTTTTCTTCCTTTGAATGGGTCATGTTTTTCTGTTCCTTTGTGTGCCTTGTGGTATTTTTGTTGAAATTGGGCATTTGAGAAAATAGCTACCTTCCCCTGTCTTTGCAGACTGGCTCTTGATGTAACAGTCCTTCACTGAGTGGTTGTGTGTGCCCTGAGCTTTGAGATCAGCCTGAGGTCAGGCTTAAGATCTTCTCAGATGTTTTCTGAGCGTGCATCTTGCCTGGGCCTCAGTGTGGCTTTTTCAATTCCCCTGTATATATAACTGCTTTTATATGCCTTAATGTCCTAAAGAGTCTGAGCTCAGATTCTCCTCCAGGCCTTAGATGGTCTATTGTATGTCTCTACTTATAATCTCCTGCCTTCCACAAAATTTGCTTTTCTCTAATTATGTATACATAGCTTTTAACTATAATACATTTCAGTTCAATTTAATGCCTCATTTACCATGTTATATGTTAATTTTATCAACAAGTGAAAGTACCCTTTCAGATACAGTTCAGTTATTGTTTGCCTCACTTAACCATATTATGTAAAATTCGTCAACTACTGAACTTACTCTTCAAGATACTATACATATACTTTTTCTGTAAGTATTTATGAAATACTGCAAAATAACTTTGAAATCTTAAATGAAGGAAAAAGAACCTGTGTGAAGAATTTGCAAGAACTACTGATGATTATCTATCAAATTTAATAGAGGCTAAAAGCTACATTGAAGAGAAAAAAAATAATTTGAATGCAGCTATGAACATAGCAAGAGCATTACAATTATCACCTTCTCTAAGAACATACTGTGACCTGAATCAGGTAATTTAATAGTTCACAATGTGAGTTATTTCTGTGGTAGCTTATTTTACATGCTTTGGAATATATTTAAGACAAGAATTTGTTTTTCAGATTATCCTAACCTATATTGTTATTTAGAATTCTAAATTGATGACAATATAGGTTAGGATAATCTAAGTTATAATAAGATAATGTTTGAAATCTAAGACATTGTAAAATTTATATGACCTTTTGTTATTTTTGACCAGTTAGGGAAATGGTGCAATTAAGTCTTTGTAACACTTGATCTGAGAGCAAGTAAGGTGACATTGAGGTGAAAGTTTAGGTTTTCTAGGACACCTGATTAAAAAAATGAGGACAAATAAGGGTAGCAAACTGAATAGGACTCTATTTTGTTCACATAAACAATTTAGGTATGGCTGTCAACTCTTAATGTTAAAATTTAATTCAAAATCCTAGTCAAATTTTTCTCTTCCAGTTCCCTTCCAAATTGTGCAAGTCAAGAGACAGCTTCGGCCATCTCCTGTCATCTAATCATGTGCCTAAGGGGCAGAATTGGGCAAAAAAAAAAAAGTTTCTTATACTTTGACAGGAAGAGATTAATCACAGATCTTTGCTGACTTCTGCCTCACTCCCTAAGGGTATAGATCTTGCTTTAGTCATCTTTGAATCTTCAGGATCTCACTTCCTGTGGATAATCAGATGTATAGAAGAGAAGCCATTAGTTTACCTGCCTCCAAAGTCTCTAACGTTAAATGAAGGGAGAATTTGCCATGACCCTACTTGGCTAGGTGTCCCAGGCTTTAGTTCTAAAACAATAATAGTTGTTTCCTATGTATTACACGTGCGACACTAGGTGATGAAAAAATGATAAAATTTGGTCTTTATCCTAGTTAATCTAGCTAAGAAAATAGGGCAAAAAGGGAGAAAACTCTTGAAGATAGCAACACAGTTGCAAAATGAATCTGATCGAGTTTTCTCTGATCATGTAGCTCTATCCTATTTCTTAGTGTCTATTGTTACCTTTTATACATATGTCCAAAAGTCATAAACACTTATTTGTATCCCTTTGAGTGCCCCAAATTGAGCCTGAATGCATTAATTAATGAAATACCTAAAAGATACAATTTTCTTTCTAAAATCTTACTGTTCAGCAATATTTGTGACAAGATTCACACATGAATGATTTTTTTTTTAAATTCTAGATTATCCGGACTTTGCAGTTAACTTCAGATAGTGAATTAGCACAAGTTAGTTCTCCACAACTAAGGAACCCTCCCAGGTGAGTAAGTCATAGTTCAGGAGACCATAACAAGTATAAAGATGTGCTGGAACTTAAATGTATTAAAATAGCAAGTAATAATAAATTGAAATTTTGGGTCACAAATGTTTACTAAGTTAGCAACCAAATTAAGATAAGTGTAATTTGTGCTAACTTAGAAAGTTATTTAAATGTTTCCTTTTCAATTCATTAATGTCAGCAACTGATTTTTGTTTGGAGAACATGATACATTTGTATCAGAACATTTATGTATATGTTAATGTTTTATTATAGGTTGAGTGTGAATTGCAGTGAGATCATCTGTATGTTCAACAATATGGGAAAGATTGAATTTGGGGACTCAACAAAGTAAGTATTTATAAGCATGGTAACATGCCATTAGTGTCTGAAAGTACCTACATTATCTGAGAGACAGAAGAATTGATGTTTAGTGTAATTCAAAAGCTGAAAAATAAAGGGCAAAATAGTTTCTATGGTTAAATTCTACATATAATGTTTTTTAAAAGGCCTAGAAGAGATCAGTATTCAGCAATATACATGTCGAAGATATCTTTGAGATTGATTCAGTCAGCAAGCATTGAACACTGCTAGGCACTAACACCCTAGATATTGAGATAAATGTCCGAGAAATTACAATAAGTAGAGGAAGAAGGACATGCAAACAATAAAATGCATAATTGCTAGGGTAACGTATGCAGAATTTACCTGAGGTGCAAAGCAAGGGAATGATCAGTTCTTCCTGGGGTAACAGGACTTGGAAAGATTTTTTTTTCCCCTTATCTATTAAAATTAAGTAGCAAGTAGTAAGGAGAAAAAGGAAGTATGCATCTTATAGGCAGTGAATATATGGGCAGTGAATTAGCATGCTAGGTTCAGGGAATGGTGTATATAATTCCATTCTCTGTGTCCCCAAGGATACATAGATGCTAAGTCCTAAAGACTTTGTATGCTGTCTGATGATGTTTGAACCTTATGATCCATGCTGTCCAGTATGGTAGCCACTAATCACATGTAGCTATTTAAATTTAAACATAAATTAATTAAATTTATATTTAATTATATAATTATTTATATTATATAATTATTTAATTATATAATTAAAATTATATTTAATAGAATTAAAATCCAGTTCCTCAGTTCCATTAGCCCACATTTCAAGTGCTCAGTAGCCACATGTCGTTAGTGACTACCTGTCTTATTCTATTTGTGCTGCTATAACAAAGTTTAAAAAGAACAGATGTTGTTTATTCTTCTGTAATTCATAAAGAACAGGTGTTTATTTGCTTGCAGTTCTGGCAGCTGAGAAGCCCAAGATCATAATGCTGGCAGATTTGGTTTCTGGTGAGGGCCCTGATCTCTGCTTTAAGATAGCACTTCGAATGCTGTGTCCTCACATGGCATAAAGCATGGAAGAGCATAAAAGGGACAAATAACTATCTTCACACGGTGGAAGAACAGAAGAGCAAAAAAGGGCGTAAGCTAGTTCCCTCCAGACTTGTTGTAAGGCACAAATCCATTCATGAGGGCAGAGCCCTCATTACTTGATCATTAATTTCCCCAAAGGCCCCACCTCTTAATGTCACCACAATGGGAATTAAGTTTCAACATGAATTTTGAAACATTTAGACCAAAGCACTGCTATATTAGACAATGCGGCATATTTCTATTATCACCAGAAGTTCTGTTGTACAGTATAGTTCTAAGGAGTAGAAAGCCACTAAAAGGTTTTAAGCATGAAAGTAAAAATGATTAGATTACATTTTTTAGGGATAATTTTGGTGGCCATTTGGGGGATTATTTGGCGTTAAGAGGATGACAGTGAAGGCTGAAGGATCACTTAGGCCATCATATCAGTAAACTCAGCAACTCATGAGAACTAAAACTTAACTAATAGCACTGGATAGGGACTGAGAATAGATATGACAAATGCAAAATAGGGAAAATTAATACAACTGAGTAATGCTTGAACGTGAGGCATGAGGAAAAGGGAAGCATCATCAATGGTTTGTTACACTTTGGTGACTAAGTTGATGGATTGTGGTATTATTCATCAAGATTAGGAATACAGGAAGCAAAGTAAGTTGGGAGGGGGAAGATAGTATGTTGAGTACTTACTGTTTATCAGCTTTCTGGAGAGAAATGTGTACAGCTTAATTGGATATGAATGCTGAAACTTAAGAGATCTTGGTCTTGATTCTGGGTTTAGGAGTAATCAGAATATAGATGTAGAAACCACCAAAAGAGAAATAAGTTCTTTCATTGTAGGTGGATTGTCTCCAATGGAAATGGTCTCCCGAGAAAAGCAACACATTTGTTACCTTAGGGAACAAATTAGTCTGGCTCACAGTATTACCATTTCAGAAGCACATAGGATGATGTATATACTCTAAGCCAGGTAAATTCATATAAGCCAAGGTCACAAAACTGATGTGTAGTCAAAATGCCAATTTGTTAACTTAATGGATAAATATAATTGTAAACAGGGACTAGAACTGAGGAGCTAACTTGTCAGAAGTTACTTTTTTGGTAATCTTTTTTGAATAAAGGGAATAAAATTAATCAAATAGGTTAACAGAATTAGGCTAAGATAGCTGATTATATTCCTCTCCATCAGAGGGAAGACCTTGCCAGAGGAAGTGGAATACCAGTCCTTTGGCTCAGTCATCTTTCTCCATGCTTGGGAGAGCCCTGCCCCATATTTGCTGCTGTGACTTGACTTTATGCTTACATGGATAATCAACAACCTTTGCAATCAATGTTGTTTTTGACATTTTCACAACTTGAATATGGTTACTATCAGCATTTCTAAGACACTAAAAACTATTCTGCCTCTTTAAGCATCTGTACTGATCTTCTACTTTAAATTTAACTCTGAGAGCTGCCTTTTAAATTTTTTCCTAGTATAACCTGCATGTACTGATTACAAATGGTAGTTAAACCATGGGTTTGCACAGTAAAAGCAGGTATTCAAACAGGTCAAGGACAGTACCCTGGAAGGATACTAAAATTTAAAGCAGGGAAAGGGTAATTTGTAAAAAAAACTTGAGAAGGAGCAGACGGAAGTTGAAGGAGAACAGAAGTGGTGTTGTATAAGTCAAAGCAGAGGTTTATGACACTGGAGCTGATTAATAATGTTGCATGTCTCAGATCTAATAAGAATTGTTATGAAAAGAGATATTTAGATTGCAAGGTCGTGTACATATGTATGACTGTCAGGTGTTTGGACTTCAACATATATCAATTTTACTTAGTTAAATGTATGTCCTCTGGTGGAAGAGGCAGATAAAGATGCATCATTGCTAAGTCCAGTTGGCTTTGTTGGTCGTTATTTCCACAGTGGCTTCTTAAACAGTGATCTGTGAAGAAGCTAAATCCGTCATGGAATAACTAAAATATAAAGTTCATGAAACCCAATCTTATCTCATTGTAAAATTTCTATACTTGTAGATTTGATAGCCTAAAAACTGTCTGGATATGTGGAGAAAATAGAAAAATATGGAGTAGAATGGATAAGTAACTGGCAGTGGGTTAGTGGCTATTGAATAATCATGCCCAAAAGATTCAGATTAATGGCCATGGTGGGAGTTTCTAGTGACTTATTCATGGTTGTACCATATACCTCTGTATTCATAGCTTATATCTGTGTATTTTTAAACAGATGTTATCCCCAAGAAAATGAAATTAGACAGAATGTTCAAAAGAAATATAATAACAAAAAGGGACTTTCTTGTTACGATACATACCCACGACTAGAAAAGAAAAAGGTTGACATGTCTGTCCTAACCAATGAAGCACCACCACCTCCTTTGCAACCTGAGACAAATGATATACATTTAGAAGCAAAAAACTTCCAGCCACAGAAAGACGTTGCAACAGCATCCCCTAAAACCATTGCTGTGTTACCTCAGATGGGATCTAGCCCTGATGTGATAATTGAAGAAATTATTGAAGACAACATGGAAAGTAAGTAAAAATGTAGAAGCAGAGGGGAAAGATCTTGTATCTGTAATTAGACACAGTTGGTACCTTTTTCGTCCATGCATTTAACAGAAATATAATTGCTGTTATAATCTTACTCCTCATTATGAGTTAAAACCTGTTCATTCCCTGCCCCTACTCTCACATTTTCCAGAGTTAGGATAATTTTTATTGTTAATGCAGTAATATAGCTAACCTCTGAGGTATAAATTAATATCTGGTTTAATTAGGGTATTGTGAGTTTTTTAGTGTTCTCACATATAAGCCTTATATAAAAGATATAAATAACTGAGAGAGATGTGATTTGTGGACATAGTTTTATTACTTTCTTTGAATTAAGAACATTTTCTCTTCAATCTTTGTTGTGAGGTTTATATAAACTATCATGATTATAATGTTATCTATTTTATAACATTTAAATATATCACAGTTGTATTTGATTAGATTTCTAATGTCAGTATTCTTTCCATTAACATGGAGTGAGATACTACACTATGTAGTTTTATACTAATAGTCTCCTTTAAGACCATTTTTCAAGATCAGCTTTTATTTTCCCCCACCCGTTGTCTATTTTATTGGTTGACTCTCCAGAATTACAATTTAGAAAAGGACACACTTCTTTCCACTGTATTATCATTGATGTTTCAATTACTTAAGATACCTGTAATAACTTTATTCATTGATACAAGGGGTGTTGCCATTCCAGTGTTTTGCCAATTTCAGTACAGCTTTTTAAAAACTAGCATGTCATTGTTAACATAGTTAGTACAAGTTGTCTTTATTTCTTATTTTGATGAAGCATGCGGCACAGATGATCTTGGGGAGACACCTAGATATCCAAAAAAGCCTCTTCAGAAAAACTCATCTGTTCCTTTTGGATCAAAAGCAGGTACTGTAACAACTGTCTGAGCTTGATGTAGTGGAGTTTACTGTATGTGTAGTAAGTAACTCTTACCTAGTGTGAGGTAGTAAGTAAAGTGAATTTCACTGATAACTAAAATATATTACTTTCTAATGTTAAAAGTTTTAATTCTGGGGCCAGACACCATGGCTCACACCTGTAATCCCAGCACTTTGGGAGGCCGAGGCGGGTGGATGATTTGAGCTCAAGAGTTCAAAACCAGCCTGGGCAACATGGTGAAACCCTGTCTCTACAAAAAGTACAAAAACATAAGTGGGTGTGGTGGTGCGCAACTGTGGTCTCAGCTATTCAGGAGGCTGAGGTTGGAGGATCACTTGAGCCTGGGAGGCAGAGGTAGCAATGAGCTGAGATCCCACCACTGCACTCCACCCTGGGTAACAGTGAGACCTCTCATCTCAAATGAATGAATGAATGAATGTTTTGACCCTGGCAGAAATATTCCCCCCAATAAAAAAAATATTTTTTGAGACAGAGTCTTATTCTGTTGCCCAGGCTGGAATGCAGTGGCACGATCCTGGCTCACTGCAACCTCCTCAGGCTCAAATGATTCTCGTGCCTCAGCCTCCAGAGTAGCTGGAATTATAGGCACGCACCACAATCCTCAGCTAATTTTCGTATTTTTAGTAGAGATGAGGTTTCACCATGTCGGCTAGGCTGGTCTCAAAACTCCTGTCCTCAAGCGATCCTCCCTCCTTGGCCTCCCAAAGTGCTGGGATTATAGGCGTGAACCATCGTGCGCAGCCAGGAATATTTCCAAAATTTATACTTCTCTCAGATGTCACCCCAGTTGTATGTGTTTATCTTTTTACCACACCCTAAATATGGGCATTATTCTTTATATTTTCTGTTGGATAGTTAAAATGATCCATTTGTTCAGTTTCTGTCATCTACCTATACTTGACTATATTCATTTCCACTCCTCCTAGTCTTTGTTTTTTAAACAATTTTACCATGTAAACATTTACCTCATTCAGAAATTAAATATATATTAAAATATTATGTGAAACTTCCCCCCATCCTATTCCCATTCTATTCAGTGTCTCCATCTCTTCCACATTTTCTTTATGCATTTATAAATAAACACAAATTATTTTTCCAAACCTTTCTCCCTCCCTCTCTCTATGTGTGTGTTGCGGGGGGGGGGTCTTTTTTTTTTTTTACACAAAACGTAGCATACCACTGTTTTGTTTTTTGCATTCCTTCCTTAACATTGTACTTTGGAGATCTTTTCATATTAGTGAAGACACTTGGCTTAAGAAAATTTTCTGTCTTTACCTCTACTCACCCCACCAAAAAGCACACACATTCCCCTAAATGCTGCTCAGTACTTTGGCTTTGCCTAGACATTTTTTCACATCTGATTTATAAGACTTGGGAGTCAGAGTGGCTATGAGCTGTATTGGTTCTATAGGTAGAGTATAGATGGAGCTGGCTTTTGTAGGTTATCCTAGAAACCTAATCATTATCAGTAGGGGTTCTGAGTGCCAAATATGTTCATAAAGAAACAACTTTTGTAATACAGTAGAGTTACAGCATATATGTTGACTTTAGAATCTTAACTATCACATGGACTGTGATTTCACTTATTTAGCATATTTTACAAGTATTATGAAGTATTTGCAGTTCAGGTTACTAAAGAATTCATTGTTGAAAGTGATCCATTTGTTTTATCAATCATTTAGGGCTTGGACTACTTCCTGGGGCCTACGTGCAGTATTCCCAGAGTTCACAATGCCATAAGGCATTCTTTTAGAGGCTATTATGGTTGTTCAGCTTTCATGAATTATTTTCTAACTCATGGTTTATTAATGTGGCTTAAATATTTTTATCCAGGTTCTGCAGAGCTAGTTTTTGTAAGCCATGTAATAGATCCTTGCCATTTCTACATTCGGAAGTATTCACAAATAAAAGACGCCAAAGTACTGGAGAAGAAGGTGAATGAATTTTGCAATAGGAGTTCACACCTTGATCCTTCAGACATTTTGGAACTAGGTAATGAAATATTAATCCAAGTTAAAGTATCAAATTTATTTAAATATTATAATAACTTGGCCAACCCACATAAGACTTATAATATAGATTTTTGCTCTAAGTTCATTTGTAGTAAGCATAAAAGTTTTAGGATTATTTAACATAAATTATTTAGGCAAGTTAGCTAAGGATTAAGATGGAATGTTGGTACATTTTTAGAGTGAGATATGTACAGAAACTCCATTATGTAGTAGGGCGAATTGCTTTTAAAACTACAAAACCCATGACAGGTTATATAGCCTATCCCCTTGTCTCCATGAAGAACTGTGCCTCTAAGATGATTCTTCATGTGTAACTCCAGTCTCTTGCTCGCTGTGTGTGAGTGTTGGGGCTAGCATTGAGCACCTGAGATTCAGGAGTCCTGTGGCACCCATTCCCAGCGCCCTACAGAGGATAATTGTAAATTCAGTCAGTCTTTTAATTGTGAGAATATGTGAATTTGCCATGCTTCGGGCTTTTGTTACGAGTATTTTTCTTATAACGTTGACTGAATTTGATTGTACCTTGTAATATGATGAAGCTATGATTCATTTGTATTAATAGAGTATTTTTCTCATTATGTTAGTAGCAATCAATACCTATATATAACTAATACAGAAAGTGTTTTATCTGTCTAGTCTTGATTGATAGTCATTTAAAAGTATGATTAACTCTCAGCTCATCTATGTAGCTTTTCAGAATATCAGAAGAGTAGGATCATCATATACTTTGACAAAAATGAATAGTAATTCTAAAACTTAAAAAATAACATTTATGCCATGTGAGCTGGGAACATTAGGTTGTCAGTATCTAAGAGGAGGGGAATGTAGTACTGAATTCGATTTTTGTGGTTGCAAATAATGTGTCTAAAATGTAATACATGCCAAAAATAGCTTATTTTCAGAAAATGTTCTAAGAAAGCCAAAAAGTTGTGCTTTAAGTTGTTAATGATAATTATGTTGGCAAGGTAAATACAACTGATTAAAACACTCATTCATATTTTGAGAAATTAGTGATAAGGGAAGACATGTGAATTGTTGATTTAGCAGAGAGGAGCGTATCCTCTTGTTC
Organism: Pongo abelii; assembly: GCF_028885655.2. Lineage (NCBI taxonomy): Eukaryota > Metazoa > Chordata > Mammalia > Primates > Hominidae > Pongo > Pongo abelii. Next base: position 27,914,109 of record NC_071999.2, read on the forward strand.
CCTTTTCCTGACTCTGTACTTCATTATGAAGAACAGTAAATGACTTCAGCAGACTTTTATCCATTGAAAGAAAGAATAATTTTATAGAATATATACAGCAGGTCTTCAAATAACATTATCTCATTATAATTTTGATGAGAAAAAATCAATTCCTGGTTTGGGCAAATGTCTGTGTTGAGTTTGCACATTCTCCCCGTGTCTGTGTGGATTTTTTCAGGTACTCTGGTTTCCTCGCACATCCTAAAGATGCGCACGTTAGGTTAATTGGTGTGTCTACATTGTCCCAGTCTGAGTGGCAGGGAGGGAGGGGGGAGAGAGAGAGAGAGAAAGAGAGAGAGTGTGTGTGTGTGTGTGTGTGTGTGTGTGTGCGTGCGTGCGTGCGTGCGTACCCTGCGATGGAATGGTGTTCTGACCGGGTGGGGGTGTGTGTGTGTGCGCGCGCGTGCGTACCCTGCGATGGAATGGTGTTCTGACCAGGGTGTGTGTGTGGGTGTGTGGGGGGGGGTGTGTGTGTGTGTGCGCGCGCGCGTGCGTAGCCTGCGATGGAATGGTGTTCTGACCAGGGGGTGTGTGTGTGTGTGTGTGTGTGTGTGTGCGTGCGTGCGTGCGTGCGTACCCTGCGATGGAATGGTGTTCTGACCAGGGGGTGTGTGTGTGTGTGCACGTGCGTACCCTGCGATGGAATGGTGTTCTGACCAGGGTGTGTGTGTGTGTACCCTGCAATGGAATGGTGTTCTGACCAGGATTGTTTCCTGCCTTGTGCCCTGAGCTGCCTGGATAGGCTTCAGCCACCCTCGACTCTAGAATAAGCGAGTTGGAGAATGAATAAATAAATATATATTATCATAAAATTCATAAAGTATTTGGTAACTATACAAATACATGACAATAAATGATGCAGTACAAAAGCACTCTGTGAATCCACCTTATTTATGATTGTTTTTGAACTGTGGTGCCAGGAGGTACTCCCTACAATTCTCACTTTGCAAGCTGTAATTCTTTGAGTTAACCCACTACCACTATGACTGCCATCACTCACTGATTCACCAAAAATTGAGTAAATATCTTACTTGTTCATCTTTCTTAAATGTACGTTTAGCTCACACTTGTTTCAGTATTTAATATTAGAAGTGTTTGGGGTCTTTATAAGTTTGATGATGTTTTTGTGACCAGAAATACATGTAGAAACTTAACTCTTGTTTATCTCAATTAGCCTATGTGGTAAGATTGGTTTTGTTTTGCCGTTTTGCTTAAAGTCACAGTTTCTAAGAATGTATCAATGACATTAAGTGGGGATTTACTATATTTTAAAACTAAGAATGTTGGTATAGTAGTGTAGCAAAATAAGAGAAGGGTCACTGACAAACTGAAGATCAAACGTTTTGGTAGGACTTAAAAGGCTGCCTATAATGTGCTTTTCAACTATCCTGTTGTTATTAGCATATACAGAGATTACACAGCATCTCTCTGTATATAATCAGTGATCAGAATTTACCAGATTCATTTCCAAAATATGTAGTTTAAATGGGCTCTAAGACTACCTGAGTTCTCCTGCTACTTCTTCTAAGTAGCCATGTGAGTTGGGCTAGATTAGGTTTTCTGCCTAGTTTTCCTCACCTATGATAGAAACACTACCTTCATAGGGTTGTTGTGGGGAGTAAGTGAATTCAAACAAAACACAGAACATTTCTGAGCTCATAGTAAGCATTCACCTGTGGGCCTTTTTGTTTGTTTGTTTGATCTTCTTTTTTCCTGGCTGTTAATTTGTAATCCAACTGGTCCCTACAAAGGTCTTCCTCTACTGCTAAGTCCTTAGTTCATCTTCCCTCTTCTCTGAACACCACTGGGTGCCAATAATTTTGGCATTTCACAGGCTACCTTTCATTGTTTTACTCTCACTCCCCTTTACAAAGAGAAGATAATTGTTTCTTCTCTCATTACAAACTTTAGTATGTGTATGTCAGTAAGTGTACATGTGTACATCACAAACACAGATGGTCTTGCTTGTAAGTACAGTGTAATTATGGTAATTAATTTGCCTGTTTCTCTTCCTTTCTTGAGCTTCTTGATGGCAAGACAGTCTCATTCATCTTTGTTCTTATTGCTCATAAGCAGGTCCTCATTAAGTGACTGCTAACTTAGTATTCTTTGGGTGTTTATCTCCCTATTTAGCTTGTTTCTGTATAACAAACTTTCATAATATGCTGTATTATATCTTTCTCATAGCACTTGAACACAGTACTATATCATTAGTAAATAAATGAATTAAGACTTTTTCCTGGTAGAACTAACGTGTCTGTAAACTTATGAAGTGGCTTTTATTGATAAATGTTGATAATGATTTGTTTCCCTCATTATTTAGGTGCAAGAATATTTGTCAACAGTATTAAAAATGGAATGTGGTGTCGAGGAACTATCACAGAATTAATTCCAATAGAGGGTAAAAATACCAGAAAACCTTGTAGTCCAACCAGATTATTTGTCCATGAAGTTGCACTAATGCAAATATTCATGGTAGATTTTGGAAATTCTGAAGTCCTGATTGTCACAGGGTATGATATTTTATAATATGTATCCTTGGCCTGCTTAGAAACATTTTGGAGGGAGGTGGAGTTAAAGAGTAAAGGAAATTAGAGGTAGAGAGGAGTAATTTGTCATTCTTAACTTCCAAGACATACGTTTTATTATTTTGCTCTACAGTTGTCTTGATAAGTAAAATTTTATCATTTACCAGTACTAATAGATGGAGAGCTTAGAAAAGGAACTCCAAACTTAAGTACTCTTCTTATGTCACTTTAAAGCAGGGAATAATACAGAAACTAATTCTTTTAAATGTAACAGCAACAGATGATTGAGTTAAATTTTTAATCAGACTTCTTTAATTTCATTAATGTTTTTTAAAGTGTCATACTGTCTAACTCACTGTAGCTATTTTAAATGGTTTTCTCTGTATTCTAGGAAAATAATACAAACTGATATGTTTCTGTAGTAAGGACCAGTATTAACCATAGCATGATCACTTAATGGTTATAGCTTTATGAATAAATAGATTTATATGGGGGGAAGTGTCATTATCTCCTTTAAGCTCAAACTGCATGAGTATATGAAAGTGCAAATGTAGCTGAGATTTCTTTCTGTGGAGGAAAACAGTGTCTCTGCTTATAGAAGCTAAACTAAGTCTATATAGTAAGAAAGTATTAATTTGGAATATAACTTTCTAAAAGGTGTAACTTAAGAAAAATTATACTTAGAAATGCATACCTTCTGTGGGGGAAAACAAATTTAAGTTTGAAGCATTATTTTCAATAAATATTACTTGAATTTCTCCTAGAGTTGTTGATACCCATGTGAGACCAGAACACTCTGCTAAGCAGCATATTGCACTAAATGATTTATGTCTGGTTCTAAGGAAATCTGAACCATATATTGAAGGGCTGCTAAAAGACATCCAGCCGTTAGCACAACCATGCTCATTGAAAGACATTGTTCCACAGAATTCAGTAAGTGAGACTTTAATTATTTTTTCCTTCAGAGGCTATTACAATTTTAGCTATGTATTGCTAATTAGATTGCTAAGTATAGGCTCAGGGAACCAGTAATCTTGATAAATACATAGTGCATATTAAACTATTAGTTCTAATAGAAAAGGAAATGAACTTCGGCTTCCACAATTGAAAACATTTTTAATGGGAAATCGAGTTGAATAAGCATATATTAACATAATGATTGGTTAAGTATCCAAGTAAACCAGTAATTTTGGAGTCAACTATACAGAGAAATAAGTTTATGATGTGTGTGTTTCTCTATCATATTTCCATTGCCCTTTATTACCTATTTAATGGCCATATTGCATTCTGCGTTTTGTATTATTTATGAAAATTTATTCTCCAGCAAGATTGTAAACGCTTAAGAGACAGAAATTGTAACAATACATGTTAAGCAGTTGTATTCTTACAAGGTCTATGAGAGCAGAGGAGTCTGTCTTTGCTCATCATTGTATTCCCAGCATTTAGCAGATCACATGCCACATAGAAGGCATTCAACACATACTTGAAATAACAAATAAGTTAATAATAAAAAAAGGAAACACAAAAATAATAGCACTGGGTTTTCTTTAAAATGGTGAGTGTTTGTTTATAATTTTCTCTTTTTTAACTTTTCACATTTTTTACACTGAGTAGATTTTACATTTATAATCATAAAAACTTCAGAAAGCTATTCACTTTTTTTGTTTTTAAGGAATTTCTGGTTTTGACCCTGAAATTTACTTTTGATATGGTACTTAAATGTTCAAAGATCAACATAAAAAGTTTTTTGGCTGGGTTTGGTGGCCCAAGGCTGTAATTCCAGCACTTTGGGAGGCCGAGATGGGAGGATCGCTTGGGCTCAGGAGTTTGAGACCAGCCTGGGCAACATGGTTAGACCCTGTCTACCAAAAACACAAAAATTAGCCTGGCGTGGTAGTGCACCATGAAGGCTGAGGTGGAAGGATCTCTTGAGCTTGGGAGGCAGAGATTGCATGAGCTGAGATTATGCCACTGCACACCAGTCTGCGTGACAGAGTAAGACCCTGTCTCAAAAGAAAAAATTCTTTGCCCAGTGGGTGGATTTTTTTTTTTAAATCACTTAAGTAGCATAAATCTTATGCAGCTAGTAATGGAAGCTAGATTAACTGATCATTGTAAATTTTTAGATTTTATTTTAGGCATACCTATACTTTCAAAATTACCCTTTGAATTTTCATCTAAGTGGAAAATTGAATACTTCTTTAATTTTGAGATCTTTCTTTATAACCTTCATATTAATATTCAAAAGTGAAACTAAATTCTAAAGTAAAACCTTGAGAATATATTTATAAAGTAAAGGTATACACACATTGTACATTCATAAAGACTGCCCCTAAGTTTGTGGCCCTGGCTGTTTCTATTTTTCTTTCTTTTCTTTCTTTTTTTTTTGAGATGGAGTCTTGTTCTGTCGCCCAGGCTGGAGTGCAGTGGCATGATCTCGGCTCACTGCAACCTCTGCCTCCTGGGTTCAAGCAATCCCCTGCCTCAGCCTCCCAAGTAGCTGAGATTAAAGGCACCTGCCACCACGCCCCGCTAATTTTTGTATTTTTTGTAGAGACAGGGTTTCACCATCTTGGCCAGGCTGGTCTTGAACTCCTGACCTTGTGAGTCACCACGCCCGGCCTGCCCTGGCTCTTTCCTAATGTCTGTGGTTGGTTCAGTTTGTTCACAGTTGCGTCTGTGGTTGGTACAAACCTAAATCCAGAACATTGTAACATTAGTAATACTTATAATTACTAATTGCTATGGAATTTTACTTTTTTGCACAGAATGAAGGCTGGGAAGAGGAAGCTAAAGTGGAATTTTTGAAAATGGTAAATAACAAGGCTGTTTCAATGAAAGTTTTTAGAGAAGAAGATGGTGTGCTTATTGTAGATCTGCAAAAACCACCACCGAATAAAATAAGCAGTGATATGCCTGTGTCTCTTAGAGATGCGCTAGTTTTTATGGAACTAGCAAAGTAAGTAACTTATTAAAACTTAAATATTCTTTGAAATTATAGCTATAAATAAGAGTAGCAGATTTTGTCTTTAAAAACCATGTCTCTAAAGTAAACCTTAACATACCTGAAGAAGTGAAAAATATTGCTGTTAGACTTTTCTAAGTACAGTTGTTGTCTGTGAAAACTGAATTCAGATAATTGGATTTAAGAAAATAGGCTGGGCAGGGCAGCTCGCAACTGTAATTCTAGCACTGTGGGTGGCCAAGGAGGGAGGATTCCTTGGGGTCATGAGTTTGAGACCAGCCTGGGCAACATAGCTAGACCTCATCTCTACAACGAAATACAAAAAGAAATTAACCAGGCGTGGTGGCATGCATCTGTAGTTCCAGCTTCTCAGGTCAGGAGCTGAGGTGGGAGGTTTGCTTGAGCCCAGGAGTTCGATCTATGCTCTTGCCACTGTACTTCCAGGTTGGGTGACAGAGTGAGACCCTGTCTGTAAAGAAAAACGAAAATTAGAAAAATTAGAGAAATTAAGGTAGCTCAAAATATAAAGTATGTGTAAATACCTAACATCTTTTGGACTCTTGATAACTTTATAAGCAGCTGTATGCTGGTTTCAATAATTGTAGTTTAACTGTTCCTAAATTTTCCTCAATTTTGTAGCCTTTGGAATGAGTTCATGATCACTACCCTATATTCAATGTATGAATCTAGAATAGATGTTTAAAGTTTCTTTGTCCATCATTTCTTTTTTGTTTGTTTGAGACAGAGTCTTCATCCCATTACCCAGGCTGGAGTGCAGTAGCACAGCCTCAGCTCACTGAAACCTCTGCCTCCCAGGTTCAGGAGATTCTCATGTCTCAGCCTTCCGAGTAGCTGAAATTGCAGGCACACACCACCACTCCCGGCTAATTTTTGTATTTTTAGCAGAGACAGGGTTTCACCGTGTTGGCCAGGCTGGTCTTGAACTCCTGCCCACCTTGGCCTTCCAAAGTGCTGGGATTACAGGCGTGAGCCACAGTGCCTAGGCTGTCCATCATTTCTGATGACTTAAGTAACCATAGAGGTAGTCAAAGATTCTAATTTTTACACTGGGTGATTGGGAATGGAACCCAAGCAGGTTCCATTCTAGAAAAATACAAGTAGTCTTGGATCTGGAAGGAGCCACAGAGACCCTTCAGCTGACACAGACCACAGATATCAATGTAACACAAAAAATAGAAGCAGCTTTGAATCTAAGTACGACATGAAAGCCTAGCTCTAAAGTTTTGAGACTTGATATCTTATTTAACCTGGTTTGATAATTGAAGACAACACCAAGAAATGTTAGAAGAAAGAAATTGGAAGATGAGTGCTTTTGGTAAATAAGTCAGTACATGTACAAGTCCTTCCTTTAGATCAAGTCACTGAGAGAAAAGAGACTAAGAAAATGGCTTGGCCAGGTAGGGTGACTTACACTTGTATCCCAGCACTTTGGGAGGCCAAGGCAGTAGGATCGCCTGAGCCCAGGAGTTCAGGGTCAACCTGGGCAATGTAGGGAGACCCTGTCTCTACAAAAATTAGCCAGGTGTGGTGGTATGCCCCTGTGATCCCAGCTACTTGGGAGGCTGAGGTGGGAGGATTGCTTGAGCCCAGGAGGGTAGAGGCTGCAGTGAGCCATGATAGCACCACTGCACTCCAGCCTGGGTGACAGGGTGAGACCCTGCTTACGCTTTTCATTATGCTTTTAATTAGGTTTAAGTCACAATCACTAAGAAGTCACTTTGAAAAAAATACTACTTTTCACTATCATCCACCTATTTTGCCTAAAGAAATGACAGATGTTTCAGTAACGGTTTGTCATATAAATAGTCCTGGAGATTTCTATCTTCAGTTGGTAAGTATATAATGTGTTTTTGAAATGAAGTTTTTAAAAAAATTTTAATTAGACATGTATAACAAGAATGAGTATCTACCGTCAATTTTAGTTAGAGCAAACATACCACTGTTAACCTTCTATACATTTAAATTTCTTAGTAGTTGCAACTTCAAACAAGTTTACATGATTTATCATAAATTAAAAGAACAATGAAGGATAATTAATGTATAAATGTTTCTTGCTACCTTCTGAAATCTGGAGACTAGGAAAGCATATAGAGTTAACAATAGAAATATAATGATAAAATAAATTTTTTTCTAACCTGTACCTCTGAAAATTTACCGATTATTATTAGGTGTTTTCTGAATTTGAACACCAAAGTAGACACAGATAAAAGGCATTTCGTATTGAACTTTGGATGTGTGACTGATGTGTTTAGATAATAACAATAATAGTTCATCCTTATTGATTTCTGGGTGCTTTATATGATTTAACCCATAAGGCCCTTAAGACTTTAAGTGAATTAACTCATTAATCTTTGCAACAATCCTGTGAGAAAGACACTGTTGTCTCCATTTGAATGTGGAGACCCTAACCACAGAGATGAAGCATCTTGCCCAAGATCACACAGCTCTGAAAGGGTAGAACCAGGATTGACCAAGCTTCAGAACTTGTCATCTCAAGCACTGCACCACACTGTAGTGGCTCCTCAAATGAGTTGTGGAAGCTGTTTATCTAAGTTAGGATTTGCGTTTATTTCTTTTGTTGGTTTTTTACAGTGTCTTTTATGGTAAAATATACATAATATAATTTTATAGTTTTTAATAATTGTTCAGTATACCATTCAGTGCCATTAAGGCCATTAAGTTTGTGCATCCATTTCCAGAGCTTTTTATTTGTCTCAAACAAAAGCCCTGTACCTGTTAAACAATCACATAACCATTTCTTCTCCCCTAGTCCCTGATAAACTGCTGTTCTACTTTCTGTCTCTGTGAAATTGCCTATTCTAGGTACCTCTTAAGTGAAATCATATACAATGTTTCCTTTTGTATCTGGCTTCTTTCACTTCAACTTAATGTTTTCAAGGTTCCTATTATGTAGGATGTATCAGAATTTCATTCCTTTATATGGCTGAATAATATTCCATGTATGGGTATACTACATTTTGTTTATCCGTTCATCTGTTGATGGCCATTTGGATTGTTTCCACCTTTTGACCTATGTGAATAATGCTGCTATGGACACTGGCATGAAAGTATCCATTTGGGTCTCTGCTTTCCGTTCCTCTGGTATGTATAATACCTAGGAATGATTGCTGGATTACATGGTAATTTTATGTTTAACTTTTTGGGGGAACTGCCGAACTGTTTTCTACAGCAGCTGCAGTTTTACATTCTTACCAGCAATCCACAAGGTTCCAATTTCTCCACACCCTCATGAACACTTGTTTTTTTTTTCTTTTTTAAATAACATTCTTTTTTTTATTATTATACTTTAAGTTCTGGGATACATGTGCAGAACATGCAGGTTTGTTACATAGGTATACATGTGCCATGGTGGTTTGCTGCACCCATCCCCATCACCTACATTAGGTATTTCTCCTAATGCTGTCCCTCCCCTTGTCCCCACCCCACAACAGGCCCCAGTGTGTGATGTTCCCCTCCCTGTGTCCTTGTGTTCTCATTGTTTAACTCCCACTTATGACTGAGAACATGCAGTGTTTGGTTTTCTGTTCCTGTGTTAGTTTGCTGAGAATGTCCCTGCAAAGGATGTGACTCATCCTTTTTTATGTCTGCATAGTATTCGATGGTGTATATGTGCCATATTTTCTTTATCCAGTCTATCATTGATGGGCATTTGGGTTGGTTCCAAGTCTTTGCTATTGTGAATAGTGCTGCAGTAAACATACCTGTGTAAGTGTCTTTATAGTAGAATGATTTCTAATCCTTTGGGTATATACCCAGTAATGGGATTGCTGGGTCAAATGGATTTCTGGTTCTAGATCCTTGAGGAATTGCCACACTGGTTGAACTAATTTACACTCCCACCAACAGTGTGAAAGCATTCCTATTTCTCCACATCCTCTCTAGCATCTGATTGCCATTCTGACTGGTGTGAGACGGTATCTCATTGTGGTTTTGATTTGCACTTCTCTGATGACCAGTGATGATGAGCATGTTTTTCATATGTTTGTTGGTCGCATCAATGTCTTCTTTTGAATAATAGTGTTCTTTTTTTTTTTTTTTTTTTTTAGAGACGCAGTCTCGCTCTGTCGCCCAGGCTGGAGTGCAGTGGCACGATCTTGGCTCACTGCAAGCTCCGCCTCCTGGGTTCACGCCATTCTCCTGTCTCAGCCTCCCAAGTAGCTGGGACTACAGGCGCCCGCCACCACACCCAGCTAATTTTTTGTATTTTTTAGCAGAGACGGGGTTTCTCCATGTTAGCCAGGATGGTCTTGATCTCCTAACTTCGTGACCCATCCGCCTCGGCCTCCGAAAGTGCTGGGATTACAGGCATGAGCCACCGTGCCCGGCCAATAGCATTCCTAATAAGTGTAAAGTGGTATCACTTTGTGATTTTGATCTGCATTTCCCTAATGGCCAGTGATCTGAACATCTTTACATGTCCTTATTTATTGGCCATTTGTGTATCTTTGAAGAAATAGCCATTCCAGTCATTTATCCGTTTATTTTTTTAAATTTTTAAAACTTTTTATTTGTTGTTTTTTGTTTTTTAAACACAGGGCTTCACTCTGTTGCCCAGGCTAGAATGCAGTGGCATGATTGTAAGCTCACTGCAGCCTCAATCTCCTAGGCTCAAGGGATCCTCTAGCCTCAGCCTCCCATATTGCTAGTACTACAGGCACATACCACCACACCTGGCTAATTATTATTTTGTAGACACAGGGTCTTGTTAGGTAACCCAGGCTGGCCTTGAACTCCTGGGCTAGAGTGATCCTCCCACCTTGGCCTCCCAAAGTGCTGGTATTACAAGCATGATTCACCATGCCCAAACCTTTGTCCACTTTTTTAATTGGGTTGTTTATTTTGTTGTTGGATTGTAGGAGTTTTCATGTGTTCTAGATACTAAATTCTTATGAGATATATGACTTACAAATGCAGTTGATCATTGAACAAGTGGTAGTGGTGGATACCAACCCCTGTGTAGTCAAATATCTGCGTGTAACTACTTTTTTTTTTCTTTTCTTGGGACAAGGTCCAGCACTGTTGCTTAGGCTGGAGTGCAGTGGCAAGATCATAGCTTACTGCAGCCTGAAACTCCTGGACTGAAGTGGTCTCCTGTCTCAGCCTCCCAAGTAGCTAGAACTGCAGGCATGCACCACAGCTCGCTAATTTTTTTTTTTTTTTTTTTTTAGAGACAGGGTCTTGCTATGTTGCCCGCGTTGGTTTTGAACTCCTGGTCTCAAACAGTCCTCCTGCCTCAGCCTCCCAAAGTGCTGAGATTACAGGCATGAGCCTTGACACTCAGTCTGCGTTTAACTTTTGATTTCCACAAAACTTAACTACTAATAGCCTGCTGTTGATTAGAAGCCTTAATAATATATAAACAGCTAACATATATTTTGTATATATATTCAATACTGCATTCTTAAAGTAAGCTAGAGAAAAGAAAATTATTAAAAATCATAAAGAGAAAATATATTTACTATTCATTAACTGAATGTGGATCATTCTACAAGTCTTCATGCCCATCATCTTCATGTTGAATAGGCTGAGGAAGAGCAGGAGTTGATCTTGCTGTCTCAGGTCTGGCAGAGGTGGAAAAAAGTTCGCACATAATTGGAACTGCATAGTTCAAACCTGTGTTCCAAGGCTGGCTGTGTTTTCTCCTGTTTTGTGGGTTGTCTTTTCACCTTCTTGATAGTGTCCTTTGTTCCACAAAAGTTTTTAATTTTATGAAGGCCAATTTAATTATTGTTTCTTTTGTTGCTTGTGCTTTTGGTGTCATATCCAAGATATCATTACCAAATCTGACATCATGATGCTTCTTCCCTATGCTTTCTTCTAAGAGTTTTATAGGTTTAGATCTTTGATTCATTTTGAGTTAATTTTGTACAAAGTATAAGGTAAGGGCCCAGCTTCATTATTTTGAATTGGATTCAGTTTTCCCAGCACTATTTGTTGAAAACACTGTCTTTTCCCCCACTGAATGGTCTTGGCACCCTTGTTAAAACTGAAAGTTTATTTCTGGACTTTCTATTTTGTTCCATTTGTCTGTGTATCTGTCCTTATGTCAGTACCACACTGTTTTGATTACTGTAGTTGTGTTGTAACTTTTGAAATCAAAACGTGTGAGTCTTCCAACTTTGTTCTTTTTCAAGATTATTTTGGTTATTCAGTGTCTTTTAAGATTCCATGTGACTTTTAGGATGGGTTTTTCTATTTCCCCAAGAAATACAGTATGATACTGAGTATGATATTATCATTTGCTAATGTATTGAAACACAACTGATTTTTACATGTGAATTTTGTGTCTAGCAGCTTTGCTGAATTAATTGTTTTAACAAGTGAGAGAGAGAGAAGTTGTGTGTATGTAATTTGGGGGCATTTTCTCACGTATAAGATCATGTCATCTGTGAACAGAGAAATGTCATTGGGATTTTAATAGGGATTACATTGAATTGTAAATCACTTTGGATAGCACTGACATCTTAACAATTTTAAGTCATCATATCCATGAACACTGGATTTTTTTCATTTATTTAGATCTTATTTAATATCTTTCAACAGTTTTGTGTGGTTTTCAGCATATCAATTTTTGGCCCCTTTGGTCAAGTTTATTCCTAATTCTTTTAGATGCTGTTGTAAACGGAATTGCTTTTTAAATTTCCTCTTCAATTTGCTCATTTGCTAATGTATTAAAACACAACTGATTTTTACATGTGAATTTTGTGTCTAACAACTTTGCTGAATTAATTTGGTAGCCCTCACAGGGTGTGTGTGTGTGTGTGTGTGTGTGTGTGTAATTTGGGGGGATTTTCTTACATAGAGGATCATGTCATCCATGAACAGAGATATTTATACTTTTTCCTTTCTGATTTGGATGCCTTTTGTCTTTTTACCTAATGCCTCTGGCTCGGATTTCCAATATCATGTTGAATACAAGATGAAGAAGCAGGCTTCCTTGTCTTATTCCTGTCTTAAGGGAAAAGCGTTTGTCTTTGACCATTGAGTATCATATTATCTGTGAGTTTTTCCCAAATGACCTTTACCATGTTGAGTAAGTTTCCTTCTGTCTCTTGTTTATTGAGTGTTTTTGTCAAGAAAGGGTGTTCAATTTTTCAAATTCTTTTTTGCAGCAATTGAGATGATCATGTTTTGGTCTTTTCTCCTTCATCCTGTCAATGTGGTGTATTACGTTGATTTTGGATTTTGTTTTGTTTTCTTGTTGGTTTGTTTGGAGACAGGGTCTCCCTCAGTTGCCCAGGCTGGAATGCAGTGGCATGATCTCAGCTCACGGCAACCTTTGCCTCCCAGACTCAAGCAGTCCTCCCGCCTCAGCCCTCTGAGTTGCTGGGACCAAAGGTGCACACCACCACACCAGGCTAATTTTTAAAATTTTTTTATTTTGTAGAAATGAGGTCTCACTGTGTTACACAGGCTGGTCTCAAACTCCTGAGCTGAAGTGATCCTTTCACCTTACCCTCCCCAAGTGCTGGGAGTACAGCCGTGGGCCACTGCGCCTGCTGCATTGATTTTCATATGTCATTATCCTTGCATTTTAAAAATAAATCCCACTAGATAAAGGTGTATAAACTTTTTATCGTAAATTTGTTTAACATCATTGTTGCCTTGGCATCCATTTTGAGGCCTAACATAAGTTGTTTGAAACTGAGTCATACCACCTCATCTTTGGCCTAGTTAAAACTTTCCCTCCCCATGTGACTGTTTGCAGTGTGGGTCACTTGTTCTACATCTCACTGACTCAATATATCCCACAGCTGCTTACCACAATAAAACCAGAGTCAACACCAGAGTCATGCAAATAATTTCTCCCCTTTACACATATTTTCTTTAAATTAGCCAGTTCACAACCCCTGCTGGAAAGCCTTAAGAGATAATGCCTGTGGACCTTAATAAAGGCAGAGTTCCACAGATTCACTCTTATCTGTGATTAACAAAATGCTTCTTTTATTTCATGTGTTTTGTTTTGCTGCCTCTGTGTCTCACCTGACTGACATACACATACCTAACTTTCCTCCCAGTCAGCACTCCTGGAGAGTGGCTGTCTTGGTAGGAATAAACTGGACACAGGTCGGACAAGAACCACGAGGGCATCTGCTAGTGTAAACAAGTTTCCTATGAGACATTCACTTGGTCACAGGTCAGGCAAGAAGGCATTGTTCCATTCACCAAGATAAAGAAGTATCCTCTTTTGATTTACTGTAAACATCAGTGACCACCTCCTCTAGAGCCTTGTCGGGGCAGGGCTAGAGTTCATGGCCACTCTCCAGAGAGAGACCCGAAGACCAAGTTAGAAGAAAACAAATCTTTTAATATGCTGAATTTGGTTTATTAGTATTTCGTTGAGGATATTTGCATCAGTATTGCAGGGGATATTGATCTGTAATTTTCTTATAGTGTCTTCATATAGCTTTGTTATCAGGGCAGTGCAGCCTCTTAGAGTTACTATTCCTCCATCTTTTCGTTTTTTGGAAGAATTTGAGATGGAATGGTGTTAATTCTTCTTTAAATGTTTGGTAGAATTCAGCAGTGAAACTATCTGGTCCAGGGCTTTCATGTGTAGGAGGTTTTTGAATCCTGTTTGAACCTCTTTACTAGTTATAAGTCTACTCAGATTTTCTAATTCATGAGTCAGTCTTGGAAGGTTGTGTGTTTCTAGGAATTTGTCCATTTCATGTAGGTTATCCAGTTTGTTGGCATACAATTGTCTTCAATAATCTCCTACAATTTTTTACTTCTTGGCCGGGCATGGTGGCTCACACCTGTAATCTCAGTACTTTGGAAGGCCGAGCCAGGTGGATCACTTGAGGTCAGGAGTCTGAGACCAGCCTGGCCAATATGTCAAAACCCCATCTCTACTAAAAATACAAAAATTAGCCAGCTGTGGTGGTGGGCACCTGTAGTCCCAGCTACTCGGGAGGCTGAGGCAGGAGAATTGCTTGAACCTAGGAGGCAGAGGTTGCAGTGAGCTGAGATTGTGCCACTGCACTCCAGCCTGGGTGACAGCAAGACTTCCTCTCAAAAAAAAAAAAAAATTTTTTTTTTCTTAAAATTGGTAGTATTGTCTCCACTTTTATTTCTGATTTTATTAACTTCAGACTTCTCTTTTCTAGTTATTCTAGCTAAAGATTTGTCAGTTTTGCTGATCTTTTCAAATAATCAACTTTTGGCTTTATTGATGTTCTGTTTCTTTATCTTGTCTTATTTATTTTTGCTCTAATCTTTATTATTTCTTCTGCTACCTTTGGGTAATTTTCTCTTTTTCCATTGTCTTATGGTATATAGTTAGGTTCTTAATTTGCAATATCTTAAAATTGTGTATATAGCTATAAATTTCCCTCTTAGCACTGTTTTATTGCATCTCATGAGTTTGGTATGTTGTGTTTTCATTTTCCTTTGTCTTGAAGCATTTTCTAATTTCTCTTAGGATTTCTTCTTTGACCTGTTGGTAGTTTGTGGTGTTTAGTTTCCACATATTTGAATTTTGCAGTTTTTCTTGTTTTTGATTTCCAGTTTCCTTTCATTGTCATAGGGACAAATACATTTTATGATTTCAGTTTTTTGAAATTTATTAAGACATTTTGCAGCCTAACATATGGTCTGTTCTGAGAATGTCCTAAGTGGCCTTGTAGGAAAAAAAAAGAAAAGGTATATTTTACTATTGGCTAGAATGTTTTGTGTATGTCTCTTAGGACCTGTTGGTTTACAGTGTTATTCAAGTCTTCTGTTTCCTTATTGATACTCTGTCTGGATGTTTTATGCACTATTGAAAGTGGAATATTAAAGCCTTCTATTTTTATTATTGAACTATTTTTTCCTTCAATTCTGTCAATGTTTGCTTCATATATTTGGGTCTTTGATGTGTACTGCATAATTGCTTATAATTGTTATATCTTACTGGTGAATTGGCCTTTTTATCAATTTATAATGTCCTTTCTCTGTTGTAAGAATTTTTTATTTAAAGTCTGTTTTGCCTGATACCACCAGTAAAGCCATCTCAGATCTCTCTTGATTACTATTTGCATGGAGTATTTTCTTCCATCCTTTGACTTTCAACCTGTGTATGGCATAAGGTATAATAAAGTGTATCTCTTGTGGACAGCATATAGTTGGATCATGTTTTTTTTTTAATTCATTCTGCCAATCTTTGTCTTTTAATTGGAGAGTTTAATACATTTACATTTAAAGTAATTACTGATAAGGAAAGACTTCTGCCATTTGCTGTTTTCTGTACCTTAGCACTCTTATTCCTTCTTTCCTCCTTTAGAGCCCTCTTTTGTGTTTAGTTGCTTTTTTCTGTTTAGTATGATGTATTTTTTAAAATCTGTTTTGTAATTGTGTTAAAAAACACACAGAATTTATTATCTTAACAGTTTTTTAGTGTAACTTCAGTAGTGTTAACCATATTCATATTATCATGCAATAGATTTCTAGAACATTTTCATCTTGCAAACTGAAACTATACTCGTTGAACAACAGCACATTTCTCCCTGCTTCCAACCTCTGGCCACCACAATATTACTTCTGCATTTTTATGAATTTTACTGTGTTAGATACCTTGTATAAATGGACTCAGACAGAATTTGTCTTTCTGTGACTGGCTTATTTTACTTATAATAATGTCCTAAAGATTCATCCATGTTGTAAGCATTGATAGGATTTCCTATTTTAAGGCTGAATAATACTTCTTTGTATGTATATACTGCATTTTAAAAATCCCTTCATTTGTCAGTGGACATTTGGATTGTCTGCTGTAATGAACATGGATATGCAAATATTATAGTATCAGGTTTTGCTTCCCTTCTTGTTTCCTTTTTGTGTTTATCTTGTAGATTATTTTTTATCATTACCGTGGAGATTACATATAACATCCTAAAGTTATAACAATCCAATATGAGTTAATACCAACATAATTTTAACTTCACAAAAAACTACTTCTGTGCAGCTCTCTTTTTCCAGTATTTTTGATGTCACAAATTAATCTCTATACTGTGTGCTTAATAACATAGATTTGTAATTATTTATGCATTTGTCTTTTAAATCCTGTAGAAAATTAAAAAGTAGAATTATAAACCAAAATTGCAATAATACTGACTTTCCCATTTACCCAGGTATTTACCTTAACCAGAGATCTTAATATCCTCATGTGACTTTGAGGTACTGTCTAGTGTCCTCTCATTGCAACCTGAAGGACTTCCATTAGCATTTCTTACAGGGCAGGTCTAGTGGTAGTAGAGTCCCTCAGCCCTTGTTTATCTGGGACTGTCTTAATTTTTCTCACGTTTTTGAAGGTTAGTTTTGCCAAATGTATAATTTTCAGTTGACAGGTTGTGTTTTTCTTTAGTACATCATATATATCTCTGTCTTCCCATTTCTTTCTGGTTTCCAAGATTTCTTTCTTTTTTCTTTTTTCTTTTTTCTTTTTTTTTTTTTGAGACAAGAGTCTTGCTCTCTTGCCCAGGCTGGAGGCACTGGCACGATCTCTGCTCACTGCAATCTCTGCCTCCTGGGTTCAAGCAATTCTCCTGCCCCAGCCTCCCTAGTAGCTGGGATTACAGGTGTGTGCCACCATGCCTGGCTAATTTTTATATTTTTAGTAGAGATGGGGTTTCACCATGTTGGCCAGGCTGGTCTAGAACTCCTGACCTCAGATGATCTGCCTGCCTTGGCCTCCCAAAGTGCGGGATTACAGGCATGAGCCACTGCACCTGGCCTTTTTTGTTTTGTTTTGTTTTGTTTTTGTTTTTGAGATGGAGTTTTGCTCTGTCACCCAGGTTGGAGTACAGTGGTGCGATCTTGGCTCACGGCAACCTCTTCCTCCCGGGTTCAAGCAATTCTTCTGCGTCAGCCTCTTGAGTAGCTGGGACTACAGGTGCCCACCACCACGCCCGGCTAATTTTTGTATTTTTAGTAGAGATAGCTTTCGGCTGTGTTGGCCAGGCTTATCTCAAGCTCCTGACCTCAAGTGATCACCGCCCTTGGCCTCCCAAAGTGCTGGGATTACAGTCATGAGCCACCACACCCGGCCTGGCCTCCAAGATTTCTAATATGAGAAACTGACTTACAATCTTCTTGAGTCTCTTTGTATATGACATGTTGCATCTTTTTTGCTGCTTCCCAGATTTTCTCTTTGGCTTTGCCTTTTTTAGAATTTGATTATGTGTCTTGGTATATGATTCTTTGGGTTTATCCTATTTGGAGTCTAATAGTGCCTTAGTTCCCTGGAGCTGGTGTAACAAATTACTATTAATTGGGTAGCTTAAACAACAGAATTTATTGTCAACAGTTTTGGAGTCTAGAAGTATGAGATCAGTTTGTCAGAAGAGTTGATTTCTTCTTGAGGGGTTTGAGGGAAAATCCATTTCACCTCTCTGCTTTAGATTTTGGTGGCTTGCTGGCAATCTTTTGTGCACCTTTGCCTTTGCTGCATCACCCTGATCTCTCCCTTCATCTTCACATGGAGTTCTCCTTGTATATTTGTCTGTACCCAAATTTTGCTGTTTTTATAAAGACATTAATCATATTGAATTAGGGCCCATCCTAATGACCTCATTTTAACATGATTATAAAGAACCTGTATCGAAATTAGGTCATATTTGAGATACTGGAGATTATAGCTCTCCAACATATCTTTGGGGGAAGATACAAATCAACTCCTAACATTAGACTTCTTGGATTTGTAGGTTCATGTCTTTCTTTAAATTGGGGACTTCTGCCATTTTTAAAAATAATTTTTTGCCTCTTTGTCTCTCTCTTCCTTCTGTGACTTCCATAATGTCTCTATTGGTTCACTTGAGCCCCTTAGGCTCTGTTTATTTGTCTCCATTCTTTTTTCTTTCTGCTTCTCAGACTTGATATTTAAATTTTCCTATCTTGAAGTTCACTGATTATTTTTCTTCTTTCCACTCAATGCTGCTTTTGAACCCCTGCATTGAATTTTTTCTCCTTAGTTATTATACTGTTGAGCTCCAGAATTTCCTTTTTATAATTTGTATCACTTGCTGCTATTCCCATTTTATTCATATATCATTTTCCCACTTTTCTTTAGTTCTTTGTTTTCCCTTAGCCCTTTTAACATATTTAAGACAGTTGAGTATTTTTGATTTGCATTTTTTTTCTGGTTGCACATGTCTGCATAATTATTAAAAGAATTTCAGAAAATATTGAAGCAGCTTCTTTGTCATCTCGCACGAAGAAAGTTAAGGACACGGACACACATGAGGAGTTTAGGAGTGGAGGTTTCTTTTTTTTTTTTTTTTTTTTTTTTTAGTATTTTTTTTTTCTTTTATTGTAATTATTATTATTATTATTATTATACTTTAGGTTTTATGGTACATGTGCCCAATGTGCAGTTAGTTACATATGTATACATGTGCCATGCTGGTGCACTGCACCCACCAACTCGTCATCTAGCATTAGGTATATCTCCCAATGTTATCCCTCCCCCCTCCCCCCAACCCACAACAGTCCCTGAAGTGTGATGTTCCCCTTCCTGTGTCCATGTGTTCTCATTGTTCAATTCCCACCTATGAGTGAGAATATGCGGTGTTTGGTTTTTTGTTCTTGCGATAGTTTACTGAGAATGATGATTTCCAATTTCATCCATGTCCCTACAAAGGACATGAACTCATCATTTCTTATGGCTGCATAGTATTCCATGGTGTAGATGTGCCACATTTTCTTAATCCAGTCTATCATTGTTGGACATTTGGGTTGGTTCCAAGTCTTTGCTATTGTGAATAATGCCGCAATAAACATACGTGTGCATGTGTCTTTATAGCAGCATGATTTATAGTCCTTTGGGTATATACCCAGTAATGGGATGGCTGGGTCGAATGGAATTTCTAGTTCTAGATCCCTGAGGAATCGCCACACTGACTTCCACAAGGGTTGAACTAGTTTACAGTCCCACCAACAGTGTAAAAGTGTTCCTATTTCTCCACATCCTCTCCAGCACCTGTTGTTTCCTGACTTTTTAATGATTGCCATTCTAACTGGTGTGAGATGGTATCTCATTGTGGTTTTGATTTGCATTTCTCTGATGGCCAGTGATGGTGAGCATTTTTTCATGTGTCTTTTGGCTGCATAAATGTCTTCTTTTGAGAAGTGTCTGTTCATGTCCTTTGCCCACTTTTTGATGGGGTTGTTTGTTTTTTTCTTGTAAATTTGTTGGAGTTCATTGTAGATTCTGGATATTAGCCCTTTGTCAGATGAGTAGGTTGCGAAAATTTTCTCCCATTTTGTAGGTTGCCTGTTCACTCTGATGGTAGTTTCCTTTGCTGTGCAGAAGCTCTTTAGTTTAATTAGATCCCATTTGTCAATTTTGGCTTTTGTTGCCATTGCTTTTGGTGTTTTAGACATGAAGTCCTTGCCCATGCCTATGTCCTGAGTGGAGGTTTCATATGCAGAAGAAAGAGAAAGGAGAGCAGCTCTGTCTCTAGTGAGAGAAAGGGGCTTCTGAAAGGGAAAGACTGGCTGGCGGTGGATGTGCCGGATTTTGTAGGCAGGTTTAAGGAGGTGGTGTCTGATTACATAGGGCCCACAGATTGGTTCAGTCAGGTTTGATGTTTACATAGCACGCCAGAAAGGCTGGCCACCCCACCCTAATCTTATTATGCAAATGGGCTTTCCACTTGACTGACACCATCCTGTGTGCTTCTTACTGTACATGTGGCTGGCAAGGAGAGAAGGGAGGATGGAGCTGCCATTTTGAACAGGATTGGCGCAACTGCCGGTATCTGTGTCTGCAGCTCAATTTTATAGGCTGCTCTTTGTTAGAAAATGATTTGGGGGCTGCTTTTCACTGAAAAGGAAGACCTTGCCGAGGACTCCTTCCTGTATTCTCACTCTCTGCCTAAGTAATTTCTTTTTTTTGTTTTTGTTTTTTTTTTTTTGAGATGGAGTCTCACTGTGTCCCCCTGGCTAGAGTGCAGTGGCACGATCTTGGCTGACTGCAACCTCCACCTCCCAAATTCAAGCAATTCTTCTGGCTCAGCCTCCTGAGTAGCTGAGATTACATGCGTGCACCACCACACCTGACTAATGTTGTATTTTTAGTAGAGATGGGGTTTCGCCATGTTGGCCAGGCTGGTCTCGAACTTCTGACCTCAGGTGATCCACCCGCTTGGCCTCCCAAAGTGCTGGGATTTTAGGCATCAGCCACTGCACCCGGCCTCAGTAATTTCTTTTTAACTCCTGTGTCAATATGAAACGAAACCTAAAGGGTCATGAATATAAAATGAAATGACAGAGGTCCCTGATGCATTGACACAGAAACTTCTGATATCAGTCAGTACCTGCAAGCCCTATTCAGTCCCCTTTCAGGATTACTGCTTATTTCTGGTTTTCAGTGAGGTCAGGAATTCTTGACACTTTGTGTCATATCTTTACAGTTAGTTTCATACTTTCGTATGTTTTCATGTTAATGTCCTTTCATTTCAACTTTAAGAACTCATAGAATTTCTTGTAAGGCAGGTATAGTGGTGATGAACTCCTATAGCTCTTTTTTGGGATTAAGAGAGTTGTGTTCTTTTTTTAAAAAAAAAAAAACGGAGTCTGGCTGTGTCGCCCACACTGGAGTGCAATGGCATGATCTCAGCTCACTGCAACTTCCACCTCCCAGGTTCAAGCAATTCTCCTGCCTCAGCCTCCCGAGTAGCTGGGATTACAGGCGCCTGTCACCACGCCTGAGTAATTTTTGTATTTTTAGTAAAGACAAGGTCTCACCATGTTGGCCAGGCTGGTCTTGAACTCCTGACCTCATGATTTGCCTGCCTCGGCTTCCCAAAGTGCTGGGATTACAGGTGTGAGCCACCACGCCCGGCCAAGAGAGTTGTTTTAAAAGCTGTAGTAGTTCATTTGTTTTGGTACTTTTCCAAACTGTTTCAAAGACCATTCCTTGTCATGTATGATCACTGAAGTCTGTTGTTTCTTTGGTTTGTACTCGGCTAATGATTGACAGAGTTCCTTGAATGTCAGGAGCTGAAACAAACAAGAGACAGAGAAAGAGGAAGGCGCCATCTTTCCTAGACTTTGCGGACTAGCTCTTTGGTGGGCACTTCTTCACCATTTAGATAGGCTGAGCCTAGGAATCAGCCTGAGGTCATAGTTAAAGTCTTTTTATTTCTTTTCTGGGCATGCATCTTCTCAGGGCAGACATGTGGCTTTGTAAACTCTACCATATATATGACAGCTTTTGAATGTCCTAATTTCGTAAAGATTCTCACCCCAGATTCTCCTGGCCTTAGATGGTCTATTGTATGTTTCTACTCATAAACTCTTCCTTCCAAGCAGCTGTGCTTGTACTCCCCTTTGCCACGTTTACAAATGCCCTGCAGTTCTTCCTGCCTGTGTTCCAAGTTATATGAAACAAAAACTAGCTCTTTGCATCAGTCTTGCCGGTATCTCCCGGACTTAGAATACATATACACAGTAATTTGCATGTAAGTTCTGGTCTGTTCCCTCTGGTTCAGGGGAGGGAACTGAGAACTGGACTGCCACTGCTTAAGACCAGGACCATTGTCATTCTGGGAAGAGGGTAGGGTGAGGCAAGTAAAAATACCACAAAACTTTCCTACCATTTAGAAAATTGCTTTTACTTCATTAGGCTTCTTAGTTACTGTAAACTTTGAATTGCTTTGCAGAGATCTGATCTAATAAAGTTGGTTGAGACACTTTCTCATTTTTTCAATGTTTCTGTATTGGAACAAGAACTTAAAGCTTCCTAATCTTCTATTTGGTTGGCGTCATTCCTCTGCTGAATTTTTAAATGTTCACTCTGGCTTACTTGTTAATGGAAGAATTTGCATAATATCTACTTAGAAATGAAATTTAAAAGTAGTTTTAAAGTAATTTAAATGAAATAACAAGAAAAGATAGGGATTCAGAAAATTTTCACTTGCATCATTATACTCACAAGAATAAAATTCATTTTTTCCATTGAAATAGATTTCAAAATATTTTTTAGCATTAAGAATTGGTATTTGGAGAAATAAACTTATAATCCTTGATTTTTTTGATAGTATAGGAAACTTTAGAAACTATTTTTTGATTATACTAGATAGCACCATTTAATAAGAGAAAAGTCTGTATTACTAAAGAATGCAATCATTCCACAAACCCTACTGAATTATTACTGATTTAAGGAAGAATTATCAGTTCACATTAAGATGGATGGTTGATAAGATACTGGATATTCATATAATGCCAAAGTAGCACCACATAAATTCTTAAGACTTGGTTATTACAAGGGCATAAACAGAACTATACACATTGAGAGGGGTCAAGATCATCACTGCAATTGATAAATGAATCTTAGCATATTAATAGTCATTAAGTATTAGGCCTTGATGTGTTGCAACTTGAGTGGGAAAAAGCCACCTATGACACAGTCTAGCCAAAAAGATTTGCCTTGGATCCGTCAAACCCTTAGGAATAACTTTCAGCCTTTGGAAAATTCAGCAGATAGACCTTACTCCATGGAAGAATAAGCTAAATAGCAGCATGAGGATATAACCACATAAATCCATAAGGTATGGGGAATTCTGCAGAAAAATAAGGTGGCTGTCTTCAACAAGACACGTTCATTAAAAGCAGAGGACTGTACTAGATTATAGAAGTGTTATGGAGATAACAGTCAGAAGCAGTATATAATCTTGGTTTGTAATGGGTTTGGATCAGTTAAGGAAAACTAAATGTGACCTAGAAATGCTAGTAGGAACAGTTACTGAAATAGAACAAGTGAGAAATGATAGAAAAATGTAAGTGATTGTATGTGTGGTAAAGTCTAGTTTTGGTAAAAAATATACAGTGAGTGTGTGTGTGTATGTATAGAAAAATATCTTGAAGAATATATACACTAAGTTATCTGGCAGAATGTGACTTTATTTTTATGTCTATACTAATTTTCTATACTGGTTCTGCAATAAAATTTTGTAAAATAAATTACATAACACAATTGATAGATTTACATTCAAGTTTTAATGTTTCATAATTTCAGTGACAGTGCTTGTAATTCATTCAACACTTACATTTTAAGTTTCTGTGAAATGACAGTGCTTTATCCCTTTATTTGCCAGATAGAGGGCCTGGATTTTCTATTTCTATTAAAGACAATTGAGGAATTCTATAAAAGTGAAGATGGAGAAAATCTGGAAATCCTCTGTCCAGTTCAAGATGAAGTCTGTGTAGCTAAATTTGAAGATGGAGTTTGGTACCGAGCAAAAGTTATCGGTAGGAGAATGCATGCTGTTTCTACAGGGAGATGTTATACTTCAAAACTAATATCATTTGAGTTGGTACCAATTCAGTCTTGGAAGTAATGTTATTTGATCTTATCATTTGCTCTGTCGTCTCTCTTTAGAAAAGCTAGTGATAATGTTGAAAGGTGAATCTATCTCCTGATATTTTGTTTGACTTGACTAGAACTTGATCATTGGAAATCTTGCTGGAAAAGTAGTATAGATAGAACAAAGCAACAGAAATTAATTATTCAAAAACCGGTGAACTCTAGCTTGATGTTGACTGTTTGTCTGTCCCATGCTATTTTGATTGTCAAGGTACAAATTAAAGGTAAGTCCTTTGTGTCCTCTCTGCTTCCCTTCAATTTTAATATATTTTTCTTTCCTGGGAATTATTGACTGAACTGCTAGTTTTCTCGATATATTTTTTCTACTTTTTCTACATCCTCCTTAAGTAATTGATTCAACTTATGAAATAATGGGAAGAATAAAAAGCGGGATTGAAGACAGAAGAGTTATGAAAATGGAGGTATTAGCAACAAAAATAGTAAAGTTTATTATTCCCCAGCATTGACTAAGACAGAACATTACAGACTAAGCTTTTGTGGGTTATGAAATTAGATATACCATAGGCAGTTTAACCCATTGTGTTGTTTCTTTTACATGCTTTCTAGTTTGTAGATATGTCCTTTTTTTATTGAAAGAGTGAAAGGCCGGTGCAGTGGCTCATGCCTGTAAATCCCAGTACTTTGGGAGGCTGAGGCGGACGGATTGCTTGAGGCCAAGAGTTCGAGACCAGCCTGGCCAACATCACAAAACCCCGTCTCTACTAAAAATAAAAAGTTAGCAAGGCATGGTGGTGTGTGCCTGTAAGCCCAGCTACTCAGGAGGCTGAGGCATGAGAATCACTTGGTCCTGGGAGGCGGAGGTTGCAGTGAGCTGGGATTGTGCCACTGCACTCCAGCCTGGGCGACAGAGCAAGACTGTCTGAAAAAAAAGGCCGGGTGCGGTGGCTCATGCCTGTAATCCCAGCACTTTGGGAGGCCAAGGTGGGCAGATCACCTGAGGTCGGGAGTTCGAGACCAGCCTGACCAACATGGAGAAACCCCGTCTCTACTAAAAATACAAAATTAGCTGGGCGTGGTGGTGCATGCCTGTAGTCCCAGTTACTCAGGAGGCTGAGGCAGGAGAATCACTTGAACCTGGGAGGCGGGGGTTGCGGTGAGCTGAGATTGTACCGTTGTACTCCAGCCTGGGCAACAAGAGCAAAACTCTGTTTCAAGAAAAAAAAAAAGAGAAGTCACCATGCCCGGCTAATTTTTTTGTATTTTTAGTAGAGATGGGATTTCACCATGTTGGTCAGGCTGGTCTCGAACTCCTGACCTCAAGTGATCTGCCTGCCTCAGCCTTCCAAAGGTGTTGGGATTACAGGCATGAGCCACTGTGCTGGGCAATTTTTTTTACTTTAGTTTGATACTGTTTAAAATGTTTTCTCCATTATTAAGGTAATCTAAGATCTTTACAAATTACTCCTAATATATAATCAGTTCTGTTTGTGTCAAAACTATTCTTCCAACCTGAGTTTTCTATCCTTCATTTGTCACCATTGATTTTAATTTTGTTAATGGTTAGTGACTTGAACTAACTACAGATTTTCAAATGTGGTTCTTACGAATGTCTTAGTCTGTTTTGTGCTGCTGTAATAAAATACTATAGACTGGGTAGTTTATAAACAATAGAAATTTACTTCTCAGTTCTAGAGTCTAAAAAGTCCAAGATCAAGGCACTGTTTTACTGAGGGCTTAGTCTCTGTTTCCAAGATGGTGCCTTGTTGCTGCATCCTCCAGAGGGGAGAGACACTGTCTCTCATTATACCTCTGATGCCAGAAGTATGAAAAAGGAAGGCAAACTCCCTTCACCAAGCCCTTTTATAAGGGCACCTAATCCCATTTATGAGGGCAGAGACCTCATGACTCAGTCACCTCCCAAGTACTGCTGCATTAGGGATTCAGTTTCAACATGAATTTTGAGACAAAAACATTCCAACGATTGCAATGAAGATACCACTGTATAGTTTCGTAAGTATCTTTGGAGCAAACAAAAGCATTTTCGTGACACTAAGGACTTTGCAACTGCTTTTCAAATTAGGATTATTGGCTTGAAAATGTTATCTATTTGGTGAACAATAAGGCCTCTGAAATCTTTGAGTAGTAACATTTGGGGAAGATGGAGTGTCCATAGTGCTCATTCTACTTCTTCATTTCTATTAGCACCACTTTTGGGGTGCTAATAGAAATGTATGTGTGATTTGTTTGGCCCATTTTCCTGTATCTTCTGTGGTCCTGTTGAACTCCATCTTGAAGATGATACTTGGTTTGGTGAATAGTAGCTCTTTTGTTTTTTATCTGCCTAATTTAAAAGTTAATGCTAAAAGACACACTCCACTTCCCTCCTTGAAGGCAATTACTTTTCATTCTTTCAGCTATTTTGTTGTTTACTTGTGTTCCTTCTTCTAATATGTAATACTTCAGTTGACACTTCAGTTTTAGATATTACCTGTTATTCTGTCAGACAAGTTTTGGATCTCCATAGCCCTTTTGTCCTCCTTTTTCTCTTTTCTATAGTTGTATCACAATTTTTCATTAAATTCATACTCTGTGTAAATAAAGCCATAAAGTATACTTTGTTTAATTCTATTGTGAGTTCATAATTATGTTCACTTTTCACTTTGTTTTCTTTTAATTTGTGAGTGTATTTTTAATAGTTCAAAACCATTTTCCATATGATAAATGTTAGTTTTTTTTTTTTTTTAAAGCATGAAAACATCCTTTTTGAGACGGTCTTACTCTGTTATCCAGGCTGGAGTGCAGTGGAACATGATCATGGCTCACTGCAACCTCTGCTTCCTGGGCTCAAGCAATCCTCCCACCTCAGCCCCAAGTTTAGCTGGGGCTATAGGCACTTGCCACCACGCCTGGCTAATTTATATATTTTTTTTTGTAGAGCTGGGGTCAAACTCCTGGGCTCAAGTGATCCTCTTGCCTCTGCCTCCCAAAGCACTGAGATTACAGGTGTGAGCCATCACATGTGGCCAAAAACATCCTTTATCGTCTCCAATTGGGCTGCTTACCCTCTAGGCTTACTACACATTTTTTATTCTGGAAATGTATTTCAGTTGGCTATACACTTCATTGTCCTCCAGTATTGGATCCCTTGTTTTATGGATGCCATGTTTACCTCTTGAGTTTAATTCCCTTTTTCGCGTGGAGCCATCTTCCCATAGTTTCTCCAGAGAACATAAATGGGGAAATTTGAGACCTTCCATGTCTGACTCTGTTCTCATGTGATAATTAAGATAAAACAATAACATTCTTTAAGTTACTTTCCATATCCGTCTATTTGTTTAAAACTACATTTTCATTCAGAGACTTTAGGAAGAGTAAGAATCTAATGGCATTGGCAGAATTGAGAACATCCTTCTAGCAAGGGGTTTCCAGTGGAAGTTGGGAGAGCTTCCCCCGTCTTTTGGCTTTATAATAACACATATCTTCTCAATTATCATGGGTATCTCCTACCGTAGGGCCTATGTTTGGAGTGTCATCTTGAGTGAGTGCTAGTGCCGTGCCACTTGCTTCTACTTCTGCCAAGGAGCAGAGAATACTGGACTTTCTTGCATATTGAAATGATAGATATTGTATTAGTCTTTAAGTTTGAAAACTATGTATTTTGAGTGTTTTCAAAAAGGTTAGTGTGTGATACGTCTTTTTTAAAAACTTCTCTGTGTTTGAAACTTCCAGAGATTTCTTTAAAGTATAGAGAATAGACTGACACAGAGGTCTCTCTCTACTTGTTTTTTTGCAACATACCCCAAGTACAATATTTTTTCAAAATTTCACAGATACTGTTATATGAATGAATCTTTAGTTTGTTGAATCTTTTGCCTTGTTTGATCATCTATGTTGACTCACAATAAACATGTATTAAGTGCTTACTTTCTACCTTGTGCTTTTTAAATAGGCGAATCCTCCAAAAACATCTCATGAAGTTAGATTATATTGTTGTATCCGTTTTACAGATGAAGTAATGAGGCTTAGAGAGAAAAAGTAACTTGCTCAGGGTAATATCTTAGAGATATTAATTAGCTTGCTTTAGGTCACATAGAATTTTAGTGATGGAGCTAGTGTTCTAAACTGGTCAGTCTGACTCAAAGCCTAATTCTTAACTTTTAAGTCATACCACCTGCCATATAATTTTGTTATCCTGATTTTGGCTATCCTTTGAATATTTAAAGCATACTAGTTTTTTATTCTTATAAGTCTGCACTATGGATGATTTCGGGGTTCACATATTTGAAATATTTTTTACATTTTAAAAAGTATATATATAAAATATAAAAAGTATGTATATAAAATATAAATATAAAAGAGTTTGTATATTGAAGCTAAAAGTATTCTAATCTATTTGGCTATAAGCCAGTCTAAATTTTTCTAGATAATTCTGTTTCCAAGTTTGTAATTTCTAATTTCATAATTTTTCAAGGATTGCCTGGACATCAGGAAGTTGAAGTTAGATATGTGGACTTTGGTAATACTGCAAAAATAACAATCAAAGACGTGCGTAAAATAAAGGATGAGTTTCTGAATGCCCCAGAGAAGGTAATCTATTTATTATGAATTCTAGGGCTAGAATATCAGCACAAATATGGAAGTATTTTTAGAAGCTATTGTCACCATAGAAATATTAGCCTCCCTTTTTGTCTAGTTTCTGATACAGGGACTATAGATAAATGCTGCTGTGGTTACTATTGAAGAAATAATATGTATATCATGGCAAATAAGCATATTAAACATTAATCAGGTATATTTATGTCTTAAGTACTTGTTGGCAGCTTTTAATATATCATTTTGAGATCATATATTGTGGTAAGAGTCACGTTCATGATATATCAAGTTAAAAATGCTTATCTCAAAAGTACTTCTACTGTGATCATATTTATACTTAAGTATATATGTGTGTACAATAGAGAAGCCTGGGAGAATATGTAAAAAACTGAACCTTGTTTATCTCTGGGGAGGAGTAGTATTCTGAAAGAAGGGTAAGAAGGAGCCTTGTTTTCTAATTTATATACTGTTTGAGTTGTTTTTAAGCCGTGTTTTTCATTTTAGGAAATGTGTAGTATTATAGAAAAAAATTTTAAAATACAAATGAGCAGGCTGGGCGCAGTGGCTCATGCATGTAATCCCAGAACTTTGGGAGGCCGAGGCGGGGGGATCATGAGGTCAGGAGTTTGAGACCAGCCTGGTTAACATGATGAAACTCCATCTCTACTAAAAAGATACAAAAAATAAGCTGGGCGTGGTGGTGTGTGCCTGTAATCCCAGTTACTCAGGAGGCTGAGGCAGGAGAATTGCGTGAACCTGGGAGGTGGAGGTTGCGGTGAACCGAGATCATGCCATTGCACTCTAGCCTGGGTGACAGGGCAAGACTCGGTCTCAAAAAAAAAAAAAAAAAACAAATGAGCAAAAGGGAGAATCACTCAGAATCATTGTTCAATATTTTTGATATCTGTACTTCCAGATACATCTTCTGTGCTTTCAGCAGTTATAGAATCAGACTATAAATCGTCCTGTAACCTGCTTTTTACAAGTAATTAATGTATCATAAGTGTCTGTAATGAATGCTTGTTATTCCGGTATGTGAATGTACAATGGTTCATTCAGCCAAATACTCTGCTGATTTCAATGATTTGTGTTTATAAAGTACTTTTACAGACACCTTCACACATTATTTGATTATTTCTAATATGTATTAAATTCAAACATGAAGATTAGTTTTGTACACACTTACATAAAACTTGAATTCTAAAGTAGGTAGAAATTAAATTTTTTTCTTAATGGTGGAATTTTGTCTGACACAGGCAATTAAATGTAAGTTGGCCTATATTGAACCATATAAAAGGACAATGCAGTGGTCCAAAGAAGCTAAAGAAAAATTTGAAGAAAAGGCTCAAGATAAATTTATGACATGTTCAGTTATCAGTAAGTTCCATTTTTACTTGTTATGTAATCACATATAATTTTAAATAATAATATGAATAACATTTGTCAAATTTTAGACTAAATTCAGTGTGCCATCAGTAGTAGTGGTGAGAGATAAGATTTGTTGAGAATTAGGTACAATGGAATTATATCTTTTATGGACTCTAAAGTCATCAGGACAGAAATCACCATAAAAGATCAAGTCACCCTTGACATGGCCCCTTGAAAGCCCCAAAGCCAGGAATTAGCTTCTTTTATTTGTTTGCATTTTTGCTAGGGCTCTGTCCTTGTCCTTAACATAGTGGATGCTAATGTTTAATTTCCAGGAAAGTGAGGGGAGGTGGGACATGATTGGTAAACAGCTTTTCCTTGCTGTTTTTTTGTCTCACTGGCTTAAGTGAATTCAACTGTGGGTTCTCAGCATAATTTGAAAAAAGTTACTCCTTTTTTGGAGCAATTGGGCCCAAAATAGAGTCTTGACCACTAGCCCACAATTTTGTAACATAACAAGTTCTGAAAATCAAAAGTTCAGCAGCAAAATTGGTTCTGAATTGGCATGAGGCTGTATATAGTCTTTATCTCGTTTATAGTGAATATTCATATTTTACTTCAAGATAATGTTTGTGGGCTGCTGCCCCAGACTCTGCTGGGGGTATTAGATACATATGCAGGATAGGTGCCGAGTAGCTTTTCTCAATTAGAAGAATTTTGAATTCTGAAACATGCCTGGCCCTAAGGGTTTTAGATACGGGGATTGGGAATCTGGTTTGGTTTTTTTGTTTTTTGAGACAGGGTTTCATTCTGTCACCCGAGCTGGAGTACAGTGGTGTGAACAATGGCTCACTGCAGCCTCAACCTCCAGGGCTCAAGTGATCTTCCTGCCTTAGCCTCCCGTGTAGCTGGGACCACAGGCATATGCCACCATGGCCAGCTAATTTTTAAATTTTTTTTGTAGAGATGGGATCTTACTTTGTTGCTCAGGCCAGTCTCGAACTCTTGGGCTCAAGCTATCCTCCCTCCTTGGCCTCCCAAAGTGCTGGGATTACAAGTGTGAGCCACTGTGCCTGACCAGGAATCTGTTTTTCATCTGATATTTTGATAAGTTCCAAAGTTGTAACACACACTGGCTGGGCTGGGCTGGGCTTAATGAATAGTAGTGCAGGATACATGAGACCATGTTTTCTTAGCATAGATGTATGGGACTTTCAGGGGTAGTTTTTACTGTATCCATGTCTTTCCTTTATCGTAAGACTATTGGACTATTCAATGTGAGGAAACTGGAGCCTAGAAATGAATTGCTCAAAGTCATAACCTAGAAATGATAGTATATCTCTGATAATTTATTTACTTCAGAACAAGAAATTGTTCTAAAGAAATAGTGTCATTTAAGAGGAATGTGATTATACAGACTGTATCCTTAGGCTATAGAAGTTTTCTATTTAGCTTCTCTGAAATGAACAAATGAATTAAAGACCTCTTGGTCCTTGAACAGTCTCCACTGATTTTGAGCCAACTTTAACCTGTATAACTGTTTTCCAGCCTTCCTTTAGGAATCATGTTTCGTGGGGTTTTTGCCCCCTCCTAGAATAATTTCCCATGGACAGTCAATCAAGATTTCTTGGGTTTCTTTCTTGATTCCTCTTCTTTCTTTTTCACATAATTATTTAATACCAGTGACATCCAAACACTAGCTGTGGCATAGTTATTAACCTAGATTATTTTATTTAAAGAGTGCCAGAAGGCCTTGCCAAACCAAAACTGTCTTTTCCCATTCACCTGCACAGCAGTAAAATTGTGAGTTCAAGACCTTTATAATAAAGTGAACTACCACAGCTGAGAACAGGAACCTGCCATTAATACATGCTGTGTTACCTTAGAAAGCAAGGAACATTTATATATGATTAAGAGGAGAGCAGGGAAGATGATAAAGGTACAGAACACAGAGAAAGTTGACCCTATTGGAATAAAAACTTTTTGCATAAGAAGTATAAAACCAAAGAACTAAAGTTAACAGGAGATGGAAAAGCAGGGGAGATCAAAGTTTATTGAGGCTCAGTGTTGCTTAGCCTTTTGTGTCTAGATAATTTATCTGGAACATTGAAAAGTAGCCAGGAATTTTTTTTTTTTTCAACTCCTGGTAAAAAAGCTTTTTAGGCCAGGTGTGGTGGCTTATGCCTGTAATCCCAGTATTTTGGGAGGTCAGAGGTGGGTGGATCACCTGAGGTCAGGAGTTTGAGACCAGCCTGGTCAACATGGTGAAACCCCATCTCTACTAAAAATAAAAATATATATATATATTAGCCAGGTATGGTGGCACGCACCTGTTACTCCCAGCTACTTGGAGGCTGAGGCAGGAGAATCACTTGAACCTCGGAG
This sequence comes from Pongo abelii, assembly GCF_028885655.2. Classification (NCBI taxonomy): domain Eukaryota; kingdom Metazoa; phylum Chordata; class Mammalia; order Primates; family Hominidae; genus Pongo; species Pongo abelii. Next base: position 27,946,333 of record NC_071999.2, read on the forward strand.
GCAGAAGTTGCAGTGAGCCGAGATTGTGCCACTGCACTCCAGCCTGGGTGAGAGAGCGAGACTTCGTCTCAAATTAACAACAACAACAAAAAAGCAACAAACCCTCTGCAGGAAGCGGACTGCTCCTGGAGGACCCGGGAGAGCCCCCAAAACTGAGTACCCCAACTGCAGAAGTGGGAAAGGGAGACCCTCCTCTCCTGAAAACACACTTCCACTGGAGAAGCTGAAGGTCTGTTTGTTGGAGAAGTTTCCAACTTTACCTGGAGCTGAGTCAATTTAGAGAGCTGAGTGAAATATAGGGGTAGAGGAAGCAGCAGAAAGGCCCTGGGAGCTCACTGGGTCCCCAACCAGCCCATTCCTGCCTGGTGCCACAGGGATTCAATGGGAGAGGAGCAGGGGGTAAAACTCCACAGGGAGAAGGAAATCTCTAGCTGAACTTGGTAACAATTTGAACAGGGTGAGAAGCCTCCTGGCCAGAACTCGGGGGAGGGTACAGATCTGGTGTGCAGACTCCACAGGGAGGGGAAGAACCAAGCCCTTTTCTTTCCCAGCTTGGAGGCAGATAGCCTGGGGCAGGTTTTCAAACCCATATTGCTTTCCACCTGGACACAGACTTGGGGCTGATGGGGGGAACACAGTGGGAATGAGACTGGCCCTTTGGTTTGCGTGGGCGCTGGGTGAGGCCTGTGACTGCCATCGTTCCCCCACTTCCCTGACAACCTGCATGACTCAGCAGAGGCAGCCGTAATTCTCCTAGGCACACAATTCCAGTGATCTGGGAATCTCACCCCCATCCCCCACAGCAGCCTCAGCAAGACCCACCCAAGGAGAGTCTTGAGCTTAAACACACCTAACCCTGCCCCCACCTGATGGTCCTTCCCTACCCACCCTGGTAGCTGAAGAGAAAGGGCATATTATCTTGTGAGTTCTACGGCCCCGCCCGTCACCGGTTCCTCCTTGTACTACCGCAGCTGATGCTCTCTGGAAATTGCCACCTCTGGCAGGAGGCCAACTGGCACAAAAATAGAGCATTAAACCACCAAAGCTAAGAACCTTCACAGAGCCCATTTCACCCCATCACCACCTCAACGAGAACAGGCACTGCTGTCCACCGCTGAGAGACCCCATAGGTGGTTCACATCACAGGACTCTCTGCAGACAACCGCCAGTACCAGCGCGGAACCAGGTAGACTCTCTGGGTGGCTAGACCCAGAAAGAGACAACAATCACTGTAGTTCAGCTCACAGGAAGCCACATCCATAGGAAAAGGGGAAGAGTACTACATCAGGGGAACACCCCATGAGACAAAAAAATCTGAACGACAGTCTTCAGCCCTAGACCTTCCCTCTGACAGACCTTATCCAAATGAGAACCAGAAAACCAACCCTGGTAATATGACAGAACAAGGCTCTTCAACACCCCCCCAAAATCACACTAGTTCACCAGCAGTGGATCCAAACCAAAAAGTAGTCTCTGATTTACCTGAAAAATAATTGAGAAGATTATTTATTAAGCTAATCAGGAGAGAAAGGCGAAGCCCAATGCAAGGAAATCCAAAAAACAATATAAGAAGTGAAGGGAGAAACATTCAAGGAAATAGCTTAAAACAATCAAAAATTCAGGAAACTTTGGATACACTTTTAGAAATGCGAAGTGTTCTGGAAAGTCTCAGCAATGGAATTGAACAAGTAGAAGAAAGAAATTCAGAACTCGAAAACAAGGTCTTCACATTAACCTAATCCAACAAAGACAAGGAAAAAAGAAAATATGAACAAAGCCTCCAAGAAGTCTGGGATTATGTTAAATGACCAAACCATAGACTTCTCTTCTTCCTCAGGAAAACATATTTGGGGAAATAATTGAGGGAAACTTCCCCAGCCTTGCTAGAGACCTAGACATCCAAATACAAGAAGCACAAAGCTTGGAAAATGTATTTGGGGGAATAATCAAGGAAAACTCCCCAGGCCTTGCTAGAGACCTAGATATCCAAATACAGGAAGCACAAAGAAGACCTGGGAAATTCATCGCAAAAAGATCTTTGCCCAGACACATTGTCATCAGGTTATCAAAGTTAAGACAAAGGAAAGGATCTTAAGAGCTGTGAGACAGAAGCACCAGGTAACCTATAAAGGAAAACCTATCAGATTACCAGCAGATTTATCAGCAGAAACCCTACAAGCTGGAAGGGATTGGGGCCCTATCTTCAGCCTCCTCAAACAAAACAACTTATCAACGAATAATTTTCTATCCAGTGAAACTAAGCATCATATATGAAGGAAAGATACAGTCTTTTTCAGACAAACAAAGGCTGAGAGAATTCGCCATTACCAAGCCACCACTACAAGAACTACTAAAATTTTGGAGTTCTAAATCTTGAAACAAATCCTGGAAACACATCAAAACATAATCTCTTCAGAGCATAAATCACACCAGACCTGTAAAACAAAAATACAAGTTAAAAAGCAAAAACAAAGAACAAGAAAACCAAAGTACACAGGCAACAAAGAGCACCATGAATGCAATGGTACCTCACATTTCAATATTAACATTGAATGTAAGTTGCCTAAATGCTCACTTAAAAGATACGGAACCACAGAATGGGTAAGAACTCACCAACCAACCATCTCCTGCCTTCAGGAGACTCACATAACACATAAGGACTCACATAAACTTGAACTAAAGGGGTGGAAAAAGGCATTTCATGCAGATGGACACCAAAAACGAGCAAGGGTAGTTATTCTTATATCAGACAAAACTTAAAGCAACAGCAGTTAAAAGAGATAGAGAGGAACATTATATAATGGTAAACAGCCTTGTCCAACAGGAAAATATCACAGTCTTAAACATATGGGCACCTAACACTAGAGCTCCCAAATTTATAAAACAATTACTAATAGACCTAAGAAATAAGATAGACAGCAACACAATAATAGTAGGGGACTTCAATATTCCACTGACATTACTAGACAGGTCATCAAGACAGTCAACAAAGAAACTGGATTTAAACTATACCTTGGAACAAATGGACTTAACAGATATTTACAGAACATTTCATCCAACAACTGTAGAATACCTATTCTATTCAACAGCGTATGGAAATTTCTAAGACCATATGACCTCAATAAATTTAAGAAAATTGAAATTATATCAAGCACTCTCTCAGACCACAATGAAATAAAACTGGAAATCAATTTCAAAAGGAACCTTCAAAACCATGCAAATACATGGAAATTAACCTGCTCCTGAATGAGCATTGGGTCAAAAAATCAAGATGGAAATTAAAAATTTCTTCAAACTGAACGACATAATGACACAACCTATCAAAACCTCTGGCATACAGCAAAGGTGGGTTCTAAGAAAAGTTCCTAGCCCTACATGCCTACATCAAAAAGACTGAAAGAGCATAAACTGACACTCTAAGGTCACATCTCAAAGACTAGAGAAACAAGAACAAGCCAAACCCAAACCTGGGGAAATAACCAATATCAGAGCAGAACTAAATGAAATTGAAACAAACAAAAAATACAAAAGATAAGAAGCTGGTTCTTTGAAAAGGTAAATAAAATTGATAGGCCATTAGCACGATTAACCAAGAAAATGAGAGAAAATCCAAATAATCTCACTAAGAAATGAAACAGGAGATATTACAGCTGACACCACTGAAATACAAAAGATCATTCAAGGCTACTATGAACACTTTTACACACATAAACTAGAAAACCTAGAAGAGATGGTTAAATTCTGGAAAAATACAACCCTCCTAGCTTAAATCAGGAAGAATTAGATATCCTGAACAGACCAATAACAAGCAGCAAAATTGAAATGGTAATTTAAAAATTACCAACAACAAAAAAGACCAGACAGATTCACAGCAGAATTCTGCCAGACAATGGAAGAATTGGTACTAATCCTTTTGACACTATTCCACAAGATAGAGAAAGAAGGAACCCTCCCTAATTCATTCTATGAAGCCAGCATCACCCTAATACCAAAGCCAGGGAAGGACACAACCAAAAAAGAAAACTATAGACTGATATCCTTCATGAACATAGATGTTAAAATCCTTAACAAAATACTAGCTCACCGAATCCAACAACATATCAAAAAAGTAATCCATGATCAAGTGAGTTTCATACCAGGGATGCAGGGATGTAATATATGCAAGTCAATAAATGTGATACACCACATAAACAGAATTAAAAATCACATGATCTCAATAGATGCAGAAAAGCATTCAACAAAATCCAGCATCCCCTTATGCTTAAAACTCCCAGGAATTTGGCATACAAGGGACATACCTTAATGTAATAAAAGCCATCTATGACAAACCCACAGCCAACATAATTCTGAATGGGGAAAAGTTGAAAGCATTCCCTCTGAGAAGTGGAACAAGTCAAGGATGCCCACTCTTACCACTCCTCTTCAACATAGTAGTGGAAGTCCTAGCCAGAGCAATCAGACAAGAGAAAGAAAGAAAGGGCATCCAAATCAGTAAAGAAAAAGTTAAACTGTCACTGTTTGCTGATGATAATGATTGTTTAACTTGAAAACCCTAAGGACTCCTCCAGAAAGCTCCTAGAACTGATAAAATAATTCAGCGAAGTTTCCGGATACAAGATTAATGTACACAAATCAGTAGCTCTTCTGTACACCAACGGCGACCAAGCGGAGAATCAAATCAAGAACTCAACCCATTTTACAATAGCTGCAAAAAAATAAAATACTTAGGAATATAACTAACCAAGAAGTCAAAATACCTCTAGAAGGAAAACTACAAAACACTGCTGAAAGAAATCATAGAGGACATGAACAAATGGAAACACATCCCATGGATGTGTAGAATCAATATTGGATGGGTAGAATCCATCTGATTCTACCATATTGCAGTGGTACCCATATTGATGGATAGAATGAATATTGTGAAAATGACCATACTGCCAAAAGCAATCTACAAATTCAGTGCAATCCCCATCAAAATAACACCATCATTCTTCAGAGAATTAGAAAAAAAATTCTAAAATTCATATAGAACCAAAAAAGAACCCACATAGCCAAAGCAAGACTAAGCAAAAAGAACAAATTTGGAGGCATTACAATACCTGATTTCAAACTATACTATAAGGCCATAGTCACCAAAACAGTGTGGTACTGGTACAAAAATAGGCACATAGACCAATGAAACAGAATAGAGAACCCAGAAATAAACCCAAATACTTACAGCCACCGATCTTTGACAAGGCAAACAAAAACATAAAGTGGGGAAAGGACACCCTTTTCAACAAATGGTGCTGGGATAATTGGCTAGCCACATGTAAGAGAATGAAACTGGATCCTCATCTCTTACCTTATACAAAAATCAACTCAAGACTGATTAAAGACTGAAATCTAAGAGAGTAAACTATAAAAATTCTAGAAGATACCATTGGAAAAACCTTTCTAGACATTGGCTTAGGCAAGGATTTCATGACCAAGAACCCAAAAGCAAATGCAGTAAAAACAAACATAAATAGCTGGGACCTAATTGAACTAAAGAGCTTTTGCACGGCAAAAGGAACAGTCAGCAGAGTAAACAGACAACCCACAGAGTGGGAGAAAATCTTCACAATCTGTACAACTGACAAAGGACTAATATCCAGAATCTACAATGACCTCAAACAAATCAGTAAGAAAAAAAATATCAAAAAGTGGGCTAAGGACATGGATAGACAATTCTCAAAAAAAGATACACAAACGGCCAACAAAGGTATGAAAAAATGCTCAACATCACTAATGACCAGGGAAATGCAAATCAAAACTACAATGCGATGCCACCTCCTCACTCCTGCAAAAATGGCCATAATCAAAAAATCAAAAAACAGTAGATGCATGCGTAGGGTGAACAGGGAACACTTCTACACTGCTGGCAGGATTGTAAACTAGTACAGTTACTATGGAAAACAGTGTGGAGATTCCTTAAAGAACTAAAAGTAGAACTACCATTTGATCCAGCCTTCCCACTGCTAGATATCTACCCAGAGGAAAAGAAGTCATTATTCGAAGAAGACACTTGCACACGCATGTTTATAGCAGCACAATTCACAATTGCAAAATCGTGGAACCAACCCAAATGCCCATCAATCAATGAGTGGATAAAGAAACTGTGATTTATACATATATATGTGTGTGTGTGAATATGAATGATGGACTACTATACAGCCATAAAAGGAATGAATTAACAGCATTTGCAGTGACTTGGATGAGAATGGAGACTATTATTCTGAGTGAAATAACTCAGGAATGGAAAACCAATCATCGTATGTTCTCACTGATATGTGGGAGCTAAGCCATGAGGACGCAAAGGAATGGACTTTGGGAACTTGGGGGTAAAGTAGGAGGGGGGCGAAGGATAAAAGACTACAAATACGGTACAGTGTATACTGTTTGGGTGATGGGTGCACTAAAATCTCACAAGTCACCGCTAAAGAACTTACTCGTTTAACCAAATACCACCTGTACCCCTATAACTTAATGGAAAAAAATTTTTAAAAAGCTTTTAAATGTATACTGTTATAACTCTTATAACTTGGTTAATATAGAATGTTGCTGTTGGTAATGGTTATCTTTTTATTTAGAATCATTCTGACTAGCAGCTACCAGCTGGAAAGGTGTAGGCATATACAGATCTCAGTGCATTTTTTAGAGATGTTTTCTAAAGAAATTTGTCTACCATATTTCAGATACTTATTGACCAATTTCCCTGTGCAGTGTACCATAAATAAGTAAATAGACAGATGAGACACAAGCCTTACACTCAGTTAACTCCCAGTCTAGTTTAAGAAATAGATCTGATAAACAGAATTAAAAGTTAGATGGTTTGTCCTAAAAAACATGGAGACAGAAAAAAGTTCTAGTTAATTGAGGGTTCTAGATTGAGTTTTTGTTGTTTTAAACTTTGTGCCATTTTTATAAAAGCTTAAACCTTTGCAGATGATCACTGGCCTGAGTTAACTTTCATTCACCTTGGTCCTCCTGGAACTTGGTTGAGTTCCATAAAACAATTAAGAATACAACAGAACACTTCTTCAATGAATATACTTCCTGAATCTAAAAGCTTTGAACTGATTTCTTTATATAATGGCACACAGTAACCTAAAATAAAATGTTCACTAATTTGTATATGTTACAGATAACACTGACCATTTATATCTGCAAAATGCTACTCTAACTCCTAGCGACTATGACATTATTCTACAAGAAATGTCATGTGTGCAAATGAAAGAAATTAAGTTTCCAATTTTTAAAAAAATTGCCTCATTTAGGCTGGGTGCGGTGGCTCAGGCCTGTAATCCCGGCACTTTGGAAGGCCAAGGTGGGCAGATCATTTGAGGTCAGGAGTTCAAGACCAGCCTGGCCAACATGGTGAAACCCCGTCTCTACTAAAAATACAAAAAAAATTAGCTGGACCTGGTGGCGCGACAGTGTCTGTAGTCCCAGCTACTCGGGGGGCTCAGGCAGGAGAATCACTTGAACCCAGGAGGCAGAGGTTGCAGTGAGCTGAGATCGCGCCACTGCACTCCAGCCTGGGCGACAGAGTGAGACTCTGTCTCCAAAAAAAAAAAAAAAAATTGCCTCATTTAGTATATTTTGTGACATATTTCTTTCCCCAAACTTTCTTAATGGTTTTACAGAAATTCTGGAAGATAATGTGCTCTTAGTTGAGCTTTTCGATTCTCTTGGTGCTCCTGAAATGACTACTACTAGTATTAATGACCAGCTAGTTAAAGAGGGCCTAGCATCTTATGAAATAGGGTAAGTAGATATGTAAGCTTTCATTGTTAGTTCATGTTCTTATGTAACATTGTAATCGCAAGAAGGGAAAGTGGCATATCATTCTCCATTGGAGATGAGCTTAGACTGTAGACCTGGGAATTTTCCCTGTCCTGGATCAGAAAAAATAGAAAATAACTGGAGTCATTAATGAGGACTAGAGTGACTTTTCCCTCCATTACTAAGGAACCCAGAAACCAAGAGAAAGGCTCCTTGAGAGTGCTTCTAAGGAAAGGAGACTGCCGTCTTATTTCTGCTTAGGAAGCCCCTTGTGCCTAATTGAGAAAGGAATTGGGAAGAGAAATGGCAGGATGGAGAATAAGCGTAGTGGTAGAGTAGCTTACATTTCCATTTGTAGAAATGTTAATTTTCCTGGATTCAAGTAGATACTTTGAATGATAACCAGGCTTGAGCCATTGTGCTAATACTCACCCAGGACAGGCTAGTGGTTAGGGTGACCCCAGAAGCAGAAGAGTAGAGTGGTGGCAAGGACAGGTGGCAGGGTTTTGAGGTCAAGACAAAGAATTCTTCCACAATAGGGACTTGTGCAGTGGGAGTGGCCCTGGAGGAGGCTGAGATGGGCAGATCACTTGAGAGGAGTTTGAGACCAGCCTGTCCAATATGTTGTAACCCCATCTCTACTAAAAATAAAAAAATTAGCTGGGTGTGGTGGCGTGCGCGCCTATAGTCCCAGCTACTCGGGAGGCTGAGGCAGAAGAATCACTTGAACCCAGGAGGCGGAGGTTGCAGTGAGCTGAGATTGTGCCACTGCACTCCAGCCTGTCTGACAGAGCAAGACTCTGTCTTAAAAAAAAAAAAAAAAAGAAAAAGAAAAAAGAAAGCCAGTATTCAGATAGCACCCACATGTGATGCCTGTCAGCATAAGCCAAAGAAGTAGTGACACCCCATAGAGGCCTGCAGTGACTCATACTAGTATTAATGATCTGTGGACATGCTTTCCTGCTCACTCTCATGCTGGAGGAGCTAGAATCAGGAGCTTTTCCACTATAGGTCTCAAATGAGAGCGGAAAAGAAATGAGAATAAACATTCAAATTAATGTTGAACTGGGCCAGGCACAGTGGCTCACGCCTGTAATCCCAGCACTTTGGGAGGCTGAGGCAGGCGGATCATGAGGTCAGGAGTTTGAGACCATCCTGGCCAATAAGGTGAAACCCCGTCTCTACTAAAAATACAAAAAATTAGCGGGACATGGTGGCGGGTGCCTATAATCCCAGCAACTTGGGAGGCTGAGGCAGGAGAATTGCTTGAACCTGGGAGGCGGAAGCTGCAGTGAGCCAAGATCACGTCACTGCACTTCAGCCTGGGTGACAGAGCTAGACTCCATTTCAAAAAAAAAAAAAATTTGGGATTGAATCTTCTCCCTTCTTTTTAAAGTGAGGGTTATTGAAGTATAACTTATATACAGTAAAAAGTCACCTGTTTTAGGTCCACAGTTAAATGAATTTTGACAAAAATAGTCATACAAGCATCATCACAGTCGAGATACAGACCTGAGCAAATGCAAACAAATATTTTGCATACAGTTCTTTTCATTAACTTTTGTTGTTTTTCAGATACATCCTCAAAGATAATTCTCAAATGCATATTGAAGTTTGGGATCCTTCTCCAGAAGAAATTATTTCAAATGAAGTACACAACTTAAATCCTGTGTCTGCAAAATCTCTACCTAATGAGAATTTTCAGTCACTTTATAATAAAGAATTGCCTGTGCATATCTGTAATGTAATATCTCCTGAGAAGATTTATGTTCAGTGGTTGTTAACTGAAAACTTACTTAATAGGTATAATATATATATATATATATAATATAATATATAAGGAAAATATTGCATATGATTTTATCCTTTATTCTGTTTCAAAGATCTAGAAGTCATAAATGTAGATTTTACAAGCGAAATTATTTTAACTAAGTAGTCTCAGCTAGTTAGAAGTATGAAAATAGGATATCTGTTGGCTGTTTTCGCTGTATTAGAATTTATTCATTCTACAAATACCTATTGAGCACCTACTATATGATAACCAGTATTATAAGTGTTAGGGATACCCTGGTATAAAACATAGACAAATCTTTGTTATCATGTGGCTTAAACTCTAGTAGAGGGAGAGAGAGTGAACATATAAAATTTTTAGTGTGGCAGATGGTGATAAGGGAAATAGAAAAAAATAAAGCATTTGGGGAGGAAGGCACTTTTAGGATGGTCAAAGAAGACCTCAGAGACAGTGACTTTTGAAACAGGCCCCAAAGAAGGAAGGAGGGAGGTAAGCCACATGAGGGTCTGAGGGAAGTTTATCTCAAGCAGAAGGAAGAGCTAGTTCAAAAACCTGAGGAAGAAATACACTTGTACATTTAAGGAAGAACAAGGTGTCCAGCTTGGCTGGAGCGGAATGAGCAAGCAGGGATTGTAGAAAACATGTAGCCAGAGAATTATATAAGAAAAGGTTTGGAAAGTTAAATATTTTTTATCTCTATAGTTTAGAAGAAAAGATGATAGCTGCTTATCAAAACTCAAAATGGGAACCTGTTAAATGGGAAAATGATATGCACTGTGCTGTTAAGATCCAAGATAAAAATCAGTGGCGAAGAGGCCAGATCATCAGAATGGTTACAGACACATTGGTAGAGGTAAATTACAGAATTAAAAGTATAATTGTGAAGGTGAATGCATTTTGTATTTTTTTTCCCTGGAGTTAAAACAGTTTTCATTGAGTTTTTCAGTTTGCCAAAAAAATATTTCAAAGTGTTGTTTGTCTGTAGACTTAAAGTTATTATTTTCTTAGGTCTTGCTGTATGATGTGGGTGTTGAACTAGTAGTGAATGTTGACTGTTTAAGAAAACTTCAAGAAAATCTAAAGACAATGGGAAGACTCTCTTTGGAATGTTCTCTGGTTGACATAAGGTAGTTTTTAGCTGAGTAATTTTCTCATTATTTTAAATATTATTTTTAAATGGGTTCTCGTCAGTTTTAATTTTGCTAAGATATTCTGAAATTTTCCTAAAATCTAGTTAATTTTGGACTTTAAGAGGGAAGGAGAAAAGTTTGGAGCACGTAAATTTAGTGGCATTGAGAAATAGAGATAGGTGAGTATGAAAGTGCCTAGATAGAATTCAAACTGTTGAATATTAAAAATTTTACTTTGAGGAACAACAAACACAGAAATAAATTGTGTAAGTTTAGAATTGCATAGAAAGCTAAAAATATGTAAATTACCAAAAAGAGTGAATTTGTAGAGGATTCTGGGAAAATGACAGAACAGTTTTAGTCTACTGGAATCCCACTATAAAAACAGTAACTTGGATAGTAAAACTAAAGACTACACAGTCAATATCTACAACAAAATCAGATGACAGGTTACTTCTGTGAGCCCTCAAATATTAGCAGGTGGGGTACACCATGAACCAGGACCTTTACAGTATCAACACTTGTGTGGGAGGATTTGGAGGGAAGGCAGACTAGGATTCCAACAGCTTTGAGAATAGGAATTGGCAACGGTATTTCACTGGTGCCTGCAGGCCAATCTGAGAATAGCAGCCAAAACTAAGGGATAAGGCAGGATGCGGTTCTTATCTGAATGCAAGAAAGAGATCTGTAAATGTGCCAAACTCCCGCAATACTGGAGCGTTTTTAGCCGTATAACCTCTTGAAAGTAAACTGAAATTCCTTCCCATAACCCCACACTGAGAAGAAATTGCTGGGAATAGACTTCAATTTGAGCAAGACAGGAAGTGGAGCAAAGGAAAGAAAAGATCCAGATGAAAGGAGGGGAAAGGGCCAGGTGAGGTGGCTCACACCTGTAATCCCAGCACTTTGGGACACTAAGGCAGGAACATCACTTGAGGCCAGGAGTTCAAGCCTTCAGTGAGCTATGATTGTGCTACTACACTCCAGCCTGACACAGTGATTTTTTAACCTAAATATAGAATTTTACAGTTTTTCCTGCCAACTTTCTTCTAATTGGTTTTGAAACTCAGATATTTGATTTTGCTATTCCATGTCTAGGCTGCCCCATCTAATGTTGTATTATCTGTAGATTTGAAAGCATACCTCTGTCAGAGTTGTAGTCTACAGTTTATGAGCTAAATCCAACTAATATGCACTTGGCCTGCAGAATGTTTTTTGAACCATGGCATATTAACTCTTTAAAAAACTAGTAAATTTCACATAAAAATTTGAGTTTCTTTTATTGGCAAAAATTGGATATCTAGCCTCTAAGCCAAAAATAACTGGCCTTCCCCCAGAGGTTCAGAAGAGTTGTTAACTTTTGTTAAATAAATCCTAGCTGCTATTCACCATAGAATACTAGATAAAATTGTACATATAGGAAACAGCCCTATCATTAAGTCTACTGGCAGATCGTTTGCTATTGCTTTGATATGCTACCACAGTTATCCAAATCACTTGGGGTAGCTTGTAGTTCTAGACCAGGGTGTCCAATCTTTTGGTTTCTCTGGGCCACATTGGAAGAAGAATTATTGTCTTGGGCCACACATAAAATACACTGACAGTAATAATAGCTGATGAGCTAAAAAAAAATTGCAAAAAAATCTCATAATGTTTTAAGAAAGTTTATGAATTTGTGTTGGGCTACATTCAAAGCTGTCCTGGGCCGCGTGCAGGTTGGATAAGCTTGTTTTAGATTGTCTCAAATTTGATCACTGACTTGAAGCCAATTGCATGTTATTTGGCTAAAAGACATATACACATACACACACTTAGGTATACATATATGTGTAGGCTTTTCAGACATGGATTATAAATAGGAATATTAAAAATATGTTTACCAATAAAGCTAAAAGATCCGAAAGACCCTTTCAGCATTATTATAAAAACTTTAATGAACCTGTGTGTGATTTTTTTTTTTTAAGAAATAAACCATACTGGTTTATCTAGCTTATTTGTATCTCATCTGCAAGGATCTCATGAGAGAACTCCAGATACACTATACAATATACCTTAACATTTATTGTCCACTAGGACAGGCATTGTATGATGTGCTTTACGTGTGTTAGTTTAGTTCTCACAATAATACCGACATGGAACTATTATTATCTTCATATTACAATTGAAGAAACTTCATGATGAGAAATTAAGTACCTTACCCAAAGTTATCTATATAAATCTAACATTGGTTTGATTTATCTGTTTTGAAACCTGATCTATTTATTTATTTATTTATTTATTTATTTATTTATTTGAGACAGAGTCTCCCTCTGTTGCCCAGGCTGGAGTGCAGTGGTGTCATCTTGGCTCACCACAACCTCTGCCTCCCAGATGCAAGCGATTCTCCCACCTCAGTCTCCCGAGTAGCTGGAATTACAGGTGTGCGCTACCATGCCCGGCTAATTTTTGTATTTTTAGTAGACATAAGGTTTCACCATGTTGGCCAGGCTGGTCTCAAATTCCTGACCTCAAGTGATCTGCCTGCCTCGGCCTCCCAAGGTGCTGGGATTATGGTGTGAGTCACCACGCCCGGCCTAAAAATTGATATTATGATAGGATAGCTTCTTTTTTTTTATTTGTTTTATTCCCTAAAGATCCTTGTTCTGATAGGATACCTTCCTCTTAATGAGCCATTTCTCTAACCTTACAGGCACCTCTTCCTATTGTCTGTGATCACTGATGGTGACAATGGGACACTGTAAATCTTTTCAGTGCCCTGGAATGGAAATCTCAGCTCACATACTATATAAATCCTATCTTAGTTTTCACTTTGACATTAAATATTTATTCAGAATAATTGAACAGAATTATATCAGTCCCTTAATTGTACCTAACAGTACAGAGAATGTGTTTGTGTACATACTTTAAATGGTATCTTATGGACTGGAATGGAATACCATTATCATTTTAAAAGCCTAATAATAGCTAACCTTTAAGAACTTCTGGAACCTGCATTAATTGTCTTAAAGACACTATTTCACTTAATCCTAACAACAAACCTTAAAGATATAAATACTAATTATAGGTAAGGAAATTGAATATTTAAGAGGTTAAGTATTTTATTATCTGGATAAAATATCTGCTGACTGTTGAGTTAGGATTATAAACACAGTCTGAACCCAGAACCGGGACTCTAACCACTCTGTTTTACTGTCATTTTAAGAAATCCCTTTTAATAGATTGTTCTTAGGTTGATAAAATAGATATTAAACTCAGTTTACCCTTTTACCATTCTTAAGTGCACAGTTCTATGACATTAAGAACATTCATGGCCGGACGCGGTGGCCCACGCCTGTAAATCCAGCACTTTGGGAGGCTGAGGCAGGCAGATCGCTTGAGGTCAGGAGTTCAAGACCAGCCTGGCCAACATGGTGAAACTTAGTCTCTACTAAAAATACAAAAATTAGCCAGGTGTGGTGGCAGGCACCTATCATCCCAGCTACTTGGGAGGCTGAGGTAGGGAGAATTGCTTGAACCTAGGAGGCAGAAGTTGCAGTGAGCCAAGATTGCGCCACTGCACTCCAGCCTGGGCGACACAGTGAGACTCTGTCTCAAAAAAATAAAATAAAACAAAAAAATCACATTGTTATATAGCATTTACCACCATTTCATCTCAGGAACTTTTTCATCTTCCCTAACTGAAATTCTATATTCATACATTTTTTAAATGTTAAATTAATATTTATATCCATAATAAATCAATGGATAACCTTGATGTTACATTGACTTATATTTATTTATATACCATCGTAATAAATAAACCATTACTGGTTCCAAGAGTTCCTAACAATTTAAGCTTCTTAGCACATAAGAACTCTCTCTGGGCTTTACAATAAGTAGTATAGCACATTTACGAAATCCTGTTTGGCCAAGTTATGTGCCCAGTTGATTTGGTTAGTTCACCCATATAAGCCATGTTACTGTGAAAAGATTGACCAGGCGAAGCTGAGTGTGGTGGCATACACCTTTAGCCCCAGCTACTCAGGAGACCAAGATGGGAGGATCCGTTGAGCCCATGAGTTCAAGGCCAGCCTGGGCAACATAATGAGGCCCTGTCTCTTAAAAAAATTGACCAGAATTAATTGTTTACTCAGTTAATGGGCAAGCTCAATGAAACTCTGGAACTAGAAATCATATTTAGAGAGCCTATAGATCCTCCATTATGTTATCTGTAATCTCTTCTGTGTTACTAATTCTTTATTCTTGGGGATAGATTTGCTGGTTAGACACATCTAAGGCAAGCTTGTCCAACCCACAGCCCACAGGCCACATGCAGCCCAGGATGGCTTTGAATGCAGCCCAACACAAATTTGTAAACTTTCTTAAACATTGTGAAATTTTTTTGAGTTTTTTGTTTTGTTTTGTTTTGTTTTTAGCTCATCAGCTACATTAGTGTATTTTATGCGTGGCCCAAAACAGTTCTTCCAGTGTGGCCCAGGGAAGCCAAAAGATTGGACACCTCTGCAGTCACTCAGTTTCAACTCTGTAAACTAAAATGGATGATGAAATTGGATACTCTGCATTTCATTTATCTGTCAGATATTTATTGAGCATTTTTTTAAACTATGCATTACTGTCTGACAGTATTTGCTGAAAGCTTAGGCAATGGTACTGCTAAATTTTAGTCATTTAAAACTGTATTACCACATCTATCAGATAATGTAAAAAATTTTGTTGAATCAGTAATTTAAATTTCTGGTATTTCTATTATTTATGGGTAGCAATTCCAGTTAGATTTTAAATCCAAAGAACTTCCAAAGATGGGCAGTGGAATCATCATTACAAAGAGACTTTTTTTCTTTCTATTAAATATTGCTGGAATGGCTTCTATGTGACAGGCACTATACTAGTCATTAGGGAATATGATGATGCACATAATACATCATCATTCCTGTTCTCTTGGAGTTTACAGTCTAGTTGACATATATGAAGTGTATATAATGACTTAAAAAGTATTTAAAATATACCTGTTTTTTCCAGGTCGTCAATGTAGCTGCAGAAGAGATACATATAAATAAGTTAATATGTAATATGGGCCCTCAGTAAAATAGAGGGATGAAAAACGGATAGGAAAATGAGAGAAAAAAATGTAAAAATAATATGAATCCATGTTTAAATTGTTTTTTTACTACAGATAGTTGGTTCAAACTGTGAGTGTATATGTGTTTAAATATAGTGTTTTTTGTATATTTGAATATTGTATGCTATTTTTATAAAACAAGTTGCCATTGTTTTCTGTTGTAGACCAGCTGGTGGGAGTGACAAGTGGACAGCAACAGCTTGTGACTGTCTTTCATTGTACCTGACTGGAGCTGTAGCAACTATAATCTTACAGGTGGATAGTGAGGTAACAAGTTACAAGAGATATGTGCTGATGATCTCATTAATGTTTCCATCAATTCCATTTATTTTCTTTCTTGTAGAGAAAATAGCAGCCAACTATTTGGATTTTGTTACAAATTTTGTTGGTTTTATTTCAAAGTATAAGAGGCATATATCTTTTCAGACCACTTCAAAAATATTCTTTGCTTTCTTTTTTCTAATTTAAATGTTTTGTTACATTGAGTAGAATTTTATAATTCACTTTATTACTATTTATGTGCCTTCTCCAGTTTTATACCTTTTTCCATATGAAGCAGAATATATGTTTTGTAGTTCTTTTGCTTTTTGTAGGAGAAAACAGGCACACCTTGGAAAATATATTTAGATTCTCTGATTTACAGAGAATGCAAAAGAATAAAGAAACTTGTTAACTGATGTTGTATTCCTCACTTCCCAACTCCCCATTCTGTGACTGGAAAAAAAAGTTTCTAGTTTGATTTTTTTTCTTTAATTTCACCTTGACATTGAGGTTTTCCTGATGCATTTCACAAAATAACTCTCTGTTCCAGTCTCTTCCATGCTGTTTGCTTTTTTTGAGATGGAGTTTTGCTCTTGTGGCCCAGGCTGGAGTGCAATGGCACGATCTCGGCTCACCACAATCTCCGACTCCCAGGTTCAAGAGCTTCTCCTGCCTCAGCCTCCCAAGTAGCTGGGACTACAGGCATGTGCCACCATGCCTGGCTAATTTTTCTATTTGTAGTAGAGACAGGGTTTCACCATGTTGGTCAGGCTGGTCTCAAACTCCTGACCTCAAGTGATCCACCCACTTCCGCCTCTCAAAGTGCTGGGATTACAGGCGTGAGCCACTGCACTCAGCCCAGTGCTATTTTTTGATGTGTTTAGATATCAAATTAACTTGACTCAGTTGGGAATATTTCTTGCTTAGAGAAATGTAGAAGAACTGCCTGTGAAATGTACATTGTTTATATGAAGATTTCATTTTGGTGTTTCATGTTTACTCTGCTCTTAAATCACTGCAGGAAAACAACACAACATGGCCATTACCTGTGAAAATTTTCTGCAGAGATGAAAAAGGAGAGCGTGTTGATGTTTCTAAATATTTGATTAAAAAGGGTTTGGCTTTGAGAGAAAGGAGGTATAGACTTTTTAAAAAATTTTTGACATCAGTTTGTGATGGATGCCTCTTAGTTGCGTGTTCAAATCTTATGTGTGCTTTCAAGTCTGAATTGCATCTTGTTTGCTCTTAAAGATTTATAAGCTGACCTGAGGAGCCAGCTCAGAAATAGATTCCTTAAGAATTGCTCATTTCATTTTTCAGGCATGTCAGTTCTTGCATACTTAAGCCCGTTTACTGACATACTTGCTTTTGTAATTTCCCCTCTCCTTTGACATTTACACTGTAAACCAAAGAAAAAGAGAACAATGTAGTGGATACCAGATCTGAGCCCTTTGGAATCCTTTGCTTAGACATGAATGTTTAGGCTTTATTTTAGAAATTCTGGTAGGTATATACCTACTAGATGTATTTATATGAAATGTAAATATATTTATATGAAACAGGATGAGTAGCAAATAAGTAATTGAACAGTATTTACATTTAAAGATCCTTTCGGGTTCTATGTTTGGAGTTTAAGCACCTTTGGTCCAGGGACAGGATCAGGATATGGTTGTGGCCCTAGCTTAATCTTTTCTCTCTCTCTCTTTTTTTTTTTTCCCTGAGACGGAGTCTGGCTCTGTCACCCAGGCTGGAGTGCAGTGGCGCAGTCTCGGCTCACTGCAAGCTCCACCTCCCGGATTCACGCCATTCTCCTGCCTCAGCCTCCTGAGTAGCTGCGACTATAGGCGGCCGCCACCTCGCCTGGCTAATTTTTTGTATTTTTAGTAGAGACGGGGTTTCACCGTGTTAGCCAGGATGGCCTCGATCTCCTGACCTCGTGATCTGCCCGCCTCGGCCTCCCAAAGTGCTGGGATTACAGGCGTGAGCCACCACGCTCGGCCTCTTTTCTCTCTCTTTCTAGAGATATAGAGGTATGTTGGAATTGGAGACACAAGTCCCAAGTAGCCACTTTGTACCATACATGGCCAGATCTCCATAGATGTGTTTGCCTTAACTTATATCTTAGCTTCTTCAGAACAGGGATCCCAGTCCTGATGGAATGGAAAGAGAATTAGAAGTCAGAAAGAAAGTGGGACATGAGGCTAGATATGGGAGATGCGGCCTGGATTGCCCGGGCTTTGGCATACAGCTAATTGCTTTCCCTTTAGGCTAAAGCAATTCCTTGATAGAAGAAATGTTAGAATGGAAAATGCTAGGCAAGTTAATACTACTGACATTGTCTGCTACCAGTTGTAATGTTCTTTACTGCTTTTACAGACTGAAACCACTAGCTATCTTAAGGCGGCGGTGGGTTGGGGGACTAGCAGGGTATTTGAGGAATTATGTGGCTTTTTCATAAATGCTTTATTTCCATTGATTGATTGATTGATTGATTGATTGAGACAGAGTCTCATTCTGTTGCCCAGGCTTGAGTGCAGTGCTGTGATCTCAGCTCACTACAATCTCTGGCTCCTGGGTTTAAGCGATTCTCGCACCTCAGCCTCCCAAGTAGCTGGGATTACAGGCATGTGCCACCATGCCTGGCTAATTTTTCTATTTGTAGTAGAGACAGGGTTTCACCATGTTGGCCAGGCTGGTCTCGAACTCCTGACCTCAGGTGATCTTCCCTCCTCAGTCTCCCAAAGTGCTGGGATTATAGGCGTGAGCCACCATGCTTGGCTCTTATTTCCTTTTAAAAGTACAGGAGATGAGAAGAAATAGAAACTTGCTATAATTCCGCTAAAACACAATCAATATTAATATTTCCTTGTAAGATTTTATTTTTTTATACAATAGGGATACCTATTTTTTTTTATTGGAAGGGAATGGTACAAAGTAGAAAAACTGAGTAAATATAGCATATTACCACTTAGGTAATATATGGATAGTACCTTATTGTTTTTTAGGAGACTCATATTTTCTTTGTATTTATGGATGTTAATAGCTTGCCAGATGTCTATGTGTGGACTAAATTGAAATCATCTTAAAGGTGTTGTATCTTCTAGTAACATTGAATTCATTGTACAATGCTTGAGATATACGTATGAAATTTTAAGAGAGCATAGTCTGTAAATATAGAAATTTAAAACATTTACTTAAATTTTTATTGCTTTTTCTCATCAGTCTCATAATTTAAAGTAGTTTTAATTTTAACTTAAGTTATGGTAATTTTTATGTAACAAATTAGAGCAAATATTTTCTTTCAATTTCACGTATATCTGAAGGATTCTTTTTATGTTGTTTTACCCAGAATTTTATATTTCCTCATGTTCAGATGTGTTCTTTTTTGGATGTTACAGAATTAATAAATTAGATAACAGTCATTCATTATCTGAGAAGTCTCTGGAAGTCCCCCTGGAACAGGAAGATTCAGTAGTTGCTAACTGTATTAAAACTAACTTTGACCCTGACAAGAAAACTGCTGACATAATCAGTGAACAGAAAGTGTCTGAATTTCAGGAGAAAATTCTAGAACCAAGAACCACTAGAGGGTATAAACCACCAGCTATTCCTAACTTGAAAGTATTTGAGGCAACAGTCAGCTGTGTTGGTGATGATGGAACTATATTTGTAGTACCTAAACTATCAGGTGAGACCTTCTATGTTATGTAGGCTCTAGTTCTCTAGTAAGAACGACAGGGATTGAAATACTTTGGGCAACCTCTTTGAACGTTATTTTCACAAGGTTGTTAGGAGGATTAAATGATTTCACACAATGCGTGCAAAGTGCATTTAATAATGCCTAACATAAAAATCATTTAATGCAGTTTTTCATTATTCTAACATAGCAGTGTTATATAATTATAATTATGTGAGTGCTATTCTCAGTATAAAAAGAAAGGAATTTGGAATTTCCATTTCCACTATTATGGCAGATGAACAACTCTCCCAAATAAGTCAGATCAGATGCCAATTTTTTTTTTAATGAACATTTACTGAGTTGGCATAAAAGTAAAGAACATACCAAGCTCCAAAACAAACTGAAATCACACACTGGGAGGTAAGCATGTGCCAAAGAAGGCAATCACTCTAGAGTTGCTTCATAACTACAAAACCTTGAGCAACTTTGATAACTACACGAAGTTAAAGAAAAAGGAAATAAAGGTCCAGGCCCCTTTATTCAAAGTGGGAAATCTAATAGGAATTCCTCACGTGAAGATGGGATCCCAAAAGATGACTCCCACAATGGGTCAGTGTGCTGATCACATTAAAAATCACTAAAAGTAGAGTTCAAATGAATTTTTTAAAGTTACTATAAAATGTTATTAATGTGAAAAAGTATAAAATGTATTATTTAAATAACAACGTTAAGATGAGTAGCCACATACACATTGCCCATGATAAGAAGCAGCATCGCCAGAACCTAAGCAGACTTGTGTTGCCCCACTTGATCACGTCTCCTGTTTTGCCACCCAAGATATAGCCACTTTTCTGAATTTGCTAATTATCATTTCCTGTGTGCGTCACTAAACAAATTTTTTAGGTTTTCCATCTTTCAAACTTTATGTAACCAGAACCAAAATGTACATACTCTTTTGTGACTTTTCATCAAACTGTTTGAGATTTGTCCACCTTGGTGCATTTCACTATATTTCATTCATTTTTTAAATGAATTAATAGCATGTTCATGAATGATTATATCTCAGTATGTGTTCTATTGATAGATACATGTGTTTCTAGATTTTCTGTGATTACAAAAAATCTGACTATGAACATTCTTGTACCTGTCTCTTGTTACACACAAGCAGAATTTTTCTAGGGCACATAAGCTAGTGAACAGAATTGGTAATCATTGGCCAGGCACGGTGGCTCATGCCTGTCATCCCAGCACTTTGGGAGGCTGAGGTGGGTGGATCATGAGGTCAGGAGTTTGAGACCAGCCTGGCCAACATGGTGAAACCCCATCTCTACTAAAAATACAAAAATTAGCTGGACATGGTGGCACGAGCCTGTAATCCCAGCTACTCCGGAGTCTGAGGCAGGAGAATCATTTGAACCTGGGAGGCAGAGGTTGCAGTGAGCCCAGATCGTGCCACTGCTTTCCAGCCTGGACAATAGAGTGAGTGAGACTCCATTAAAAAAAAAAAAAAAAAATTGGTGGATCATTTCTAGGTAATGTCAAATTGTTTTTCAAAGTTGTTTATAACAGTTTACACTCATCACTACCAGTGCATGAAGAGTCTCATTACCCCACATCCTTGCTAACACTTAATAAGGTCAGATTAAGTTCTACCTATCCTAGTGGATGTGAAATTGTCTCTCACTATGGCTTTAATTAGCATTTCCTTGACTTCTTATGGCGTAAATATCATTTCTTCTATTTGAGTCGTTTGTATTTCTGTGTTTTTGGAATGCCTGTCCATATCTTCGCTCACTTTCCATTAAGTCATTGCTTTCTGATTCATAGTTCTTAATATATCCTGAACACTTATCCCTTCTTGGTTTTATGTGTTCCAGATACCTTCTCTCAGTTTCTTACTTGTCTTTTCAGTGTCTTTTGGGAGTTTCTGGATGAACAGAAGGTCTTAATGTAATTTTATCAATCTTCTTTGTTTTTTGGTTTTGTATCTCATTTTAAATCCTTTCTTGGGCCAGGCGAAGTGGCTCATGCCTGTAATCCCAGCACTTTTGAGAGGCCTACGTGGGTGGATCACAAGGTCAGGAGTTTCAGACCAGCCTGGCCAATGTGGTGAAACCCCATCACTACTAAAAATACAAAAATTAGCTGGGCATCGTGGCGGGCACCTGAAGTCCCAGCTACTCAGGAGGCTGAGGCAGAAGAATCGCTTGAACCCGGGAGGCAGAGGTTGCCGTGAGCCGAGATTGCACCACTGCATTCCAGCCTGGGTGACAGAGCAAGAATGTGTCTCAAAAAAAAAAAAAAAAAAAAAAAATCCTTTCTTACTCTGATGTCAGAAAGCTATTTCATTATATGATCTTGTAAAAAAAAGTTTATAGTTTTGTTTTTTACAGAAAGTCTTTAAGCTATCCTGGAATTGATTTTTCAGTAGATAAGAAGAGATCCAATTTTTTTATAGGTTTAGTTAGTAGTCCTAGCTCATCGGCTTATACTCCACACATTCCCCACTGATCTGCAATGCTAACTTTGTCAAAGATTAAGGTTCCATATATGCATGAGTAGTTTCTGAACTTTCTGTTCTGTGTTAGTGCTATTTATCCCTACACCAATACCAGTTTTTTTCCTGAATATAGCCTATACTACTTTTAGTGTGTATACAAGTTACTTTGTTGTGTATCGTATAATGCTTGAAATCCATTGGATTTCTTGTTTTTCTTTAGGTGCATCTTGGCTTCTTCAATCGTGTGTTTTATTCACTTTACCCTATTGTTTCTGTGGGAGACACTGTGTTCAAAGTGTTGCAAGGTCACAAAGCAAAGGCAAAGTTAGGCTAGAGATGAGAAAAGATAACTTTTGAGAAATGCTCCAAACCCCATGGCTTTGGAAATATAGATAGATATGGACAGGGAAAAAATACTGGTAGACCTTTTTAGAGTTAGGAACTTTAGGGAGGTAGGCATAGATAAGACAAAGGGGTTCAGCCTGGCTGGAAGAATAGAAGTAATGAAGTTTGGTAAGAATAAGGGAGTTAGGTATATGATGAAGTAGTTGGGTTTTCAGCATCATGATATATGAGGGCTGCCACTCAGGATTTTACTCTTTCCTCCATGATTTCAATATTTTTATGCATCTGTAAACCTTGGGATCCTTGAGAATATAAAAATCCTGGAGCCCCATTTTTTTGTACACCTGAGAGTGGCAATGACACATGTGGTTGGCAGAATTTAGAACTTAGAGAGGCCACCAGTGATTATGTAGACATCCTCAGTACCCTCCCAGCATGGAAGAGAAGCAACATGAAACCAGCTTCTATAGGCTGCTAAAATGACTCTTAGACCTGCTTTCCACCATTGTGTCTCCCTTATTTTCCTCACCTTGGGACTAAGATGCTGGGGGTGTGGGTGGAGGGTTTCCAAGTTTGTAAGACCTGTCACTTACACAAGTTTGGAGGCTCCCTATGAAAAAAGAATACAGGCTGGGTGCAGTGGCTCACGCCTGTAATCTCAGCACTTTAGGTCAAGGCAGGAAGATTGCTTAAGCCCAGGAGTTTGCGACCAGGCTGGGCAACATGGTGAGACCCCATCGCTACAAAACATGCAAAAATTAGTTGGGCATGGTGGTGCATGCCTGGATCTCAGCTACTCAGGGAACTGAGGCAGGAGGATTGCTTGAGCCCAGGAGGTCAAGGCTGTAGTGAGCTGTGTTCATGCCACTGAACTCCAGCCTGGGCAACAGAGTAAGACCCTGTCTCATTTTCTAAAAATAAATACAGAAGTTTATATTTCTTGAGAATGAGAAAAGAAATCACAACAAATAACTGGAGCTTTAGGAACCTTTGAGAATATTCAGGTCCCTCATGAGATCTTTAGGCTTATGTGCAAATGCTGCAAATGCTTCCTGACTATAACCTGGGCCCATCAGAATAGTTGGTAACTCTAGCACCTGTAGGGCTTAGTGTCATTAGCTCCTAATTAGTACCTATGGGTAAGGGTATGGTAGCTATGAATTTACTGAAATTTTTTTCTCATTTGTTGATCTCCTAAATATATTTTTTAATTTGAAAGACAGAATAAAATCAGTACAATTGGCTGTTCTGGAAAAAATAACGTTTGAGACCTGTAGTAATAATACGTAACCCAGAAACTTTGCTTGACATGTATAAATAGTCATTGTTCAAACTAGTAGCCTGTTATCTGCCAGGCAGTGTGCTGGATGCTTTACATTTAATCCTCCTGCAGCACTTGATGATACTGACAGGTACTGTTATTCCCAGAAGATGCTGTTACACCCAGAATAGGTGGTGGTATTATGGAAGGATAAACTGAGGCTTATTGGAGGTAAGGGAACTACCCAAGATCACACAACTAAAGCAGTAAGATGGGAATGGTAACTGACTCCAGAGCTTGCCTTCTATGGTATCAGTTATGGATATATATATATATATATTTACTGTGGAACTAATGGGCCAATTAGCAATAAAAGCAAAATTGAAAATTTAATTTATATTCCCATCATCATACTGTATCTAAGCAACAAGTAGTATATAACCTATGTTCTGTTTTACTTAGGGCTGTCAAACTGACCCTATTTTGAATTGGTAGTACTTTCATATTAGGCTAGCTGGTATGTGTTTAGAGCTCCTTATGATGTTTGTACTCTCAAAATATAATCAAAGATCATAATATGGTTTATATGCTATTACTAGTATGTTTTAAAACACAGATTTTTACAAAAGTTCTGTTTTGGGAACTGGTTTTTAATTATATTACTGAAGAGATGAAGTTATTAAATTGACAAATGATAGGGAATTTTCCTTAATGCTTTCTATCTTTAATACTTTTTTTCAGAATTTGAGCTAATAAAAATGACAAATGAAATTCAAAGTAATTTAAAATGCCTTGGTCTTTTGGAGCCTTATTTCTGGAAAAAAGGAGAAGCATGTGCAGTTAGAGGATCCGATACTCTGTGGTATCGTGGCAAGGTGATGGAGGTTGTAGGTGGTGCCGTCAGAGTGAGTCTGATATTCCTTTGTGACTGTTCTAAAGCTAAATGCTATAGCATTAAATAGTCTTGTGCATTTGAACACAAGAAAGTTGGATTAAAACATCTTTTGATGAAAATTGTGTAGGAATATAGGTTATATTATAGTTTTATTTGTGATAATTTTTCGTTTTATTTACAAATATATTTAGTAACCTGAATAAGCAAAAAATAGGGAGGGATTTGATCATTGGTTAATGGATAGACCTCTTAGTTGTAATTGGTAGCCCTGTTTCCACACATAGTGTTAAGTAAAACAATATGTTTTCCAGTATGTTAAATATCTCGCTAGCAAATTTGTTTATGGCCCTGTTAGTTTTTCAGGATAACGACTAATTTACCTTTCCAGAATAATGAGGTAACTAACACTCAGGTTTCATTCAAAATCTTCAAAAATAGCTACATCCTTTGAAATATATATATATATATATAAATATATAATATATAAATATATAAAAATATATATTATATATAAATATATAATATGTAAATACATAATATATATAAATATAATATATATAAATATATATATGAAAATACCTCTAATACATTGTATTTTAAATACCTCTAATACATTGTATAAGTAAGCAATGAAATTGATGAAGTACTTCATCATATATTCAGCACTTGAAAACTTTAGTTTTAATTAGGGGTGAGGGGAGAAAAACTTAAGTGAAAAAGTCTTTTGTTTCCACCTAGACAGGAGTTTATTTTCTGTTTGATGATGATAACTAATGATTACATAGCACTTCAGGTTTTTTAGCTTCCTTCACATATATGCATTTATATTTTATAATTTGTTTACAATTATTCTAGACAGATTATTATTCCCATTTTACTAATAAGAAAATTGAAATTTAGGTTCAGTGACCTGCCAGGGTCACTGGGTAGTAATGCTAGAGTTAATATCCAAGCATCTGATTCCTAAACTTCTGATTCTAAGTCTTACACTTTTTCTATTGAACTACAAATTTTTAATGGTTTTCATAGAAGTAAAATAGTTTCAAATTTGGGGTAAGTACTTAAACATCTGGATAGTTATAGGGGTTATCTGAGCAACTTGAATGTATGTGCAGAGTGACATACATTCACCTATACAATATACATTTGAGTTGCTCAGATAACCCCTGACCTTTTTTTCTCTACAAAGGTAAAATGAAATTCAGTGTTCATCAAGTTATCATACTTCATGAACTTTACATTTGTAGAATCAAAATAAATAAGATGGTGAACTTTTATAAAAATTCTCATGCTGTCCAAATATCTGTTTATTTTAACTTACTTAAAAGAAATTTGATAGTTTAATCATCACCTTTTATTTTTTTCATGTGGTCACTTTACATTTTTAGTATACACAATGGATTTTTCATTTCTTAACCTGGTATCTTTCAAAGTTTATCCTGTGATTCACATTAAGAAATAAACGTCTCGTGAAACCATATCCTAATTATCTGTGAGGTATTCAGACATTTTTTGTTTAATTCTATTTTATTTTTTAATGGTAATTGCCAAGCAAATCCAGTTAAACAGTGATATGTTCATTTCATTAAGTTGGGACAGAAGAAATAATTTATTGGCATTCCGTATTCTTCGGACAATTTAGAAATTGAATTATCAAAATTAAAGCATTTCAAAAAGGGATTGCTCTTGAGGAATTTGTAAATCCAATAAAACCCAGTTTTTTTTTTTAAAAAAGTCTGATGGGTTAAGTGTAAGAAAACCTTTTTACAATGAGGTTTGATACACTATTGGATGAGAGAATAAATACAGTATTGCTTTTTTTCCTGGAAATTTTTGAAATCCAGATTTTAAACCTTTCAGGTTTTTTTGTTTTTTTTTTGAAACAAGTTCTTCCTCTGTCACCAGGCTTGGAGGCAGTGGCACAATCACAGCTCATTGCAGCCTTGACCTCCCAGGCTTAGGCAGTCCTCCCACCTCAGCATCCTGAGTAACCGGGACTACAGGCACATACCACCACAGCCAGCTAATTTTTGTATTTTTGTTAGAGATGGGGTCTTGCTGTGTTCCCAAGGCTGGTCTCAAACTCCTGGGCTCAAACAATCCACCCACCTCTGCCTCCCAAAGTGCTGGGATTATAGGCATGAGCCACCAAGCCCGGCCTGTCTTTTTTCTAATAACAGGAAATACCTTTTGTCCCCTAGCTTTTGATAATAAATTTTAACTGTAAATTGTATTTGTCCTGTTTCAGGTACAATATTTAGATCATGGATTCACTGAAAAGATTCCGCAGTGCCATCTTTACCCTATTTTGCTGTATCCTGATATACCCCAGTTTTGTATTCCTTGTCAGCTCCATAATACCACACCTGTGAGTAGATAATAATTTGTGGAATGATTAATTTTAAATATTAGTTTTTATTAATAATTTTTTAGAAATATTTAGAATGTAAAATGAAATTTCAGTTTCAACAAAAAAGTAATGAAACACCAACAAATAAGTTACTAAGACAGCTAAACAGCCTTTATGAAGACAATTACAAAATTATGCTCAAGGCTGTAAAACATCTGAATAAATGAAGAGACGTGTTCATAAGTGGGAAGGTATAAGATTGCAAAAATTTATTTCTTTATGAAATGAAATTACAACAAACTTGAAGCTGGAGATCAGATAAAAGAGTGTCTTATTCTGTCTTGCTGCATAACAAATCAAGCTGAGACTTAGTGGTCTAAAACAACAATAAACTTTCATTATCTCATACAGTTTCTGTGGTTCAGGGATTAGGAGTGGCTTAGCTGGGTTGTTTTGACAAGGGGTCTGTATTAGTCCATTTTCACACTGCTATAAAGATACTACCTAAGACTGGGTAATTTATGAAGAAAAGAGGGTTAATTGACTCACAGTTCTCCATGGTTGAAGAGGCATTAAGAAACTTACAGTTGTGGTGGAAGGCGAAGGAGAAGCACATACCTTCTTCACAAGGTTGCAGGAGAAAACGAGATTGAAGGAGAAACTGCCAAACACTTTCAAAACCATCAGTTCTTGTGAGAACTCACTATCAGCATGGGGGAAACTGCCCCATGATCCAGTCACCTCCCACCAGGTTCCTCTCTCGACACATGGGGATTACAATTCAAGATAAGATTTGGGTGGGGACACAGCCAAACCATATCATGGTCCCTTGTGATACTGCCATCAAGCTGTCCACCATAAGTGTAGTCACCTGAAGGATCAACTGGAGACAGAGGGTCCACTTCAGATGGTTGACTCACGTCACTTTGGCAGGAAGCCTCACTTCCTCACCATGTGAACCTCTCAACGCATAAAAACGTAACAATTACTATTCCTTAATGAGTACATATTGCAGGCCTTATACAAGCACTGCATTGGCATATTGGTCTTTTTTAAAAAGTCTTAAATGTAATGTTTTGTTTTTAAATGTAGGGTGTGTGTGTGTGTGTTTTCTCACCTCTGGCTGAACAGGTTTATATTTTTAAAGCATAAAATGAGTACTCAAATTGTTCATTTTTAAAGATTATTTTTATCATGTACCTATGATATTCTCTGAGAACTGCTTGTGTATTTTGTACTACTGTCTGATATTATTTGTTTATGGCTACTTTTATGTATCTTAATTTGCTTCCTGCTCTGATTTTATGAAAGCATAAAAGAATCTGAGTTTATTAATCTCAAATAGGTTGGGAATGTGTGGCAACCAGATGCAATAGAAGTTCTTCAACAACTGCTTTCAAAGAGAGAGGTGGACATTCACATTATGGTAATTTAAAGTATATATAGTTGGTATAAATTATTTGCCGTAAAATATTATAATTAACATAATTTGAGGGATATTTTTTATGATAAGCAATGGTATATACCTTCTTATGTGAATTGCTTGTTAGCATAAAAGAAACTACTAGTTTGGTTCCTAGGCTTGCTTTAAATAAGCCTGATTTTGAACAAGTTCCTGAGAACTTTCATAACCATTAAAGTCACTAATTTGAAAGATTCTTTATTAACAGCTTGTTTTGTTACAGGAAGCAGTATTAAATTGTTGGACATGTTTATAATTATATGTAGCAGTTTCCAAGATGGTGCTGAACACTCAGCACTGTCTCAGGTCCAGGTAATTCAGGGAGTCTATCATGATCCGTGTCCTCAAAGCCCTTATCTGGCTAGTGAAACAAGGCAAAAACCTAAAACATTTGCACTACAAAGTAACATGCCAAGAGCTAAGTGACTGGTAAAAAGAGTAAATGTAATAGGAATTTAGAGATGGTGAGAATCGAGGTAGCCCTTGTAATGTTCTCCTGACTGGGGAAATGAAATGCACAAAGGTACAGAGAGACATTTTAGGGAAATGGTGTAACTGTTTGACTTGAATAGTGGAGGTTTTGTGAGTAGTAGTGGTAGTGAATAGCATTCAGGAGAGGTAGGGGCCAGTTGGTGGGGTTGGTATGGAGAGCCTCAGTGGAGGTTTCTGAGCAGTGAGGTAATAAGATCAACCTGGAGCTGCTATGTTTGCAGGGCCTGAGTGGGAAGATATATGGTCAGCAAAGTATTTCTGTATTAAAGGATGATGATAGAGTGATAAAAACCTAAAGGAGGCACACACTCACTTACATAAGAAAGTGGCTTTTGTTAGTACTAAGAGTCCCTCCCTAGTTACTTAGTCTCCATGGCAAGTCACTGAAATATGGTAGAGATTGAAATTTTTAGTTGGTCTAGACATCTTTCATTGCTTCTTCGCTTAATTGACACAGAAGAACAGCTTGTGATATAGCAAAGGCTGCCAGGTGTCTCAGAGACCACGAATGTGCATGCCACACAACCCAACCAACAGCAGGCCTTGCCCAGACTCACTCCTCTCCCTTTGTACACAAAGGGAGATGCTGACCGAGGGCCTCTTAGGTGCTAGCCTCTGCTCTAGGCCTGGACACACAGCTGGGGGCTGAGCGGTAAGAAATCCCTGCCTTTCTAGAGCTTGCATTTCAGTGGTGGGAAAGAGAAAATAAACTATGAGGAATATGAGATTAGATAAGAGAGAGGCTGACAGGAATGGCATGGCCAGGGAGGAGGTTCCACTTTAAACATGCATCTGGGAAGACGTCGCTGCAAAGGTAACGTTTGAGTCAACACCTTAAAATGGTTAGAGGACAGACCATGCGGGTGCAGGGAGAAGAGTGCTGAGGCAGGAGCAGGGCTAGGAGGGAGGGGACTGCATTGGCAGAAGAGTGAATGGTAAGAAGAGATAGGACAAGATCTGCTGGGAGGCAGCAACAGTAATTCAGTGAGGAGCAGTAAAACAGTGAGGAGCAGTGAGTTTGGACAAAGGTGGAATCAGTGGAAATGAAGAGAATTGCTGTAGGTCAGCTTATCAGTTACGGACACATTCAGTACCCAATAACTGTAAGTGAACTTTATTCAGAGTTTTAAAGTTACCATGATTCCTGCTTTTAGACTGTTTCGAGTCCCACCAATTTTGGATTTTTAAATGAAACTTTATTTCTTCACCTCTGAACGTAACCTTTTCTTTCTCTTTCTACGTAGTGTAATTTATTAGTATCATCTAAAGGTGATGTATTTGGGAATTGGAATTATATATAACTAGTTATTTTGTGGTAAATACCTAGAAAACTCTATGAACTTGAAAGTGTATATTACATAAACCAAAGTAGTAGAATTACTCGCTTATAGCGCATCAAAATACCAGGAAGAAAATTCTATGAAATGAGTCACTAGCCAAACTGTCTAGTTAATACTATGATTGTCAGAAGCTAAATTTGATATTTGCTGACTATAAAAATGTCATCAAGTGGAGTTTATTTTTATAATTATCTTTATTGAACTTTAAATAGGAGTTACCTAAAAATCCATGGGAGAAATTGTCTATTCACCTCTATTTTGATGGAATGTCACTTTCTTATTTTATGGCATACTATAAATACTGTACTTCTGAACATACTGAGGAGATGTTGAAAGAAGTAAGTGAATTATTTTTCTATAAAAATCTAAAGTGTAGAAAAGTCTAGTTAAAATGTCACATTTTGTCTTACACTATGTCTTAAATATGATTCTGCATATCTGATCTATTAAGAGAGTCTAAAGGACTTACACATTTTTGCTGAGAAAGATAAATAGGTTGTGTCATGCATTATAAATGTCCTGTAAAAGACTTTAATTACATTAAGATTCAATTAATGTTTCTGTACCTTCAAACCTAGTGCGATGCCCATGCTATTCAGTGTTGTTTGAATGTAGGGATGCACATTCTAAAATCTTTATAGAATTCAGTACCAGCAGAGGGCTCTTGCTCCAGATAAAATATTTTTTCCTTTTACTTGACACAAAAGCCATGTATTACAAAATTTCTCTCATTTGCCTTCTCACAGGAAACCCAGAGTCACATTTTGAGCTTAGCTTCCATAAGTGGTTCATTCCTTGCCTGGTGCTTCTGTGGTTTAGTACTTTAAAAAATATAGCCTGTTACAAGATATGGTTTCACATTTCAAGCTGCTATAAATCTTTTATAGGAATAGATTATGCATCATTATATTTTATATCACGATATTTTTATTTCTAGAGTTGCAGTCTACTTGTTAGACTTTTTAATATTCATTTTGGTGATAGTACACAACCAAACATTGTTCTATGGATAAAGAAAACTACTTTCTTCTCTCAAATAGAAATTGTGCTATAACTTTGTACCTGTAATCCTCACTGCCAGCTTTTTCTTTAAAGCAGAGGTGTGGTTGTTGTGGGTGAGTGTGTGAGTGTGTAAAAGAAGTTACGTCTGTTATTAAATAGGTTTTATAAAGATTACTTAGTCTTTCTGTTCTAGTTGTACTATTCACTGTGAACATTTTAAAGAGAAAGGTAAGAGCTCCCACTCTTATAATAAATGAATTAGCTTTGACATGTGTTAACATACATTTGAGGTTTCTTATTGTTGAAAACTTATGGTGAGATTATTCAGAACGTTAGATTTTCCTGTAATTGATCTGAAATAAATAATACCAACAAGGAAATGCACCCAGTTTTTGTGGGGATGAAATATGGAAAGTACCTTAAAACAATATATCTAAAGGTGATTTTACTCAATACCATATTATTTCAGAAACCAAGATCAGATCATGATAAAAAGTATGAAGAGGAACAATGGGAAATAAGGTTTGAGGTAAGTAACAATCCAAGTATTTTGGAAACTTTGGACACTTCATTAATACGCAGGATCTGATACAGGACAGCTCTCTTTTATAAAAAACAATTTTATTGAGTTATTTATATATCATAGAATTTACCTATTGAATATACAGTTCAGTGTTGTTTAATATTGTTCACTGTTTTGTAACCATCACCACTATCTATTTCCAGAATATTTCATCACCCCCAAAAGAAGCCCTGTACCAGCAGCAGTCATTCTGCATTCTTCCTTCCCTAGCTTCATGACAGCCACTTCTGTCCCTATGGATTTGCTTATCCTGTGCATGTCATATAAATGGAATCATACACTATGTGGTCGTTTGTCGCTGGCTTTTCACTTAGCATAACATTCTCAAGGTTCATACATGTTGTATATATCAGTGCTTCACTTCTTTTTGTTGCTGAATAAAATTCCATTGTATGGATATATTTTGTTTACCCATTCATCTGTTGATAGACACATGGGTTGTTTCCACCTTATGGTGATTGCGAATAATGCTGCTGTCTGATCAGGTACAAGTTTTTATGTAGACATATGTTTTCCCTTCTTTAGGGTATACACCTATTAGTGGAATTACTGAGTCTGTAGTAACTATGTTTAACATTCTAAAGATCTCCAAGACTGTTTCCCAAAGTGGCAGCATAATTTTACATGTATGCCAGTAGTGTGTGTGCAAGGACCCCATTTTTTCCACCTCCTCACCAGATTACTACTTGTAATCTGTTTTTCTAGCCATTTTAGGATAGGCATGAAGTGGCATATCACTGTAGACTTGATATGCTTGTCCTGGTGATTAGTATTGTTGAGCATCTTTTCATGTGCCTATTGGATATATATATATATTTTTTGAGAAATCCCTTCAAATCTACTCCCCATTTTTATTTGAGTTATTTATCTTTTTATTGTTGAGCTATAACAGTTCTTTATGCATGCAAGTACGTTATCAAATATATGATTGCAAATATTTTCTTTTATTCTGTGGGTTGTCTTTTCACATTAATGGATTTGAGAGTGTCTCGCTATATTGTCCAGGCTGGTCTTGAACTCCGGGGCTCAAGCAGCCCTCTTGCCTTTTTGCAGAGTAGCTGGAACTAAAGGCATGGACCACCACACCCAGCTTTCTTTTCACTTTTTTGATAGTGTCCTTTTAAGTACCGAAGTTTTTAATTTTGATGAAGTCCAATTTATCTGTTTTTTTCTTTTGTCACTTGGACTTTTTGGTGCAGGAAGAGTTTTAGTACGTAAACGTTTGTAATTTATGAAAATAACATAACCTTATTGTAAATTGCCTATTACTTAATTAAGTTCAACAAATTTCAACAGTGGCTGATCACTTTTTGCTGAATTTTCCTAGGTTCAAACTTTTTTTTTGTTTTGTCTACCAGTTTGAAATGTTAAATAGTAATAAATTAACCTACAAATTTGAATATGATGGTTTTACTTAAGATAATTACCATATTCTTGAAGAATAAGAACTTTTTATAAAGATATTGCTTGTATTTGCAGAAAAACATGCACCACATTTTTATACACATTTGCTTTTAACAATTGCTAGGTGCTGTGATCTTCCTGGG
Organism: Pongo abelii; assembly: GCF_028885655.2. Lineage (NCBI taxonomy): Eukaryota > Metazoa > Chordata > Mammalia > Primates > Hominidae > Pongo > Pongo abelii. The sequence continues at coordinate 27,979,897 of NC_071999.2, forward strand.
AATCACGTAACTGTAGTATTCCTTTGCTTTCATAGGGCTTAAGAGAAAGCACACCTTTTTGATGATTTTAACTTAAATTTTTTTTTAGCATTTCATGTATTATTTTAGTTTTTATTAGAAAGTACTTATTCTTAAATACTGCAAAAATGTATAAAAGGAAAAAGGATCTGTTCCTCATTCTGCACCTCAAACACCCCAGCCCTCATTAGTGGCAGTTACTATTATTCTTCTAGAATTGTATGTAGAATTGTATGTGTAGATAATATGCACATCAATAAACATTCATGCATTTTTTTGCACAAAACACTTTTAAAATTAGAGGACAAAAGAATACTAAAGATCTTTGATTATCATCACATTTTGGTCCTACTGTAATAAAATCACTTTATGGTATTCAGTATTTAAGAGAGCTTGCTTTCTGCTAATTGAAAAGTAAATTGGCACCATCATGAATTTTTATAATGTAATAGATTTTTGTCCTTATTCTGAAATTTGAATTTTTCTGTGGTGTTTTAGGAATTGCTTTCGGCTGAAACAGACACTCCTCTTTTACCACCTTATTTGTCTTCATCTCTGCCTTCTCCAGGAGAACTCTATGCTGTTCAAGTTAAGCACGTTGTCTCACCTAATGAAGTATGTGATCTAAATGATTAGTTGGTGAATAAAAACATAACAGGCTATCTTGGTCTTAAAAACTCGAAGTGACTCTTCACTTATCTTCCTGATTTCAAATGTTGCAAATTCGTGACCTCTAGTTTGCCCCACCCTATAGTATCCTCTTCAGATATTTGTTAATATTTAAGGCAAGTGTTTTTTAAGGACCTACTGGGTTCCTGGTGTTGTGCTGCTTTATTCCATGTTATGCTTATATCCGATATTTAGATTTTTAAGGTGGAACCGTTTCTACCTATGAAATCTTAAACATCTCGCTTCCCTTCCTCTTCCTGCACTGAACTCTTCCACTTAATCACCTGGCTGACACCGTGTTCCACTTACTATGTTTGTCTGCCTCCCCTTAGGGTATAGCTCCATGTTGTTCATTGAGGTATCCCCAGAACCTAGAATAGTGCCTGATAAATACTAAGCACCTGGTGAATATTGATTGAATGCGTGAATAAAGGCACTGAAAGTTCAATTACATGTCCTTGGCTAACAAAGAGAGGAAGAAATAAGTAGCTTCAGCAGCTCCTTCAGCCTTTTACACAGTAAGCCATTCTTTCACAGGCAGGGGAAGGATTTGCTTTCTAATTTCATCAGAGAGCAGAGTAAGTAGCATGTTATGCTCTATATAGTTGCTAAACAACTATTGCTGGTTTTGGTAATTTTGCTTATTTATTGCTGCATCACAGTTTACCCCTAAACTTAGCTTAATACAAACATACATGAGGGTCAGGAATCTGGGAGCTGCTGAGTTAAGCACTCTAGCTCAGGCTCTCAGGAGGTTGCAATCATGATGTTGGCAGGGGCTGCAGAAACCACTTTCAAAAAGACTCACTCACATGGCATCACCTGGAAGGCTGTGTTTCCTGCCCTTGGCCTCTCCAGTTGTCTGCTTGAAGCATGGCTATGGCTTCCTGGCGCATGAACTCCCTGGCAGTTCTACCAAGCCAGAAGCTACATGTCCTTATAAGCCAGTCTCAGGAGTCATACACTGTCACTGCAGTTGTGGTTTTTGTTGTTTGTTTTTCGAGATAGGGGTCACGTTGTGTCATCCAGGCTGGAGAGTGCAGTGACATAAACGTAGCTCACTGAAGCCTTAATTTCCCAGGCTCAAGCATTCCTCCTGCCTCAGGCTCCCGAGCAGCTGGGCCTACAGGCATGTACTACCATGCCCAGCTAATTTTTTTTTTTTTTTTTTTTTTTGAGACGGAGTCTCGCTCTGTCGCCCAGGCTGGAGTGCAGTGGTGCGATCTCAGCTCACTGCAAGCTCCACCTCCCGGGTTCACACCATTCTCCCACCTCAGCCTCTAGAGTAGCTGGGACTACAGGCAGCTGCCACCACGCGCGGCTAATTTTTGTTTTTGTATTTTTAGTAGAGACGAGGTTTCACCGTGTTAGCCAGGATGGTCTCGATCTCCTGACCTCGTGATTCACCCTGCCTCGGCCTCCCAAAGTGCTGGGATTACAGGTGTGAGCCACCGCACCCGGCCTAATTTTTTTGATTTTTAGTAGAGATGAGGTCTCACTGTGTTGCTCAGGCTGGTCTTGAACTCATGAACTCAAGTGATCCTCCCACCTCAGCCTTCCAAAGTGCTGGGATTATAGGCATGAGCCTCCATGCCCGGCCTAATCATGTTCTCTTGATCACAAGATAAGTGTGGTAGGATGTGGGAAGGAATAGGAGGTGAATATCAGGAGGTATAGGGGTCTCTGGGAGCATCGCTGGAGGCTGTCTGCCACAGTAATTTTGTCCACATATGTGAATTCTTGAAATTCCAGAATCTGAAAGTTTTCCTTTCATTCTCCCCACTTAGGTGTATATTTGCCTTGATTCTATAGAAACTTGTAACCAGTCTAACCAGCATAGTGACACAGATGATAGTGGAGTCAGTGGGGAATCACAATCCGAGAGCCTTGATGAAGCACTGCAGAGGGTTAATAAGAAGGTAGAGGCGCTTCCTCCTCTGACGGATTTTAGAACAGGTATACTTATTATATTTGAATGAAACAGGTGATACTTAATAAAACTTGGATTTTGTTTTAATGGGCTGATGACCTTGGGCTATCTCTAATGTTGATATTTTCCTCATATTCACTTTATATGCATGATTTCCTGGAATCCTCAAGATACCCAGAAGATGACTTCTTTCTCATTTTCTAGATAAGGAAGGTGAACTAAGAGACGTTAAGTAAACTCCCTTGGGGGGGACACTTTCATGTTCCACAAATAAGACAGTGTTGGAAAATTGCATAAAGATTATTTTCTGAGTTTGAGGTTATCAGTAGCTGAAATTGCAGGAGTTGTCATTCAGACCTTAATGGTCATCATGTTAATTACAAGCCACCTACAATGGTAATCTTGAGGTGGAGGCTCAAAGTATGACCTGTTCTGTCGGGATAGGTCAGATTTCTACTCTTTTATCTTTTCAGTCCATTCTTCCCATCTTTATTAAATATGTGTGATTCTCCTCTGAGGAAAATGTATCTAGTTATTGTAGTATGTGATGCATAGAGATGTATTTATTCTCGATATTTTAGCAAAGGAAAAACACACATCAGCTTAATGTCTTACCTGTATTCAGTGAGTGTTTTGTTTGTTTGTTTTTTGAGACAGAGTCTCGTTTTGTTGCCCAAGCTGGAGTGCAGTGACATGATCTCGGCTCACTGCAACCTCCTGCTCCTGGGTTTAAGCAATTCTCCTGCCTCAGCCTCCCAAGTACTTGGGATTACAGGTGCGTGCCACCACGCCCAGCCAATTTTTGTATTTTTAGTAGAGATGGGGTTTCCCCATGTTAGCCAGGCTGGTGTCAAGCTCCTGACCTCAAGTGAACCGCCCACCTTGGCCTCCCAAAATGCTGGGCTTATAGGCATGAGCCAACTTGCCCAGCCCTTTTTTTTTTTTTTTTTTTTTTTTTTTAAAAGATGAGTCTTGCTCTGTTGCCCAGGCTGGAGTGCAGTGGTGCGATCTCGTCTCACTGCAACCTCCGCCTCCTGGATTCAAGCAGTTCTCTTGCCTCAGCCGCCCGAATAGCTGGGATTACAGGCACGCACCACCACGCCCAGCTAATTTTTGTATTTTTAGTAGAGACGGGGTTTCACTATCTTGGCCAGTCTGGTCTCGAATTCCTGACCTTGTGATCCGCCTGCCTAGGCCTCCCGAAGTGCTGGGATTACAGGTGTGAGCCACCACACCCGGCCCAGATGAGATTCTTTATTGTTTTACTGATGACTTTTTCTTTTTTTTTTTTTTTTTGAAGACAGAGTTTTGCTCTTGTTGCCCAGGCTGGAGTGCAATGGCGCGATGTTGGCTCACCGCAACCTTTGCCTCCCGGGTTCAAACGATTCTTCTGCCTCAGCCTCCCAAGTAGCTGGAATTACAGGCATGCACCGCCTTGCCTAATTTTGTATTTTTAGTAGAGACGGGATTTCTCCATGTTGGTCAGGCTGGTCTCGAACTCCTGACCTCAGGCCTCCCAAAGTGCTGGGATTATAGGCATGGGCCTCCGTGCCCAGCCCTGATGAGTTTATATATGCAAGAAATTGTCTATAACTCTTTAATTAAAATCGCTTAAAATAAAAATCTTTATTCATTAGTCAAGTATTTCAGTGCCACTTGCCCACAAGTAGAATTCTCTGTGAAATTACACAGAAAGCATATGACATAAGGAAGTAGAACAAGATGGGAAACTGAGGCACATGCCATCACTCTGAAATCTAAGGATGTACGAAGGGAAGTATATACCGTACTAATTTTTTCACCGTTTAACTCAAGCCTAGCGCTCATTGGTACACTTTTTTTTTTATTGGGTATTTGCTTGTATCAGGTACCATGTTAGGAATACAGACATCAGTTCTGCACTCAAGAACAGGTGCTCTAAGCAGAGAAGAGACGTGTAAACCAAGTAGAGTATGAAAAGAATAGCTCCTCGTAAAGGAGTGTGCGTAATGCCATAGGATCACAGGGAAAGCAGTGATCAGTTATTAGGGCTTTGTTGGTCATGTTGGAGCTGGGCTTTGAAAGAAGAATGATAACTGCTCAAGGTGGTGAATACCCTAAAAACTGTCAGAATGTTTTCCTGATGTTTATGATAAACATCATAAAAAGAAGGGCTCAGGAAAACTTTACTCTAGATGAGGGGGGGACAGCCATAAACTGAGTAGAGGGATCAAAGTTTTAAGTAATCCTGTTTAGGTAACTCATTGAGGAAATGTGGTAGAAGTTGTTTGGGAGAACAAACAACTGAAGAAGCCTGTACATTGTAATAAGGACTTGATATTACAGGCAGTTAAGCTGTACCATTAAAGAATTTTAAATAAGAGCAATGTAATTGGATTTTTAAAAATTTAATTCTGGTGGTCCCATAGCAAATGAAAGGACAGAATGGAAGGCAGGAACAGCAAATATTTATCATCCTTTGCCAAAGATGATGGCCCATGCTAAAAGAGACTAGGGGAGTATCAGAAGTTGGGGCAGTGGCAATATGAGCTAATTAATAAGTCTTAGGAATACAAGAACTAGCAACTCTTGAGAATGGGAGAAATGCCTTTCTTTGAAGCTTAATCCTTAGGAATTAGTGAACAAAGGCTTATAAAATATGAACAGAAAAAGAGAAGGCAACATAAGACCAACTGTTCAATGTTTAATTCTGGATGGTAAGCCTATATTTGTTACATTTTCTTCTTTGTACTTTTCTGTATTAAACATTTTTTGATACATAATTGTGTATGTTTATGGGGTACATGTGATATTACATGCATAGAATGTGTAATTATCAAGACAGTATTTAGGGTATTCATCACCTCGAGCAGTTATTTCTATGTGTTGGGAACATTTCAAGACTTCTAGTTAATCTGAAATATACAATCCATTGTTGTTAACTAGGCACCCTACTCTGCTATCAAATATTAGAACTTATTCCTTCCAACTATGTTTGTACCTATCAACCAACCTCTCTTCATCCTCCCACCCCAAACACATGTATATTTGCCTTTCATGGCCTTAGGTAACCATTAATCTACTTGTTATCTTCATGAGATCCACTTTTTTAGCTCTCATATGAGTGAGAACATGCGATATTTGTCTTTCTGTGCTTGTCTTATCTTAGTTAATATAATGATCCATCCATGTTGCTGCAGATAATAGGATTCCATTCTTTTTTATGGCCGAATAGTATTCCATTGTGTATATAATCACCACATTTTCTTTATCCATTCATCTGTTGATGGACACCTGGGTTGATTCCATATCTTGGTTATTGTGAATAGTGCTGCAACAAACATGGGGTGCAAGTAGCCCTTTGATATGCTGATTTCCTTTGGATTAAAAAAATTTAATAAAAGACAATATGATTTTTTCCCTTTTTCTGTCTTTCCAGAAATGCCTTGCCTTGCAGAATATGATGATGGCTTATGGTATAGAGCGAAGATTGTTGCCATTAAAGAATTTAATCCTTTATCTATCTTAGTGCAATTTGTTGATTATGGATCAACTGCAAAGCTGACATTAAACAGGTTAAAAATAAATGTCGGGGTGTTGAATTAGATTTCTTTTTTTTAAAATAGTTTTCTTATTGAGAATATTTTTGCCTCTTGTAAAAGAAAAGGGTTATTCTAAGGCTGTTTATAAATTAGGAATTTTTATCGTGTTAAAGTATACATAAAATTTACCATTGTAGCTTTTTTTTTTTTTTTTTCGGTGAGTCTTGTTCTGTTGCCCAGGCTGGAGTGCAGTCGTGCAATCTTGGCTCACTGCAACCTCCGCCTCCCAGGTTCAAGCGATTCTCCTGCCTCAGCCTCCCTAGTAGCTGGAATCACAGGTGCCCACCACCATCCCGGCTAATTTTTTTTGTATTTTTAGTGGAGATGGGGTTTCGCCATGTTGGCCAGGCTGGTCTCAAACTCCTGACCTCAGGTGATCCCCCCGCCTCAGCCTCCCAAAGTGCTGAGATTACAGGCATCAGCCACCACACCTGGCCCATTTTAGTTATTTTTAGGTATAGTAACTAATTGGCATTAAATACATTCACAAGGTTATACAACTATCACCACTTTCCATTTCCGGAACAATTTTGTTATTCCAAACAGAAACCCTGCATCTGTTAAGGAATAGGATCACAGTCCATTCTCACCCAGTCCCTAGTAACCCATGGTCTACTGTCTCTGAACTTGCCTGTTCTGGGTACCTCATATAAGTAAATTCATACAGTATTTGTCCTTTTGTGTCTGGCTTATTTCAATAACATAATTTTTAAAGATTCATCCATGTTGTAGCATGTGTCAGAATTTGCTTCTTAAGACTGAATAATATTCCTTATATATATGAGGGGTCTTCAAAAAGTTCATGGAAAATGCATACTATGAAAAAAACTGCATGGATTTCAGAATTTTTTCACGAAAATAAATTTGTACTAACTTGTTCTAACATGTCCGAACAGGATCTAGTTTGAGGCACTAAAAAGGATAAGTGCAACGTGAATTCTGCTCAAATTGAAACAACAACAAACATCAAATTTATGGTGAAGCTTTGGTGGAGGAATGGTGATATCATTTTTGCTTTATAAAAAGTTTATGGAAACAGTGCCCCAAAGGAAGCAGTTTACAAATGGATAGCTTGTTTTATGAAGGGATAAGATGATGTTGAAGATGAAGCCCATAGCAGTAGTCCTTCCCCATCAATTTGTGAGGAAAAAAAATTAATCTTGTTCATGCCCTAATTGAAGAGGACCAACAACAGCAGAAATAATAGCCAACACCAAAGACATTTCAATTGGTTCAGCTTATACAATGCTGACTGAAAGAGTTGAGCAAACTCTCCACTCAATGGGTGCCAAACCTGTTGGACCCAGATCAGGTGCAGATAGGAGCAGAGCTTTCAATGGAAATTGTAGACAAGCAAGATCAAGACCCTGAAGCATTTCTTCAAAGAACTGTAATTGCAGAGGAAACATGATTTTACCAGTATGATCCTAAAGGCAGAGCACAGTGAAAGCAAGAGGTGGAAGTGGTCCAGTCAAAAGTGGACCAGTCAAGAGCAAAGGTCATGGCAACAATTTTTTTACGATGCTCAAGGCATTTTGCTTGCCAGCTTTCTGGAAAGCCAAAGAATGACAAGATCTTCTTTTGAGTGTTTGAGAAAGTTAGCGAAAGCTTCACCAGAGAGTCCTTCACCACCACAGTGCTCCTGCTCATTCCTCTCATCAAACAAGGGCGATTTTGCAAGAGTTTTACCTAAATCATTAGGCATCCAATTTACAGTTCTGATTTGGCCCTTTCTAACTTGTTTTTTGTTTCCTAATCTTAGAAAGTATTTAAAGGGCACCCATTTTTCTCCAGTTAATAATGTAAGAAAGATCACATTGACATGGTTATATTCCCAGGACCCTCAGTTCTTAAGGGATGGACTAAAGGGCTGTTATCATAGCTTACAAATGTGTCATGATCGTGATGGAATTTATGTTGAGAAATAAAGTTTACATTTTTTATTTTCATCTTTTTCCATGAACTTTTTGAAGCCCCCTCATACAGTATATACTACATCTTATTTATCCCTTCCCTGGAAGGTAGAACTTGGGTTGCTCCCTGCTTTTGGCTCTTGTGAATAATGCTTCTACAAACATGGGTATACATTTATCTCTTTGAGTACCTTCTTTTAATTATTTTGGGTATATACCCAGAAATGGAACTGCTGGATCATATGGTCTATACTTAATTTTTGAGGAACCTCCATGCTGTTTCCCACAGTGGCTGCACCATTTTACATTCTCACTAAGAGTGTGCAAAGGTTCCAATTCCTGCACATCCTCACCAGCACTTGTAATTTTGTTGTTTTATAATAGCCATTCTAGTTGGTGTGAGGTGGAATCTCACTTTGGATTTGATTTGCATTTCCCTAATGATTAGTGATGTGGAACATCCTGTCATGTGCTTGTTGGTCATTTGTAGATCTTTAGAGTAATGTCCATGTTTATGTATATTTTCTCCCATTCTGTAGGTTGCCTTTTTGTTCTGTTGTGTCCTTTGATACGCAGAAGTTAATTTTTTTAGGAAGTCCATTTTATCTGATTTTTCTCATTTCCTGTGCTTTTGGTGTCGTATCCAAAAAAATCACTGCAAAATCCAATGTTATGAAGCATTTCCCCTATGTTTTCTTCTAAGAATTGTATAGTTTCAGCTGGAAGATAATTTTAATTTAAGAATTTCTTTTGTGACAGACTGTGCCAAATTCCTTCTCATCTTATGCGGTATCCAGCTCGAGCCATAAAGGTTCTCTTGGCAGGGTTTAAACCTCCCTTAAGGGATCTAGGGGAGACAAGAATACCATATTGTCCCAAATGGAGCATGGAGGCACTGTGGGCTATGATAGACTGTCTTCAAGGAAAACAGCTTTATGCTGTGTCCATGGTAAGTGTCTCAAGTAGCCAAAATTATTGTAAAGCTATTTCTGTGTCCATACTTTGTAAAGTGTTTGTTTCTATGCAGTGTCTACACATGAGAGTATACTAAAGCATATAAAGCTATAAAGGATATAGTTTATATGTATAGCTTTATATATACATATAAAGCTTAATTTTGAGGCTTGTTAAAATGTCTTAGTTTATATTTAACAAACTGCTTACCCCTATGGTGATATAAAATATCATTTATGTAATTAATAAAATGCTCAAGATGAGTATCCCATAATTATAATGGGGAAACAAATATGCAAACAATTAAGTGTGAGATTGAACGAAATAAGTACTATAACAGAGCTATAGCTAACTTTGTGGGTGGGGGAAGTGTAAGAAGAAATGATTATTTGCATCTGGAGAGGACAGGAAAAGGTGTTTGAGCTGCTACTTAGAAGCCACTCAAGTATTTAATTGAATAAGTAAAACAGGAACGTGGCATTTCACCTGCATCCTAAAAGAGGGGGAAAGAATGGTTGTTCTGCTCATTATAGAAAGGCTTGAATTATACTAATTATACTAATCTCATAATTGTACTACTTTTGAATTATTTGATGTAGTAGAACGTGTGTCAAAAGGTTAACTAAAAAACTCCAGACTGCATTTAATGTAAATGTTTTCCTCTTAGGCTCAGCATGTCACAGTAGCCCACAGGCAGAATCTGGCCTGTACCTTGTTTTATTTAGCACACAGTGTTTTAAAAGTTGGAAATTTTACCCAAAAAGTCTGTATTTCTGGCCCTGATTAGATATTCTAAAAACTAGGAATCCTGGGTCTCCCCATCCCCCGAAATGGCAGTCAGCTGAAAGTGTAGTCACAGCCCCTTAGATGGGAACATGTGACGTTCAGTTCACCTAGTCCTCACTGCTGGTGTGCAGCTCAACCTGCTTCCCTCCTTTGTGATTTCTGCCTGGTGCCATGATTTTTGGGGATTCCTGACACACTGGCTATGACAAAAATGAGCTCATAATCAGTCAACATGGTTCCTGGAAAGTGCTTTTTGAAAACCCCTGTATATATGCTATTGCATGTGCACAGTGGTATGAATAGCTCATACGGGATTTCTCTCAACCCAGTGAAAATAGGGCAAGTATTTCTTATAGACATTTTTTCACTTCTCTAATATTCAACATTTTGTCAGTATGTAAGGATAAGCAGAACCATAGGATATATGAGAGGATTTATTAAGGGAATTGGCTCACACAATCAAAGGTGAAGTCCTATGATAGCTGTCTGCAAGCTGGAGAACCAGAGAAGCTGGTAGCGTGGCTCAGTCTGGAGGCCTCAGAACTAGGGAAGCTGACAATGCAGCCGCTAGTCCGAGGCCAAAGAGCCCCTGGGAGGTCACTGGTGCAAGTTCTATAGTCCAAAAGCCAAAGAATCTGGAGGCTGATGTCTGAGGGCAAGAGGAGAAAAGGTATCCCCCACTCAGGAAGGAAAGGAGAGCAGAGAACCCCCTTTCTGCCTGTCTCCCAGCCAGCTGGATGTCCCCTGCCCACATAGAGAGTGGGTCTTCCTGTCCACTGATTTAGCATCAGTCTCCTCTGAAAACACCCTCACAGACACACCATTTCTAGAAATGCTTCACCAGCCATTGAGGCATCCCTCAATCCAGCCAAGTTAACAACTAATATTAACCATCACAGTCAGTTTATGCATAAAGGTATAATGCTTTGTGTGGAATGCAAATGAACTGTAACAAGGGATGGTGGTGGCAAAGCCCACTGGCTTCATTTAGGAAAACCTTGTGAGAAGGAATTTAAATAGAGCAGAAGAATGGAAAGAATGGGATTTTGCAGGAAACCACTACAGATGCCTTTTGGAAGCATACAGTATAAATTATCAATAAGCCCCTGAGAACGCCTTTTCCCACCTGTGTGAATGGCCAGATACGAGAGGGAAAAGGCAGCAAAGACATTACTGTTTTCTTGACAACTGTATCTTTTAATTTTAGGCTCCAGCACCAGAACAGATAGTGACATTATATGATGATGAACAGCATCCAGTTCATATGCCATTAGTAGAAATGGGGCTTGCAGATAAAGATGAATAAGTGCCTAAGTGTAAGTTCTCGTTCTCTTCATAGCATAAGGCATGGGACTAGTGGAGATTAATGCTAGATTGATCAGAAAAGCACCAGTGGATTTTCCTTGATTTCTCAAAGGAATGACAGCAACGCTCCACCAGATTTCTTCATAGGCCCTTCTCACCTATTCACTAGTATCAAAGAGGTCCCCCATCTGTAAGGATGCTTGGATGGGCTGTCATGACTCTCACAGTACCAGGTACATAGGGAGAGCAGGAGAGAGTGGCCACTGTAAATAATTTTAAGCACATAAATATCTGCTAAGCATATAGAACTACTGAGCAGTCACCATCCTCATACCATGTACTTACATGGGTAGCAGCTAACTTTTTATCTTGTCCATAAGAAATGATTCAGCTAGACTTGAACATTTACATTAAGGTTTAAAATAACACATTTTGTTTTCCAGGTATACACTGCAGAGCATCTATAGAAGCCTAGAAGAATTCTGTTATGTTTAGACTATGTCTTATCTTTAGACTATTTCAGGCTTAATTTTCCTAACTTGTTCAGCACTAGTGCTTTACCTCTCATTTTTAATTGAACTGTTAGGAATTGTGTGGAAAAAAAAAAGTTAATAAATGTTCGCTTCCAAACATTTGCTTGTTTCATTTTACCATAATTTCAAAATGAAATAGCTAAGACACATGAAAAAAATTTAGTTCATTTTATACCTAATGATTCAGCTTAAGTAAGACATTAGTACAAAAAGGCTTCTCCCAAGCACATTCCCCCTGCCTTCTGTAGAAGTATATTAGTCTCTTCTTACACTGCTATAAAGAACTGCCTGCGACTGGGTAATTTAGAAAGGAAAGAGGTTTAATTGACTCACAGTTCCACATGGCTGGGGCGGCCTCAGGAAACTTACAAACATGGCAGAAGGCAAAGGGGAAGCAAGTCACCTTCTTCACAAGGTGGCAGGAGGGAGAAATGCAAAGGGGGGGAACGCCCCTTATAAAACCATCAGATCTTGTGAGAACTCACTATCAATCATGAGAACAGCCTGGGGAAACCACCCCCGTGATCTGATCACCTCCCACGAGGTCCCTCCTCCAACACATGGGGATTGCAATTTGAGATTTTGGGTGGGAACACAGCCAAAGCATATTAAGAGGTAAACACTACTGTTGTTATGATTTGGTGTTTATCATTCATATAAACATCTTTATAGTTTTACTACATATGAATGCATCCATAAATGACATGGTATTTTTTAATGTATCTGCTGTCACACAATTTTTATTTTCTATTTTATTTGCTCTTTAATCGATGTTGGTGTGTATAACTCTATTCACTTTTACTGCTATATCCGTGTACATAATTTATCCTGATACTCCATTACCAGTTTTTTTCTCATAAATGTTCCTCTTTAGGAGCCTTCTATACATGAGCGGTTTTCTAGTACATATACATAGTGATGGAATTTGCTGGGCCATGGGGTTACTTTTTGACTTTTACAATTACTTCACAACTACTTTTTTGCTTTCTAAACAGTAATTCTACCAATTTATCCCACCACCGATTGTCTGAGTTCTTTGCCAGCACTTGGTGTCACCAGACTGTTGCCAGACTGTGATATTAGTAAGAAAAGGTATCTCATCAGTGCATGTCTCATTGAATATGCATTCACTGGTTTACTAGCTAGTGACCATTCTGTCACTTGTTTATTGCTTGTTCATATCGTTTGTCCATTTTTCTATTGAATTATTTGCAATTTTCTTACTGATTTGTAGGAACAATGTATTCTAGTCATCCTTAATCAGTTGTTTGTTTGTCTTCTAATTTGGGGCTTGCCTTTCCCCTGTTTTGTAATATCATCATTTGACAGAAATGTTCACTCATTTATCAACATTTTTTTTTTCCTGTGAGACAGTCCCACTCTGTCACTCAGGCTGGAGTGCAGTGGCATGGTCTCAGCTCACTGCAACCTCTGCCTCCTGGGTTCAAGTGATTGTCCTACCTCCCAAGTAACTGGGATTACAGGCATGCACCACCACACCCAGCTAATTTTTGTATTTTTAGTAGAGCACAGTCAGCATTTTGCTCAAGTGGAAAATGTTCATATATAGCTGGGGTAATGTGCCAACTGTGTGCATGTGTATCTGGTTTATACAGATGGAATCTCAGGTTCAAATTTTATAATCAAGCTATCTTGCAAGATAGTTTCTACACTCTTATTTTACAGTATGTGAACTTTCTTTTTGTTTTTTGCTGACAAATGTTGATTGCTTTATTTCAGTGGTCAGGATTGCTGTAGAGGTATGCATGATATTCCATTTGATTTTGTCCTCTAAGCCATAGTTAAGAAGACTTTGTATTGTGAGCTATCACATACATGAGTTTTGTGTATTTTCCCTACTTTTTAATGAGCTTAATGTCAGCTGTTGATTCTGGCCAAATTTCACAGTGACATCCTGTTACGCCACAGGTCCATGTAAACAAGGAGGAGATCCATGTCAGCAAATTTCTAGCTAATTCAGGGATAGTCTTTCAAGTTATATATTGTTTAAGTTTTGACTCTTTAAAAAGTGGTCTTTGTATAATATCACATACATTTTTAGCACCTTAGGTAGAAGGTGTATACATATGTATACATATGTAGTGTGCTGCATGTAGTGTGCTGCACCCATTAACTCATCATTTATATTAGGTGTATCTCCTAATGCTATCCCTCCCCCCTTCCCCCACCCCACAATAGGCCCCAGTGTGTGATGTTCCCCTTCCTGTGTCCATGTGTTCTCATTGTTCAATTCCCACCTATGAGTGAGAACATGCGGTGTTTGGTTTTCTGTCCTTGCTATAGTTTGCTCAGAATGATGAAAACCTGCTGGATAATCTTGCTACAATATATTATAATTAAGAATAGGCTCAGAGTGATGTCTTCAGAGGATGAGCTAGGAATCATATAGGTACTTTTATGGTGCAAACTTGAATGAAACGTGTGAGCAGCCACAGCTGGTTTGGTTCATTTTGCCTTTGGGTTATTTCACTGTTCACTCACTATCTGCTATGTGCTAGGAACATATGGAATTGAAGTAAACATTCTTGTCGTTCCCATAATCTGTTCTGGGGATAGATAAAATACTAAGCAAAGCATTACACCTATATGATATAGGTGTAAACACTGTACTGTAGGCTTGCATGAGGAATGTCATTATAAATTTGACCAGACTTACTGAAAGATGTAAGATTGGGTGGAAAGAAGGACACTTTAGTCATGGAGAGACAGGTAGGGTGTAAGGGAGAGGATGTCCTAGGTGGAAGCAAAAGTGTGAGCAAACATGATCAAATAAAGGGTGTGTGGAAGGAATGGAATTTATTTGGGTGTGGTTGAAGCATGAAACGTCTGTGGTGGGTACCCAGAGGGAACATTGAATTGTTATTCACATGCCTGCTGTTCATAGCATATAGCTCCTAGAAGGTGGGTAGATGTCTCTGCTTATGTTGTGTGAAAATTAAAGAAGCACATGTATATCTTCCAATGTGGAAAACAAAGACCACATTGGAAGATTTTCTCATCGGGGCGCCACTTTACAAACTAAAGCTCTTTAGGAGAAGAGACACAGCAATTTCCTTGTCTCGAGTTTTGAAACATTTTTTTTTTAAACCATTTGTAAAACTTTCTAAACTTCTTGTCTTGTTTTTGTTTTAGAGTTTAAATCTATAACTGATAGTATTATTTTTCTTTGCACTTACAGTACGGCCAAGTACAGCGTGTTGACATTTCTACCTCGATTCTTGTATGAGCAGATTAGAAGAGCTGCTAATGCCTTCTTTCTCTTCATTGCCTTATTACAGGTAATGGTTTTTTAACAGTTCCTTGGAATTCACTTTAATTACATGTAAAATGAGATTTTGCTAAAAGTTCCTTAACTGCTAAAGTGTTATAATCTTGGAATATAGTTTGTTTCCCTCCTCCAGTCATTGTTTGATAGAGTGAACAAGCCTGACTTTGTATACAGGGAGATTTCTTTTGGTATGGCCTTAAGGATGATTGCAGTGACTGAAAGAGGCATTGAAAAGTGGCCTTAGGGCCATACTTTTAAGCCTTTTTCTGTTCCAAACACATAACCAATGTTGGATAAAATTTTTAAAAATATGTAAAATATATAGCTAGTTTTTAAAGTAAGGTAATTATTTTTGAGTAACAGAAATGGAACAGAACTGCAAAAGTGTGAACCGTGCGTGACTGTCATAATTTTCTGTTCATGGAGAGGATTTTTAATGTGCCAACTTCCTACTTGTGGTCTCTTATCTTCCAGCAAATTCCAGATGTATCTCCAACAGGAAGATATACCACCCTGGTGCCATTGATCATTATTTTAACAATTGCAGGCATCAAAGAGATTGTAGAAGATTTTGTAAGTTTTTGCTTTTGGATAATGAAATCATTGTATGCAGTAGATAATAACTTATGTGTTGCCTCGGGTGATATACTCAAGGCAGGAAATTGGGCTATAGTTTAACCAGCCTCTTTAGACGCCTGATGGTATTTTTGCGGGGAGGGAATGTATACTCAGAGTGTCCTAAATACCTGTACAGTGACACTAAACAGTTCAAACTTTGCTTTCAAATATTAGGTCTCTGGAGGCCCATTGATTTTTATCACTGATGTTCCTTATAGCCTGCTTTAGAGCTTGCCAATTTGGGCAGCAAATGAAGGATTGCTATGTTGTCTAGGATGGCAGCATTGTCTCGCTCTGCCTGAGGCAAATTTACAAGAATCTTCTCCCCTCACAATCATCCTAGTGTATCTCCATGTTCACTGGCTTCAACAACTATATTCCTTTTCCCTCTCTTTCTTGCTCTGTCTCCCCATATATATTTGTGTGTATGTGTGTGTGTGTATATATATATATGTTTGCGTGTGCTGTCTCTCTGTCTCTGGATCTTCCTCTCCTCCCTTACATACACACACACCTTGATTTCACAAACATATATGCATCTTTCTGGGAATAGGTATGTAAATAAATATAATACAAGTTAAGCATCCCTAAATCCAAAAACCCCAAATCTGAAATGCTTCAAAATCCAAAACTTTTTACATGCCGACGTGATGCCACAAGTGGAAAACTCCACACCTGACCTCATGTGATGGCTGCACAAAATTATTATAAACACTGTATGAAGTTACCTTCAGGTTATGTGCATAAAGTGAATATGAAACATAAATAAATTTCATGTTTAGACTTCGGTCCCATCCTGGAGATACCTCATTGGGTATATGCAAATACTCCAAGATCTGAAACAATCTGAAATATGAAACACTTCTGGTCCTGAGCATGTCAGATAAGGGATCTTCAACCTGTACACGTCAAAGCGAATTTACTTTATCAGTAAAATGAAGTTGGCTGTTTTTTGCTGGGTTTATCACACTGAATAATCATTTCAGTCTGATCTAAAGCAAGGAGTAAAAAGTTTTGTACTTCCAAGTGCTAGAACCAAAATAAAATAATTGAAACTGGAGGAGACCACTTCTAAACTTAGGGAGTGCTGATAGATCACAAAATTATCTAACTGAATTTTACAGCATGAGCATTATTGGCAGTTAGTTTCCTTGTCCCCTGTAATTTCCTGATTGTTTTGTTTGCTATTTCAATTATTCATGTGGAACTTTTGAATGTTAGAACTTTTTTTTCTTTCTGTAACAGAAGCGACACAAGGCAGACAATGCAGTTAACAAAAAGAAAACAATAGGTAAGCTCCCAGGTTGAATCACTTTTTCCAGTGGAAAACTTAAGAATAAGGCCTGCATTTAAGGAATTTTAAATAAGTAGTGAATGGTATTGAGATAAATTGGCAAGATGATCTATAAAATACTTTAAAGAAATAGTAAAATAACAAACAAATTGAACGTAATTTTAGTCCTGATAATTAAGTTTGAACAGCATTTGTGCATTTTAGAATGTTAGAAAAGGTTGTAATTTTCAGGAACTAGACAGTTTTTATGTCCATAAAAAGTCTAAGCATTCACGTCCTTCATTTATAATCTCTCCTTACTTCCCTCTTTTAGTTTTCATTGTTTTATTTCTACAACATCAATTTTTTGTTTGTTTGTTTAATTTTTTGAGACAGGGTCTCACTCCTGTTGCCCAGGCTGGAGTGCAGTGGCATGATCATGGCTCACTGTAGCTTTGACCTCCCAGGCTCAGGTGATCCTCCCACCTCAGGCTCTTGAGTAGCTGGGGCTATAGACATGCACCACCACCCCCGACTAATTTTTGTATTTTTGGTAAAGATAGGTTTCACCTTGTTGCCCAGGCTAGTCTCAAACTTCTGGGCTCAAGCAATCTGCCTGCCTTGGCTTCCCAAAGTGTTAGGATTACAGGTATGAGCCACTGCGCCCAGCTGTTTAGTTTTTTTTAAATTGTGGAACAGCAGGCTTTTTTTTTCTTCTGGACTGAAAATAAGTAGATTTCACTTACATACATACATAAACATTTATGTGTATGCATTAATGTATATATGTTACAGAGGTACATACCATACATTGGTGTTCCATTTTGAGGTAGGGGTGCTGATGTTATGCCATCGTGGCTAAAGATAGGGTATGTTAGAATTAATAAATGGAATTCTAAAAGAAAGCTTTTGGATTTTAGGAAGCTGATTCAATTTATTACCAGTATTAACGAATATTTTATTTTTCTCTTTTTCAGTGTTAAGAAATGGTATGTGGCATACCATTATGTGGAAAGAGGTAAAAACTAATTTTAAAGATGTACCAGTACTATTGGTTTGAAGACGTGTAATGAATTGCTGGTCTTGATTGCAGTATAAAGTTTGTGTTAGTCATAGTAGAGTTTTCTATGAGGTCTGCTGAGACCTGATGCATGTTTATTCTGTCCCTTGCCCCTTCTAGTAAGGGCCCAATGTGTCACTTCAAGCTATGAACTTCATTGCTCCTGATTGACATTTCTGAAATCTCAAAGTATTTTCTAGTTTCTAAATCCAATTTGAGAAACATTTTCCCTGGTCCTCTGTTGTCTTAACCTAAGTTAAAGTTTATTTTTGTTTTTAGCATTTGTGATTCTCACTTTTAACATTTTTGGGTGGAAAGGTCATTAACTACAGAGTGGTGGAAAGGGGGTAAGAAACCACCCCGTTTCTTTCTGTTCTAGCACAGCAGTTAGCTGCTCTTAATAGTAGCAAGGAAAGCTTTGCTTCCACGTCCCTGGAAGTATGAGGTTTAGAAGTTTGAAGAATGGTGTGGTTTTTTGGTTGTTTATGGTGATGAGTAGAAAATTTAGAAGAGATCTGCCATACCATCTAGGTATTTTATATCTGATAAAATTAGCTTTTTAAATGAGTGTTTTAGCTGGACCTTCTTAATGGACACAAGATGTGTTGGGGGATGACTCTCATTAGTCCAGCATTCAAAGCTGATTAATATGATTTTAAAAGAAAACGGCTTTTTAGAAGGGTAACTTGAAATAGCTTTTCTTGCTAAACATTTAGTAAACAATGTTTTTAAATGCCTCTTGCAGTCTTTTACATCTGAAAAATGTCCGTGATATGGTAACTGCAGCATTTGCTTTAGTTTTCGTTTTACTTTACTTTGTTTTAGGAGAATCCGCCACCCTTTAAAGAAATTTCTCCTTTACAGTGTTTTACAGTAACGCCTTAACCTTTGCCGCAATCTTAAAGTCCTATGCTGCAAACGTTCATCAACTGCACATTTGGAAAGGTCATGGTTCTTGGTCAGGAGGTTGGGAATTCTTGACTCACAGTGGGAGAAATGGTCCCAATGCTGAAGGAATTCAGGGGTTCTCCCAGTGGGAAATTGCCCCTCTATTTCTCTAGGGTGCCTCTTGTTACTCACTCCCCAGAAAGGTATCAGTATCAGCTAGAGTGAAGAATGATTTGGATTCAGAGGGCCTGACGTTACTTGAAACAGCAGAAAATGGAGTGATGGTCTGTGATTGATGGTCTTCTGTGGTCCAGGAGCTGACGGCTTTGCAGACTCCTAAAACTCATGACTGTTTCCATTGTTCATTTGGGAGAAAAACAACAATAACAAAGAAACACCGGTTATATACTGTACCACACGCATTTTTATTTCCATTTAAAATGTATTTACTTGGTTTATTTCAGTGGAGCTCCTGGCATGTGCCAGGGATTGTACTAGGCATGGGAAGAATGAAGCGCAGCGCTTCCCTGAAGGAGTTTCAAACTTCAGTGGGCATCCCAGTCACCGTCCACAGGGCTGCTAGAACCCAGATGGCTGGGTCCACTCCCAGGCTATCTGATTCACTGGGTCTCAGGTGGGGGCCCTAGAATTTGCACGTTTAAGCAAATTATTAGTTGAGGCTGATGCCGATGGTGTAGGGAGCACTCTCAAGAACCACAGTTGTCCTGGGAGAGAGAGGCAACTAACCTAATACAGTGCAGTTGCTGAGCTTTGTGTAGGAGAAAGCTTCCACTTTGGGAAGAACTGGGAGGGGCCACCTACCTAGACCCAGTGGTTCAGATCAGGAAAGTCTGCCCTCCAGAGATGCTCTATTGCTCTCTTGAAGGGTGAATCGGGGGTAACTAGCTGCGGAACTGTGAGTAGTTCAGTGTGAGGATGAGAATACAGGAGAGGGCAGAGATGTCAGGCAAGGGGAAGCTGGCTGTCCTTAAGGTCCCCAAAATGATAATAATCTAATCTGAAGTGCTGAAGCTCAGATCTGCTGTCCCCTGGGCTGTAGCTGAGTCACTGGTGAGCGCCAAGAGGCAGCTCTCAGGTGGATCTCGGTGGCTTTGATTGACTTCGAGAAGATCTTTCAGCTACTTCTTCAAAATTAAGAGACTTGAGGAACTCTCTGAGGCTAGAGTGGATTCAGGGATCTGGAGAATTTCTGTTCCCACTGTACTAATTCTTTGAGGGAGTATTGCACACACAAGGAACAATCATGTAAGAACATTAAAACCATTTCCAGGCCGGGCACGCTCATGCCTGCAATCCTAGCACTTTGGGAGGCTGAGGCGGCTGGATCACTTTAGCTCAAGTAGCTCAAGATCAGCCTGGGCAACATGGCCAAACCCCATCTCTACAAAAAAATACAAAAATCAGCCGGGCGTGGTGGTGCATGTCTGTAATCCCAGCTACTCAGGAGGATGAGGTGGGAGGATCACTTGAGGGTGGGAGGTGGAGGTTGCAGTGAGCCTTGATCGCGCCACTGCACTCCAGCCTGGGTGACAGAGCGAGACCCTGTCTCAAAAACAGAAAACAAACAACCAAAAAAAAAATTTTTTTTTTCAAGCAAAATCCAAGTAAGTCGTTTCTTATGTACACAAAACTTCTCAGTACTTGGTTACTGGGATAGGAATGTTTCTTTATTTAGAGAGTAAAGATGAGAGAAAGCCATAATTTCTCTTCTCCTCCCACTTTGAATTTAAAAAAATCCACTGCCTTTTTTAATTTGAAAACATGACAAATTTTCTTGTCTAGTGTTTTTTCTTTACTAATTACTTCTTCTGATTTTTATATGTAATTAAACTATTCATATGAAATAGTTTTAATTTAATTTTATTCTTTTTAGATGGAGTCTCGCTCTGTTGCCCAGGCTGGAGTGCAGTGGTGCCATCTTGGCTCACTGCAACCTCTGCCTCCTGGGTTCAAGTGATTCTCCTGCCTCAGCCTCCCAAGTAGCTGGGACTACAGGTACCCACCACCACGCCCCGTTAATTTTTTTTTTTTTTTTTTAGTGAGTTGGGAATTTCACCATGTTGGCCAGGCTGGTCTTGAACTCCTGACCTCAAGTGATCTGCCTGCTTTGGCCTCCCAAAGTGTTGGGATTATAGGCATGAGCCACTGCACCTGGCCAAAATATTTTTTACTTTTAAAAAACACTTTCAATTCACATAACATCCATTGCTTTTGTACTGGTGGTTGTTAAAACAGCTTTGTGGCATTTTCCCCAGACACTTTAATAAACAACGTAAAGCACCAATAGGATACTTTTCAGTAGATTTACCTTTTTCCCAACAGAAAATTAAACATGGGCACCTGCTAGCTTATAAGATCCGGCAGTTTTTCACAAGTATCGTATCACTTGAAATTCCTGGTTTCTAAGAGAACAGTAACATGGTTAGAATAGGAAATAGAAAGCATAAATGCCCACTTTGAACTTTGCAATTATTACTGTACTAGGAATGGTCTTCTGGTATCATCAGAGAATTCTAATGTCCTTGACCTTCACACTCATGATGTCCTTTCAATTATACTCCCACTGATGGAGACTGACATTTATATGGCCCTGTTTTATGCCAGGTGCCATGTATACTTCCTTAGTCACTGCGTTCACCTTACAAGGCCGGTGGCACTGTTTTCCTGTTTCAGACGTGAGACGCTGGGGCGCTGAGAGGCGAAGCAACTTGCCGAGATCACAAAGCTAGTACACGGCTATAAAGCTAGGATTGGAGTTAGGCTTGCCTGATTTGAAAGCCCCCGTTCTTTCCACCCTAGTGCTTTCTGCGATGTTACTGAAAGGATCTGTGGACACTTGGCCATGGTGCCATTTTGGAGACTACAGCCCTTTTCCTTGGCTTGAGATCTTCTGTCTAGTGGAGTCTGTTCCCCAAGGTGCTCTCTGACTTTGGCCATGATCCTTTTTCTGGGAATTTCTTGAGGCTGTACAAATCTTCTCCATTTTATGTGGTATATTTCCAGGGGGACTTTTAGGTGCACTTTTCATGTGTGAATTTACTGTTGCCTTTTAATCAGAGGATTGGCCTTCTGTGCAGCTTGCCCAGTTTTGAATCCTGGTTCTAACACTCAGTGGCTGTATTACTGTGATCAAGTTATTTTGTTTTCTGCACCTCAATTTGTGAAACAGAGAAAAATTTATGTGTGTTAACTCAGTTGATATCCTTGTAGTCACTCTATGAAATATGTGCCTTTATCCTCATTATATAGATGAGGAAACTGAGGCACACAGAGTTTACATAACGTTCATCGTTACACAGCTCGTCAGGGGTGCAGTGGGGATTGAGCCCAGGCATTAGGCTGGCTCTGGTGGTGTGTGCATGACCCTTCTACCCTACTGTGTGCAGCTATGGAAATGCTCAAGTATTTGTAAATGGATGGATAACTGTAAGAAAACGAGATCTTTGTAGCTGTTCTGACTTAGCCCTTTTCTCCCTCTCCCTTTCCTTTTTTATTAAACATCATTGCAAAAAAAGGCAACATTACCAGTGTCTGCATGGAAGCACTTTCCTTTTGTTCTTGTCAAGGAAAATAATTTGGGCTTCTCCATCTTAAACTTCATGGCTTAGTTATATAATAATTTTTTCTCCAAATATTTAAGCACCTTTTTCACCATGTGTGTTTTGTTTCTTTTCTTTCGTGCCCCTCTGTCCTCGTCCCTGTCTCTCTAGGTGGCAGTGGGAGACATTGTGAAGGTCGTCAATGGGCAGTATCTTCCAGCAGATGTGGTCCTGCTGTCCTCCAGGTTAGCTGTGCTAGTGGGCACCTTTTTTGCAATCAATGTTAAGAACAATAAAATATTAAGCAGCGCCTGGGGCAATCTTGAGCAGCCTCTTCCCTTCTACCGTCTTCTCTCTGTCCCATTCTTCCATTTCTTGTCATTTGCCTTCTCCTGCCGTGACCCTTGGTTTCTTTCTCACATTCATTCCTTTGTGCTTTTTCTGAACTCTTTTATGTGTATTGACTCCACTTACTCTCCTGGCTATTTGGGGGTTTTTTCTTCTTTATAGGGATACCGAGTCAAGAGCAGTGGAGTGGTCCATTCATTAATGTCAGGTTGCAGAATATCTGAGATTTCAGAATCTGTATCCTGATGGGCCCTGCCAGCAGTCTGTCCTGCAGAACCCAGTGCTACACGTTGATAGCTGTTCAAGAACCACAGGTGTTTTCTCAGCGTAATCGTGACCAGCAGATGGTGTTTGCTCTTCATCCACCCATGTTTTGCCCCTTTTCTGTCCAAGTATCATTTTCACATTCTCTAGGTAGTTTTATTCTAGGAAGGAATCATCACTCAGTGCAGTTCTTGACTTTTTTTGGGCTTGGTACACGAAAGTACATAGCTAGGAAAGAAAACCAAAATTAGGGCAAGAATTGACATCTATTCTTGAATTCAAGATTAAATTGTATGACGTTAGGACTATAACTTCCTATATTTATACACTGTTGGGAATCATAGATATGCATGCTGTTTGCATTTTCTTTGATTGCAGACAGCGTTTCTTGTATTGAAGTTAATCACTCATTGGATTTTAAGCCTAAGCATTAATTTTCTGCTTGAGATAATAGATTTAAAAATAGGACTCCAGGCCTATGGAGGGGGAAAAAGAACCAATAACACAGGGCAAGATTTATGTTTGTCCATATTGATTGACAACAAAGAAACTCTTAGAAATATTAAAATATTGATCACTTGATAGTTCAGGCTTTAAGTCTTGGCTGTGACCCTAGAAAATTGAGTGTGTGTGTGTGTGTGTGTGTGTGTGTGTGTGTTTGTGTGTTGTTTTGGAGACAAGGTCTTACTCTGTCACCCAGGCTGGAGTGCAGTGGCTCAATCATAGCTCACTGTAAGTTCAAACTCCTGGGCTCAAGTGATCCTCCCATCTCAGCCTCCTGAGTAGCTGGGACTACAGGTGCATGCCACCATGCCTGGCTAATTTTTAAAATTGTTTTGTAGAGGCTAATTTTTAAAATTTTTTTGTAGATGTTGCCCAAGCTGGTTCTGGAACTCCTGGCCTCAAGCAATCCTCCCGCCTCGGCGTCTCAAAGTGCTGGGGTTACAAGCGTGAGCCACAGTGCCCAGCCAGTTTTTTTTTTTAACTTGGTCTTAATACCGGATTGCTTTAGCTGACGTCATGTTTCCAGCGTGCTCATTATTAGTGTCTGAGTGTGTGCTGTGTGCCGAACAACGTGTTGAGGAGGTTGTCCCACTTAATCTTCCCAATAACCCTGGATAGCCTTCCTTTGTACATGACAAGATTGAGATACAGAGAGACTAAACAATTTGCCAAGGCCATATAGCCCATAAAGGTAGTGCTAGGGGATTTTTACCTAAACTAGTGGTTTTTTAGTTGGAAGAGTCAGGGGGCGGTTAATCACTAACTGTGTGAACTTAGCTAAACTCAAAGATTAGAAATAGGATTATAATATCTGTTATGCTTATTTTTATTCTTCGAGTTTTCTGTCCTTAATGCTAGGTGTTTTGATTAGAAAGTTGGCCTTGAGATTGTAAAAATGGCAGAGAATTAAAGCCTTGCCAAGCCTGTGCCTCGATCCTTCAACTCCTCTGGCTGTTGTTTTCTTCAAAAAATGTGTGTTTCTACTGGCCATGCCTTGGGCAGCCTTTTTGGTCAGGCCCAGCCCCAGACTTGAAGGACTGCCTGAACCCAGTAGTTGGGTCTGAGTGGGGACATCACATGTTTCCCCTTCTCTTTCATCTTCAGTTCATTCCTGTCTTCTTGAGGTTCAGCAGTCATTATGTGGGGCTTACAAAGGCAGATCATCTGGGCAAATCACTCTCTACTGGTGCTGAGTCCCAAAGATGAGTGTGTGTTTCCTTTTTCATCCACTACTCTACTATCGTGGTTATTTATAACAATTTATTTTGAAGGGCCAATCAGCAGACACAGATTCCATAATAGAGATTTTCTAAGCTGTGAACTTGTGGAAAGGACCTTATGAAACTTGGCTCTTTTTTTCTCTCTCCTTAGTGAACCTCAGGCAATGTGTTATGTTGAAACAGCTAATCTGGATGGGGAGACGAACCTTAAAATACGTCAGGTAAAGTCACCTCTGATGACTTGTGTTGTTACGGTAGACACAACTGCAAATGTGGTCCCCACATATCTTTTTCTAGAGAAATAAAATATTCAGCCACAAAGGGTTATGCCTTAGCCCTAAGGGAATCTGTGGGAAGAATATGCCATTTATGATGAGGGAGAATGTATCTGGAAAAAGCAGGCTGCAGCAAACTCTAGGTCATGCAGGGTGCCAGGCCTTCATATAGCATCTTATTGTGCTCTCTGCTGTGATGCTGGAGAGAGGGGACATCTTGATGAAGCTGAGTGGCTGGGAAGGACACAGCTTAGCGGACAAATGGAGCAGAAAAGCTCCAGGTACCCCAGTTTACATCATTGTTGTAATAAAGATTCTAATCCTAGAGGGTGATATAATTAGACACAAAACTTCCATGCCTTAAAGAAAACTATTCTTACCATATATTTAATTCTAGGATGAAGAATAGTCTTTTTTGTTTTTTTGTTTTTTTGTTTTTTTTTTTGAGATGGAGCCTTGCTCTGTTGCCCAGGCTGGAGTGCAGTGATGCGATCTCGGCTCACTACAACCTCTGCCTCCCGGGTTCAGGCGATTCTCCCACCTTAGCCTCCCGAGTAGCTGGGACTACAGGTGCATGCTACTACACCTGGCTTAATTTTTATATTTTTAAAGTAGAGATGGGGTTTCACCATGTTGGCCAGGCTGGTCTCGAACTCCTGAACTCAAGTTATCTGCTTGCTTTGGCCTCCCAAAGTGCTGGGATTACAGGCATGAGTCACTGCACCCGGCCAAGAATGAAGAATGGTCTTTAACATATAAACATTTTAAGCATTTTGACACTTAAAAAAATTTTTGCTGCTTAAAGTTGAATTCAGCAATTCTGTCCGTATTCTTTTCTTTTCTACTGTAGATATTTGCTTTAGACTTTTTTTCCATTAAAAGAACAGTTACAGCCTGGGCAACATAGCAAGACCCTATCTCTACAAAAAACTTAAAAAATAGCTGGGCATGATGGCACATACCTGTAGTCCCAGCTACTTAGGAGGCTGAGGTGGGAGGATCACTTGAGCTCAGGATTTTGAGGCTTCAGTGAACCATGATTGCACCACTGCACTCCAGCCTGGAGGACGGAGTAAGACCCTGTCTCTTAAAGAAAAAGTGAAGAGCGCTAGATAATGTAAAATATTGAAGGGCTACTCTATTCTATCTTTATGACCAGTGTTAGAGTACAGCTAGTGGATTATGCTTGCTGTAAGGTGCTGGGGTATGTTAATTATTACTTATGCACGGATGTTTCCAGTACAGTGGTGGAATCTTAACTTTTAGCTTCATTACATTCTTTTGCCACTTTCGCATTAGATCGTTGTGGCAAAAGCTACTGGAAAAGTCTGCCTTGAGGGGCTGACAGTTTGACTTGTTAGCCCCCCAAATTATTGTACTAGAGATGCCTTATTTTTCCTTTTGATTAACCATAGGGATGCTGAATGGTGTCCCTAAGCACAGAAGATTGTGTTTGACTTCCTCTTTTGGTTTAATCTTTCAGGGTTTGAGTCACACTGCTGACATGCAAACACGTGAAGTTCTGATGAAGTTATCTGGAACTATAGAGTGTGAAGGGCCCAACTGCCACCTCTATGACTTCACTGGAAACTTGAACTTAGATGGGAAAAGGTATTATATGCCTTTTCTTCACTGTCTTTTAAACTATGTGACTAAGAATTACTGGAGCTTTGGAAAATATGTTTGTTTCCTAGTTTTGTAATATTTTAAAACAGTGAAATTTCATACCCTTTCAATTAATTTAAAGCCTTCCTTAGATTTAAGAAAAAAACCCTGAGCCCAAGGGCCTCAGATGAGGCTCAAAGCATGTGGCATATTCTTTCTGTGCCTACTCTCTGCCAGGCAGGAGAAATGGTTTTAGCTGCATAAAATTGTCCAGAAAAGCAGAGGAGAGTTATCTGAGGTGTATACAAGCTAATACACTTGTTACAGAAATGTGTGCGTGTGTATGTTTGTTTTTTTTTTTGCTAACCTACTTCTAAGAAGCATTTGTTTGTTTTTAGAAAGTTGAATGAAATGAACACTTATTCTTCCTTTAGAATATTCAGTGCCCTCCTGTCTATATTCTGTTATCTTTGTTCTTCTGGCATTTATTATGTTGTTCTGGAGTTGTCTTTTGTTCTGATGTTGGAGAGCAGTTTCTACCTTCTGGCCATGTTTGTCTTGAGCCTCTTGCCAATGCCCCCTCCAACCCTGTAACCCAGCCTCTTGCAATGTCCTTTATATTTTGACGACCCAAGGCTTGGAAGGACCTGATCATAGGAATCAACCCAAATTATTATAAATATGACAACTAAGTGTGACTGCTTCTTGGTTTCATTTAGCATACATAGCTATACTACAGGCTCCCCATTTTGAATTTCTAAATTGTCACTCAGGTCTTTATTTACTCATTAAGTCATCCTTAAAAAAATTCATATAATAGGTTGCTGCTTTTTAAAATTTTACTCCTTTCTAATAGTCTGTAAAATACACTAGATTTATTTTACAAATAACAATAATAATAATACTTCCAATAATAATACTTACTACAAATGAGTAAGCTTCGGTTGTTATTTTAGCAACTTCCTTTCTGGGTATTTTCATAACAGGATCATGAGAGATATAATCCCCTGTAACATTTTATAGAAAAAGCATTTTTTTCTGTAGTGATGAGTGTAAAATAAAGCTTTCTGTGGGTTCTTTTGGGGTAGATTAAGCCAATGGTAACCTTTGTTGTCTGTGTTTCTCAGTGAAGTAGTTCAAATTGGAGGAAAGGGAACATTTGATTTATTGTGGGTTCGTGTTTAAGGGAAAAACTCATGCTTATTTTCCAGACTATCATTAAATATCATTGTTGTTTTTTATTTTTAGCCTTTTTGCCCTTGGGCCTGACCAGATCTTATTAAGAGGTACGAGTTGGTGGGTGCAGCGCACCAGCATGGCACATGTATACATATGTAACTTACCTGCACATTGCACACATGTACCATAGAGCCTAAAGTATAATAATAATAATAATAATAATAATAATAATAAATTAAAAAAAAAAAAAAAAGAAAGAACAAATAAAATAGCCAAATTTCTTGCAAGCATAATCAAGCATTTAAAAAGAGGAGGATTGATAATGGGGCGGAACTACAGATACAGCAGAAATTTTCGAAATAGTAAAGCAAATGAACAATGTACAAATTCCCAGAAAAATAAAACTAATTAAATAGACAAAAAAAAAAAAAAAAAAAAAAAAAAAGAGGTACACAGCTTAGAAATACTCAGTGGGTCTTTGGCATAGTTGTTTATACTGGACATGACACCAAACTCATGCAGGTAAAACATTTCTATGCTGATTTCAGTCTTTTTTTTCTTTCTGCTTTTATTGACTAGAAGGTGGAAAATGCAGATGTTGCATTTAGGAAGTTCAAGTTTGTCTATCAACCTAAATTTGGAAAGAACTGCCTTTATTTTAGTTCCTTAGGTAGTTTTTTCTAGATTTCTCTTCTGTTATCTGATATTTGTTACCGTATGCCTGAACTACAAATGGCCTTTGTTTTCTGGATTAGGGGAACAATCAATTCTAACTTATTCTATCTTCTGGACTTAAGCGGGAATTAGTTCTAACTTTTAAATTTCTCTTTCTACTTCTCCTCTTTATCCCATTAATTAGGATTTTATAACAAATTATCTTATTTAACTGAACTTTAGACACTTTAAAATCAGTTATTTTTGAACTGTTTAGTTTTCATAGACCGAAGAAAAAAGTGAAGTTAAAATGATTTTGCTCTTTTTCCTGTTAATGTTTTTTAAATAATTGTTTGTGAATTTATAAGTCACATTGCTATTATGACATATTTTGCCAGACAGCTTTTGAAATTCTACAGAAATCAGTGTGCCTGTATGTCATTTCTTACATTTGTTTGGTATCACTTGGCATCTTATTTTTGCTAATGGTGGCTATTAATGAGAATTGGATTTCCAGCTTGTCTGTTCTTTTGTATAACTTCTAAAATGCACATTTGGCTGTATTTCTTGATTTAAAAATATTTAGTGACCACGTACCAAGTCTAGTGCTAGACCACATGGTTGCAATAGTGAAAGGCCCAGGCTTATCCTCAGGGAGCCAGTCAGGCTAAGGAGTAATATAGAATGACAAAATAGAGAGAGAGAGATACTGGAATGTGTGTCATTACTAAGTGCTGTCAGTGTCTATAGGAGGGTCATTCAACCTAGGCTGGAAGCCAGTCGACTACATGCTAAGAATGATTCCCCTGGCAGAAGCACATTTTAGATATTGAGCTAGGGAAAGGAGACTGTTGTGTTGGTCTCCTCTTTGAGGTCAAATGATAGTCAGATGAAAGAGGTAAGTATTAGAGGAGTTGAAGCAGTAGACCTTGGTGGCCATCCCAGCTAGTAAACACATTGGAGACAGAGAGGAGAGATGGGATTAGAAGGGTTGAGAGACTCCCTGAAGTTGAAGAGGATTGTTGGAGTTGCTGAGTGACAGGCTGATCAGTGGGTGGAGTCTCGTCTTTGTATTTCTGGGGTAGAGAGTTTCTAGCATGGGAGACCTGGGAGTGACCCGTGCGAGTAGGAAGACAAAGGCAGAGCTGTTGAAGGCCATTCGACGTTGACAAGTAAGGAACTGAGAGATTAAGGCATTTGATGGGCCAGCGCTGTGATTTTGAAGATACCATAATGGTGAGGCTGGGCCAGAGAGGAATGCCATGAGCCAGTTGTCAAGTCTTCAGTGAGTGACAGGGAGCAACCGAGAGGTCGGTGGCCTGGCTACAGGGGAGGGACAGAAGGTAGTGTAGCCAAAAGGCGTGAATTTTATGAGTGAGTTTTTTTTTTTTTTAACATGGCATCCAAGGAATAAAGGTCCAGAAGTATTACCAGGTCTTGAATATACATCCAGTAATGCTACCTTCAGAGGCCAAAGGATGCAGATGTCTACTGGCGCACCCTCTGCTTGGGGGTACTCAAGGGAGTTGTGTCCTTGACTCTGTGAGGCAAGGAGGAGAGAGCTCTTGAGGGAGTGGGAGTACAGAGGGAAGGTCAGGAGCTGGAAAGGTAGGGGCCCAGGTGCAGTGGCCTGTTGCAGAGCTTGTGTGTTGAAGCAAGGTGGGAGGGCTCCATGGCAGCTAGAAAAATGAAGAGTTGGTGAATGCTGAGAGGCAGGTCTTGGGTGGATCAGGATTATTTAGTGTATCTGAGGTGTGCCTTATCCATCCCCCCTGCTAGGTCCTTATCCATTCACAAGGGCTGACTGGAATGCTGTAAGTTTATTGTTTCTGAGCAGCCTGCATATGAAGACTTTATCTTGATGAATAGTTTAGTGCTCTAGCCATGCAAGAACTCAGGAGGCTGAGATGGGTGGATCACTTGGGACCAGGAGTTTGAGACCAGCCTGGGTGACATAGTGAGACCCCATTTCAAAAAAAAAAAATAGTTTAGTACCCTGCCACCTAGAAAGTATCCTTTAACTCCCATAGTGCAGTGTCAGTAACCCTTGTTGAACGCTTTGGGAGCTCCACTAACCACAAATCACTACTTCTGGCTTTTTTTTTTTTTTTTTTTTTGAGACAGGGTCTGGCTTTGTTGCCCAGGCTGGAGTGTGGTGGTGAACTCTTGGCTCACTGCAACCTCAGCCTCCCAGGCTCAAGCCATCCTCCCACCTAAGCCTCCTGAGTAGCTGGGACTGTAGTCACATGCCACCATGCCCGGCTAATTTTTGTATTTTTTGTAGAGACGGGGTTTCACCATGTTGCCCAGGCTGGTCTTGAACTTCTGAACTCAAGCGATCCACCCACCTCGGCTTCCCAAAGTGTTGGGATTACAGGCATGAGCCACAGTTCCCAGCCTACTTCTGTTTTTTATGATGAAGTGGCAGACAGATCATGGGTAGCTAGCTCACATTTGGTCAAGGCCCCAAAACTAGTTTTAAGATTGTGCATATTATAAATTTAAGCACTTTCCAATGTTTCTTATACACTGGGTTTTTTTTTTTTTTTTTTTTTTACAGATTGTAATATTGTTTTTCTAGAGCATACATTGGTAATATAGCTTTTGCTCTAGAAAACCAATATTACATGAGTTAATTAAACTATCCTTTAAAACGCTCCAGTCTTCTCTTCAGTGAGTAAGGCATGCACTGAGTTTGCATTATGTGAGTGTGAGAGGCACTTTTCCTTGCCCCTAGGTGTGAGAAACCTCTTTGCAAGGCTTCTTGCTTGTTGATTGCTCACGTGTAAAATGATGGAAAACCCCAGAAACATCTGTGCTAGACCTGCTGTGCCTTTAGGGCTGAAACAACAGGTAAAAATAATGAGCTTTCAAAAGGAATATAACACACATAGCTGGAAGCCATCCTGTTTGTGAAATAACATTGTTTGTCTGTGCTTGTGCTGCTTGACCACAGAGAGGAGACTCAATTGCTGTCGGGTTCTTCTACCTTTTTTTTTTTTTTTTAAAGTCTCTCACCTCAATGCTTTTTGCCCTTCAAGGTTCCTTCAGTTCATGTTTAGTTTACTTGCTTGTAGAAATATTTATGTCTATTATTTCTATTGGTTGATTTAATGGGAAAAAGAGAGATTATCACACTAATTACAGCAAACATAATTACAACAAATCATGCACTATTCTGAGTGATGCACATGTATCAACTCATGATTCCTCACAATGGCTGGGTAGTGTGTGCTCATTTTACGGATGAGGAGGCTTGCGGCATAGAGTGTCCTAGTAACCCAAGCTTACAAAACCAGTAGGATTCAAAACACAGCCAGTCCGGCCAGGGGCAGTGGCTCACGCCTGTAATCCCAGCACTCTGGGAGGCCGAGGCGGGTGGATCACTTGAGGTCAGGAGTTTGAGACCAGCCTGGCCAACATGGTGAAACCCCATCTCTACTAAAACTACAAAAATTAGCTGAGCATGGTGATGCACGCCTGTAATCCCAGCTACTCAGGAGGCTGAGGCAGGAGAATTGCCTGAACCCAGGAGGCAGAAGTTGCAGTGAGCCAAGATTGTGCTGCTGCCCTCCAGCCTGGGTGACAGAGCCAGACTCCGTCTCAAAATAAATAAATTAATTAATTAAAAATAAAAAAAAAGAACAAATAAACAAAACACAGGCAGTCAAACTCCAGAGTCAATGTAACCCAGGGGTCCCCAAGCCCCAAGCCACAGACTGGTACCAGTCAGTGGCTGTGAAGAACCAGGCCCTACAGCAGGAGGAGAGAGCCAAGCAAGCTAGTGAAGCTTCATCTGTATTTACAACAGCTCCTCATCCCTCACATTACTGCCTGAGCTCCGCCTCCTGTCAATCAGCGGTGGCATTAGATTCTCATAGGAGCGTGAACTCAGTTGTGAACTGCGCATACAACGGATGTAGGTTGCTCATTCCTTATGAGAATCTAATGCCCAGTGATCTGCCACTGTCTCCCATCACCCGCAGATGGGACTGTCTAGTTGCAGGAAAACAAGGTCAGGGCTCCCACTGATTCTACGTTATGGTGAGTTGTATAATTATTTCATTACACACTACAATGTAAGAGTAATAGAATTAAAGTACACAATAAATGTAATGCACTTGAGTCACCCCAAAACCATCCCCACCCAAGTCTGTGGAAAAATTGTCTTCCACGAAACCATTACCTGGTGCCAAAAAGGTTAGGCACAGCTGCTCTAACTAGAATTCCATGGCCTGTTTTCTCAGGAGGGAATAAAATATCTAAGATACAGGTCTGATTTCAGCTTTTTCAAAATCTGACATTTTGACCTGTTTCTATTTATAAGTCCATTACACTGAAGTAGCTGGGTTCTTTAAGAATTTAATGGAAGAATTTATAATGCCTGTAGGAATTTAACATTAAAAGCTCATCATTGGGCCTGGTGTGGTGGCTCACACTTGTAATCCTAGCACATTGGGAGGCCGAGGTGGGCAGATTGCCTGACCTCAGGAGTTCAGGACCACCCTGGGCAACATGGTGAGACCCCTGTCTCTACTAAAAATACAAAAAATTAGCTGGGCGTGGTGGTGTGCACCTGTGGTTCCAGCTACTATGGAGGCTGAGGCACAAGAATCACTTGAACCTGGGAGTCGGAGGTTGCAGTAAACCAAGATCATGCCACTGCACTCCAGCCCAGGTGACAGAGTGAGACTCTGTCTCCAAAAAACAAACAAACAAACAAACAAAACAAAAGAAAACTCATCATTGATCATTGCAAGTAAAAATGTTCAGGGGGTGGGAGTCGGTAGGCCAAGGTTGGCTTTCCACAAAGTGCACATGTTGAAGTTTGAAGTTTTGGGATTGTTCCTCCTCTGTTAGATGAAAGATAAAGTTTTCTAATCCTCCTAATTGGCCAGAATTCAGCCACTGAAAAAGATCAGAAGTCAATAACAAATGGGGTATAGAAATGAGGTTTATGATAATTTTTTTCCTGCCTGTACATTTAGTGAATATTTATTAAGAATGATGAGATCATGCTTAGTTTTTAAGAGTTAGGATGACCAGTCCTGGACCTGGCCTGCTGGCCCTTACGATGAGGCCAGACCTGGATGTGTCGTCTCAGTTGTCCTTGATACAGTATTTGATTGATGATAAGCTGGCCTTTACTAATGGATTTCCATTTAGACTCCTGAGGATTTTTAAGTCCATAAAGGATGAATAATTTAGAGAAATAAAGTAAAAGGGAAAAAAATGGAAATAAAGGAAAAAGCTGCTGTGTTGTTTAGATATTTAAAGGACTTAGCTTTTCAAAATCACCAGTACAATCCCCCAACTCCTCTGCCCCCAAAGAAAACTGTGGGGAAATAGTATTTTTGGTTTGCCAATAGAATTCAAATAACAATTTCAGTGATGTGGTATAAATTTTTCTTGGAGCTTAGGAGTGAATTGCCTTATGTTTTCATCTCAGTTTTATTTTCACATTGTGACTTTATTTGTATTCTTATCTTTGGAGACATTTTCATCCTAGCTCTTTTAATGATCAGATCAATGGAGACTAGTGAAGGAGAATGCTGACTTAAGTTTGGCACAAGGTACCATTTTTATGGTTAGTGCCTTACAAACTCTCAGATTATCCAAACTTGGCAAATCGGTGTTGTCTCTTAAAAGTCCGGGCCCAGCCGGGCATGGTGGCTCACGCCTGTAATCCTCCCACTTTGGGAGGCCAAGACGGGCAGATCACGAGGTCAGGAGATTGAGACCATCCTGGCTAACATGGTGAAACCCCATCTCTACTAAAAATACAAAAAAATTAGTCAGGCATGGTGGCACACACTTGTAATCCCAGCTACTCGGGAGGCTGAGGCAGGAGAATCACTTGAATCCAGGAGGCAGAGGTTGCAGTGAGCTGAGATCATGCCACTGCACTCCAGCCTGGGCAACACAGTGAGACTCTGTCTGAAAAAAAAAAGCCTGGGCCCATGACTCATGGAAGGAGACCTGCAGGCTGACACTCCTGTGTGAGCCTCTCCCTGTCCAATTCCTGACTTCTGATTTAAGTCAGGAATTATTTCACCTCCAGGAATGGATTACAAATAATTCCCCTGTGGCTTTCCCCTCTTCAGTGTCTCCTTCCCCCACCTGCTGTTATTACTGTACTGGTTTCCTCTGGCTGCTGGGACAGATTTCCACAGTTTTAGTGACTTAAAAAAACATGAGTTATTATGCTGCAGTTCTATAGGTGAGAAGTCTACTATGAGTGGTAGACTCCCTACACTAAAACTCGAGATGTTGGCTGCTCTTTTCTGCAGGCTTCAGAGGGGACTCTGATCATTTCTCTGTCTCCACCTCTCCCTCTGAGCACAATTCGGAAAGGTTCTCCCTTTTGATGACCCTTGTGGTTAGATTGGGTCCATTTGGGTAATCCAGAATAATCTCTCCCTGTCTCACAGTTGTTAATTTAATTTAATCCCATCCGCAAAGTCCCTTTTGCTGTATAAAATAGCACACTCAGGCCAGGCATGGTGGCTCACGCCTGTAATCCCAGCACTTTGGGAGGCCGAGGAGGGTGGATCACCTGAGGTCAGGAGTTTGAGACCAGCCTGGCCAACATGGTGAAACCCCATCTCTACTAAAAATACAAAAAATTAGCCGGGCGTGATGTTGGGCGCCTGTAGTCCCAGCTACTTGGGAGGCGAGGCACGAGAATTGCTTGAACCCGGGCGGAGGTTGCAGTGAGCTGAGATCACGCCACTGGACTCCAGCCTGGGCGAGAGAGTGAGACTCCATCTCAAAAAATAAAATAACATACTTGCAGTGCCCCACAAGTAGGATGTGGGCATTACTGGTTGGGCGGAGGGGTAGTCATTAGTTTGCCCACCATAAGTACCTTCAGATATTTTTTAATAAAATGACTTCAGGTGCATAACTGCCTTGCTCAGACAGTTCTGTTGACTTTCCCATGGCTGAGAGGATCTAGTCCCAAATGTTCCACCTGAACTGGAGTGATTCTTGAATCCAGCTTTAATGAATCTTTCTATACTCTCCTGCTAACACTGGCCTCGGCTCCAGCTGGGCTGGTTTCCCCCCAGCAGTGAGAAGGCAGGTGCTAAGCCTGTGATAAGGTTGCCGTTCTCCTTCCATTTCTCCTTTGCTGTCTCCATCATTCAGGATGCCACTCAGCTTTCTCCTGCCCAGGCCCTTCCTGACTCTTCCTGGTCCTGCTTCTTGTTCACAGTTCTCCAAATGAACTTTTTGTCCATCCACTTATTTTGAAACCCATTAATGTTCTGTTTTGCATTATTGATATGTATGTGTTTGTGTATGTCTTTTTTATTCCTCAAATTCTGAGCTCCAGGAGGAAAAATATGTGCTTTAGAAATATCTCTGTATATTTATTGTAGAGCTGTGCTATTACCGTGAAGGTCTTCTCTAGATTTTTATGGTATGGAATGTCTAAGTTTCTCTTGGATTACGAGTGTTCTGATTTCTTTGAAACTGGACTATATTTAGAACCTGTTGTGTTCTAAGATAAGGAGAGTGACAATTTTATGCTAAGATATAATCATAAGAAGGACAGAATGAATCATGTAATGTTGGAATGTGTTCTTTAAACTGGTAGAGTGTGTCATCTTTCTTCATTACTTAAAACTAGCTATTGATTCAGGAGCATGGTACACTTTTGAATTGCATTGATTATTTGGCAAAAAAAATAGTCTTTTACTTGTTGGTTGTTAAATATGGTTGTTTTACCTCCTTCCCCCCAACCCCTTGCCCCAAATCTGTTCTGTGACCCTTACTGACTTTCAATGCTGTTGTGTAGAATTCAACCAAAGCGCCTCTCAAGAGATCAAACGTTGAGAAGGTGACTAACGTGCAGATCCTGGTGTTGTTTGTCATCCTCTTGGTCATGGCCTTGGTGAGCTCGGCGGGGGCCCTGTACTGGAACAGGTCTCACGGCGAAAAGAACTGGTACATCAAGAAGATGGGTAAGTGTCGGGGTGAGTTGCTTGTTCCAGTGGAAGAAAACCATTCTTGATACGTTCTTGCAGGCATGGTTGATGTGTGGTGTCCCTGCCGTCCTTCTGTTCCCTTTGGTTACTGTACATAATGCCAGCTTCTCAAGGAGAATTGAGATTAGGATCATGTGATCAAGCGAAGATGGGAACATTTGGGAATTGTTTTATACTCAAATAGTTATTTTTAAACTCTTTGTTAAAGTATTTTCTTAGTGGTTGCCCTAGGAATTACAATGTATTTCCCAATTTATCCAAATCTACTTTTGATTAATACTAACAATTCTAGTCAAACGCAGAAATGTCACTCCAGTGTACCTCCATTTCGTCTCCTGCTTGGTGCTGTCATTGTTACATTCCATTTATCTGTGTTGTCAGCTCCAAAATACAGTGTTATAATAATCTGTGTCTCTTAAAGAAGCTAAAGGAAAAAAGAAAAAAAGTATATTGATAGTGTTTTTTGTTGTTGTCGTTGTTGTTTTGAGATGGAGTCTTGCTCTGTCGCCCAGGCTGGAGTGCAGTGGCGTGATCTCGGCTCACTGCACCCTCCACCTTCTGGGTTCAAGCAATTCTCCTGCCTCAGCCTCCTGAGTAGCTGGGACTACAGGTATGTGCTAACATGCCTGGCTAATTTTTGTATATTTAGTAGAGACGGGGTTTCACCATGCTGGACAGGCTAGCCTCGAACTCCTGACCTCAGGCAATCCACCCGCCTTGGCCTCCCGAAGTGCTAGGATTACAGGCGTGAGTCACCACGCCTGGCCAGGGTTGTTTTATATTAACATATTTACTTACCATTTCCAGGTCTTGCTCTTCATTTCTTCCTTTGGATTTAACAGCAGTGTCATTTCTTTGCTTCATGTATCTTCATTCTCTCCTCACTCCTTTGCACTGTCGTATATGTTACAAGTATATAAGTTCAACAATGCAATTTTATGATGCTTTTAGCAATTGCTTTTTTAAAATTGAGAATATATAATTATACTATCTTTTATAAATCCTACAGAATTATTACTAGTGTCCTTTGTTTATGTGGATTTTAATTACTGTCTGGTATCTCTTTCATCCTGGAGAACTTCTTTAGTATTTCTTGTATTTGTAATTGTCAGGTAGATATTTGTTTGTACCTTAGAGATATTTGTAACTATTGGAACTTAGAGATCCTATGTAGAAACTCCTTAATTCTACAGGAGAACAGGAGAGCAAAGTAATATGTCAGGAAGAAAAGCAACCAACAGGAAAAGTGGAAGGGTTGGTAGTGAGTAGGAAGTGAAGGGATTGTGGAAAGGTAAAATTACTGGCCAGCATATGCCTGCTCCCCCTGTACGTTCCCTGCTTCTTGTCTTTCCATCACAGCCACGCTTCAGAACTCTAAATCGGAATCAGACTACCACCATTTGATGTAATTTCCTGGGAAAAAACCTAATAACTGGTTTGGAGCCATTACAAATTCTCAATCTCCCTCCAATCCTAGCCTTCTGCTATCTTTATTCTCATTCTGGTTCCCTTCACAGACAGCTTTAATATCAGTTAAACCCTGTTGCAGCCTTCTCCTTAAGCCTCTTGCTGAGTTAAGAAGATCTCACTACTTTACCCTTCAAGCAGAAGATCATGGCTGTCAAGGAAAGAACTTTCCCTTTGATACCCCCAGACCTTGTCCCCCTCTCCCTCCCCCATTCTCTGTTCCTCCTGGAGCTGATGCTTCCTCTGCTGTGGATTTCATCCCCTAGGGTCCTGTTCCATCCTTAGGGATCTTGTTCCCTCCAGATAACCCTTCTCTTATCTTTAGTTGGGCTCAAGCCTTCTCTCTCTTGGTCTGCTTCTCTTGTTCACACTTTTGTCCATCTTTCCAGCTCTTTGGAGTATCCCCAATATACATGTTACCTTAGTGAGCTTGTAAGTGTTCCTTACAACCATTTCAAAGGCCTGTCTTCTTTTCTACATTCTTTAAAGTTTGCTTCTTTTCTCTGTTCTTCAAAACTTGAAACCAGCATTTCTTCTTCTGGATTGCCTTCAATGACCATACTTTCCCATTAGAAAGCCTTCTGTGTTGGTTCCCGCTACGTCTT
Source organism: Pongo abelii (assembly GCF_028885655.2). Classification (NCBI taxonomy): domain Eukaryota; kingdom Metazoa; phylum Chordata; class Mammalia; order Primates; family Hominidae; genus Pongo; species Pongo abelii. Next base: position 28,018,386 of record NC_071999.2, read on the forward strand.
GTGAGCCTCTCTTTAGTAGACGCATCCTGCTGTGCAGTTGCATTGTGGGGCCTGTGTGCCTCCTACAGAAAGCAGCCTTTGAACTCACAGTTCCTGACATACAGGAGGTGCTCAATAACTATTTTAACATGAATCTCTAAATGAGCCAATAGACTTTGGTTGTGAACACCTTTCAGATACTCTGGTTTCCTTCCACAGACACCACCTCAGATAATTTTGGATACAACCTGCTGACGTTCATCATCTTATACAACAATCTTATTCCCATCAGTCTGCTGGTGACTCTTGAGGTTGTGAAGTATACCCAAGCCCTTTTCATAAACTGGGTGAGTATTAAAGTGAGTTGAATCACTATTTTCCAATGCTATTTCAGAGCCTTTGGCATTTAATTGAGTGCTCAAAAAAGAACTATATTCGGGGGGAGGAGCCAAGATGGCCGAATAGGAACAGCTCCGGTCTACAGCTCCCCGCGTGAGCGACGCAGAAGACGGGTGATTTCTGCATTTCCATCTGAGGTACCGTGTTCATCTCACTAGGGAGTAGCAGACAGTGGGCGCAGGTCAGTGGGTGAGTGCACCGTGCGCCAGCCAAAGCAGGGGCGAGGCATTGCCTCACTCGGGAAGCGCAAGGGGTCAGGGAGTTCCCTTTCCAGGGGTGACAGACGGCACCTGGAAAATCGGGCCACTCCCACCCAAATACTGTGCTTTTCCGACGGGCTTAGGAAACGGTGCCCCAGGAGATTATAGCCCGCATCTGGCTCAGACGGTCCTGCGCCCACGGGGTCTCCCTGTTTGCTAGCACAGCAGTCTGAGATCAAACAGCAAGTCGGCAGCGAGGCTGGGGGAGGGGCGCCCGCCATTGCCCAGGCTCGCTTAGGTAAACAAAGCAGCCGGGAAGCTTGAACTGGGTGGAGCCCACCACAGCTCAAGGAGGCCTGCCTGCCTCTGTAGGCTCCACCTCTGGGGGCAGGGCACAGACAAACAAAAAGACAGCAGTAACCTCTGCAGACTTAAATGTCCCTGTCTGACAGCTTTGAGGAGAGCAGTGGTTCTCCCAGCACACAGCTGGAGATCTGAGAACGGGCAGACTGCCTCTTCAAGTGGGTCCCTGACCCCTGACCCCCAAGCAGCCTAACTGGGAGGCACCCCCCAGCAGGGGCAGACTGACACCTCACACGGCCGGCCAGGTACTCCAACAGACCTGCAGCTGAAGATCCTGTCTGTTAGAAGGAAAACTAACAGAAAGGACATCCACACCAAAAACCCATCTGTACATCAGCATCATCAAAGACCAAAAGTAGATAAAACCACAAAGATGGGGAAAAAACAGAGCAGAAAAACTGGAAACTCTAAAAAGCAGAGTACCTCTCCTCCTCCAAAGGAACGCAGTTCCTCACCAGCAACGGAACAAAGCTGGACGAAGAATGACTTTGACGAGCTGAGAGAAGAAGGCTTCAGACGATCAAATTACTCCGAGCTACGGGAGGATATTCAAACCAAAGGCAAAGAAGTTGAAAACCTTGAAAAAAAATTTAGAAGATTGTATAACTAGAATAACCAATACAGAGAAGTGCTTAAAGGAGCTGATGGAGCTGAAAACCAAGGCTCGAGAACTACGTGAAGAATGCAGAAGCCTCAGGAGCCCATGCGATCAAATGGAAGAAAGGGTGTCAGCCCTGGAAGATGAAATGAATGAAATGAAGCAAGAAGGGAAGTTTAGAGAGAAAAGAATAGAAAGAAACGAGCAAAGCCTCCAAGAAATGTGGGACTGTGTGAAAAGACCAAATCTACGTCTGATTGGTGTACCTGAAAGTGAAGGGGAGAATGAAAACAAGTTGGAAAACACTCTGCAGGATATTATCCAGGAGAACTTCCCCAATCTAGCAAGGCAGGCCAACATTCAGATTCAGGAAATACAGAGAACGCCACAAAGATACTCCTCGAGAAGAGCAACTCCAAGACACATAATTGTCAGATTCACCAAAGTTGAAATGAAGGAAAAAATGTTAAGGGCAGCCAGAGAGAAAGGTTGGGTTACCATCAAAGGGAAGCCCATCAGACTAACAGCGGATCTCTCGGCAGAAACCCTACAAGCCAGAAGAGAGTGGGGGCCAATATTCAACATTCTTAAAGAAAAGAATTTTCAATCCAGAATTTCATATCCAGCCAAACTAAGCTTCATAAGTGAAGGAGAAATAAAATCCTTTACAGACAAGCAAATGCTGAGAGATTTTGTCACCACCAGATCTGCCCTAAAAGAGCTCCTGAAGGAAGCTGTAAACATGGAAAGGCACAACCAGTACCAGCCACTGCAAAATCATGCCAAAATGTAAAGACCATCGAGACTAGGAAGAGACTGCATCAACTAATGAGCAAAATAACCAGCTAACATCATAATGACAGGATCAAATTCACACATAACAATATTAAGTTTAAATGTAAATGGACTAAATGCTCCAATTAAAAGACACAGACTGGCAAATTGGATAAAGACTCAAGACCCATCAGTGTGCTGTATTCAGGAAACCCATCTCACGTGCAGAGACACACATAGGCTCAAAATAAAAGGATGGAGGAAGATCTACCAAGAAAATGGAAAACAAAAAAAGGCAGGGGGTGCAATCCTAGTCTCTGATAAAACAGACTTTAAACCAACAAAGACCAAAAGAGACAAAGAAGGCCATTACATAATGGTAAAGGGATTAATTCAACAAGAAGAGCTAACTATCCTAAATATATATGCACCCAATACAGGAGCACCCAGATTCATAAAGCAAGTCCTGAGTGACCTACAAAGAGACTTAGACTCCCACACATTAATAATGGGAGACTTTAACACCCCACTGTCAACATTAGACAGATCAACGAGACAGAAAGTCAACAAGGATACCCAGGAATTGAACTCAGCTCTGCACCAAGCAGACCTAATAGACATCTACAGAACTCTCCACCCCAAATCAACAGAATATACATTTTTTTCAGCACCACACCACACCTATTCCAAAATTGACCACATACTTGGAAGTAAAGCTCTCCTCAGTAAATGTAAAAGAACAGAAATTATAACAAACTATCTCTCAGATCACAGTGCAATCAAGCTAGAACTCAGGATTAAGAATCTCACTCAAAACCACTCAACTACATGGAAACTGAACAACCTGCTCCTGAATGACTACTGGGTACATAACGAAATGAAGGCAGAAATAAAGATGTTCTTTGAAACCAACGAGAACCAAGACACAACATACCAGAATCTCTGGGATGCATTCAAAGCAGTGTGTAGAGGGAAATTTATAGCACTAAATGCCCACAAGAGAAAGCAGGAAAGATCCAAAATTGACACCCTAACATCACAATTAAAAGAACTAGAAAAGCAAGAGCAAACACATTCAAAAGCTAGCAGAAGGCAAGAAATAACTAAAATCAGAGCAGAACTGAAGGAAATAGAGACACAAAAAACCCTTCAAAAAATTAATGAATCCAGGAGCTGGCTTTTTGAAAGGATCAACAAAATTGATAGACTGCTAGCAAGATTAATAAAGAAAAAAAGAGAGAAGAATCAAATAGACGCAATAAAAAATGATAAAGGGGATATCACCACCGATCCCACAGAAATACAAACTACCATCAGAGAATATTACAAACACCTCTATGCAAATAAACTAGAAAATCTAGAAGAAATGGATAAATTCCTCAACACATACACCCTCCCAAGACTAAACCAGGAAGAAGTTGAATCTCTGAATAGACCAATAACAGGAGCTGAAATTGTGGCAATAATCAATAGCTTACCAACCAAAAAAAGTCCAGGACCAGATGGGTTCACAGCCGAATTCTACCAGAGGTGCAAGGAGGAGCTGGTACCATTCCTTCTGAAGCTATTCCAATCAATAGAAAAAGAGGGAATCCTCCCTAACTCATTTTATGAGGCCAGCATCATCCTGATACCAAAGCCGGGCAGAGACACAACAAAAAAAGAGAATTTTAGACCAATATCCTTGATGAACATTGATGCAAAAATCCTCAATAAAATACTGGCAAACAGAATCCAGCAGCACATGAAAAAGCTTATCCACCATGATCAAGTGGGCTTCATCCCTGGGATGCAAGGCTGGTTCAATATACGCAAATCAATCAATGTAATCCAGCATATAAACAGAACCAAAGACAAAAACCACATGATTATCTCAATAGATGCAGAAAAGGCCTTTGACAAAATTCAACAACCCTTCATGCTAAAAACTCTCAATAAATTAGGTACTGATGGGACGTATCTCAAAATAATAAGAGCTATCTATGACAAACCCACAGCCAATATCATACTGAATGGGCAAAAACTGGAAGCATTCCCTTTGAAAACTGGCACAAGACAGGGATGCCCTCTCTCACCACTCCTATTCAACATAGTGTTGGAAGTTCTGGCCAGGGCAATCAGGCAGGAGAAGGAAATCAAGGGTATTCAATTAGGAAAAAAGGAAGTCAAATTGTCCCTGTTTGCAGACGACATGATTGTATATCTAGAAAACCCCATTGTCTCAGCCCAAAATCTCCTTAAGCTGATAAGCAACTTCAGCAAAGTCTCAGGATACAAAATCAATGTACAAAAATCACAAGCATTCTTATACATCAATAACAGACAAACAGAGAGCCAAATCATGAGTGAACTCCCATTCACAATTGCTTCAAAGAGAATAAAATACCTAGGAATCCAACTTACAAGGGATGTGAAGGACCTCTTCAAGGAGAACTACAAACCACTGCTCAAGGAAATAAAAGAGGATACAAAGAAATGGAAGAACATTCCATGCTCATGGGTAGGAAGAATCAATATCGTGAAAATGGCCATCCTTCCCAAGGTAATTTACAGATTCAATGCCATCCCCATCAAGCTACCAATGACTTTCTTCACAGAATTGGAAAAAACTACTTTAAAGTTCATATGGAACCAAAAAAGAGCCCGCATCGCCAAGTCAATCCTAAGCCAAAAGAACAAAGCTGGAGGCATCACACTACCTGACTTCAAACTATACTACAAGGCTACAGTAACCAAAACAGCATGATACTGGTACCAAAACAGAGATATAGATCAATGGAACAGAACAGAGCCGTCAGAAATAATGTCACATATCTACAACTATCTGATCTTTGACAAACCTGAGAAAAACAAGAAATAGGGAAAGGATTCCCTATTTAATAAATGGTGCTGGGAAAACTGGCTAGCCATATGGAGAAAGCTGAAACTGGATCCCTTCCTTACACCTCATACAAAAATCAATTCAAGATGGATTAAAGACTTAAATGTTAGACCTAAAACCATAAAAACCCTAGAAGAAAACCTAGGCATTACCATTCAGGACATAGGCATGGGCAAGGACTTCATGTCTAAAACACCAAAAGCAATGGCAACAAAAGCCAAAATTGACAAATGGGATCTAATTAAACTAAAGAGCTTCTGCACAGCAAAGGAAACTACCATCAGAGTGAACAGGCAACCTACAAAATGGGAGAAAATTTTCGCAACCTACTCATCTGAAAAAGGGCTAATATCCAGAATCTACAATGAACTCCAACAAATTTACAAGAAAAAAAACAAACAACCCCATCAAAAAGTGGGCGAAGGACATGAACAGACACTTCTCAAAAGAAGACATTTATGCAGCCAAAAAACACATGAAAAAATGCTCACCATCACTGGCCATCAGAGAAATGCAAATCAAAACCACAATGAGATACCATCTCACACCAGTTAGAATGGCAATCATTAAAAAGTCAGGAAACAACAGGTGCTGGAGAGAATGTGGAGAAATAGGAACACTTTTACACTGTTGGTGGGACTGTAAACTAGTTCAACCCTTGTGGAAGTCAGTGTGGCGATTCCTCAGGGATCTGGAACTAGAAATTCCATTCAACCCAGCCATCCCATTGCTGGGTATATACCCAAAGGACTATAAATCATGCTGCTATAAAGACACATGCACACGTATGTTTATTGCGGCATTATTCACAATAGCAAAGACTTGGAACCAACCCAAATGTCCAACAATGATAGACTGGATTAAGAAAATGTGGCACATATACACCATGGAATACTATGCAGCCATCAAAAATGATGAGTTCATGTCCTTTGTAGGGACATGGATGAAATTGGAAAGCATCATTCTCAGTAAACTATCGCAAGAACCAAAAACCAAACACCTCATATTCTCACTCATAGGTGGGAATTGAACAATGAGAACACATGGACACAGGAAGGGGAACATCACACTTCGGGGACTGTTGTGGGGTGGGGGGAGGGGGGAGGGATAGCATTGGGAGATATACCTAATGCTAGATGACGAGTTAGTGGGTGCAGCGCACCAGCATGGCACATGTATACATATGTAACTTGCCTGCACATTGTGCACATGTACCATAAAACCTAAAGTATAATAATAAAAAATAATAATAAAAAATAAAAAAATAATAATAATAAAAGAAAAAAAAAAAAGAACTATATTCATTTACCGTTAGGTCCAGGGGCTTAAACTGGCCATACAAAGAACTGGCCAGGGATCACCAGTGAGGGTGTTTTTGGGGAATGGAAGGGCAGTGGTACCTATTCAAGGGGTTGTTGTGAGGATTGGTCAGAGAATGGGGTGGAATGCTGAGCCGGTGCCTGTCATCTGGCTGCACCTGCTATTCACGCTTTTAACATCTAATTAGGGCTGAAGAAAAGGCCTCTTTGGTGTGTTTACTATAGTGGTCACTCGCATATGAAAATTCATTGTGATAGTCAACTTGGATTTGATTGTAAGGGTGGAGATAAGATTTTTGAAGGACTGCCATGGCTCTTAAGCGGTGGACTTCAGCAGCCAGTATTTGTAGACCAGGCACTTTGATGTGCATTTTTATTTGATCTTCACAGCAATCCCGTCAGCAAGGTCAGAATCGTGAGTTAGTCTAGGTTGTGAAATGATTATCTTGAAATCAAATCATATATATATAAATATAAATCGTGTGTGTGTATGTATATATATATGCGTGTGTATATGTGTGTGTATATATATATTTCTTTTTTGAGATGAAGTCTTGTGCTGTCACCCAGGCTGGAGTGAAGTGATGTGATCTCAGCTCACTGCAACCTCCATCTCTTGGGTTCAAGCGATTCTCATGTCAGCCTCTCTGAGTAGCTGGGATTACAGACATGCACCACCATGGCTGGCTAATTTCTGTATTTTGAGTAAAGACAGGGTTTCACCATGTTGGCCAGGCTGGTCTCGAACTCCTGACTTCAAGTGATCTGCCCACCTCGGCCTCCCAAAATGCTGGGATTACAGGCATGAGCCACTGTGCCCAGCCAATTTTCTGTATATTAATTCTATGCTTCCCCTCAAATCACTGGGCTTCTCTATCCTAGTTGCCACTGTTTTTCACCCAAAATTTAAAATTAGCATTTCTTTTCTTTTCTTGTTTCTTTTCTTTTCTTTTCTTTTTGAGACAGTCTCGCTCTGTCGCCCAGGCTGGAGTGCAGTGGCGCTATCTCAGCTCACTACAAGCTCCGCCCCCCAGGTTCATGCTGTATATAATCTTTTGGGATTTTCTTTTTCACTTATATTTACAACTAGGGTTTAGAATTTCAAACCCAGTTGTGGTCCCCTAGAGAAGAATGGAGGTGGAAGTGGGGTGAGGGGAGATGTCCTAAGGCTACAAGATGGACATCACCTTTCACCTTGGTTCACACCCCTACAGAGGCATCCTCGTTGCACTTTGAATAAAATCCAGCTCCCACCTTGACGGCCTCACTGACCTTTTCTTTCCCTGCACTCCCCCTCCTCACTATGCCCAGCAAGGGGCTTCTCCTGCCATCCCCAGAACATTCCCTGTGAGCTCTTGCCGTCAAGCCTGGGCTGGCTATCCCAGTCGACCTGCTCTTAAGTTTCAGCTTCAACGTCACTGCCTCCACAGCCTTTCATGGCCATCCAACCTGAAATAGCCCCTCTGTCACAGTGCACTGCTTTATTTTGGTTACAGCACCCCCGGTGTATTTTATTTATTATCTGTCTTCCACCTTTGCAAGAAAAAAGTCTGGTCTATGTCAAACTGTATATCTAGTGGGGAGTTTTAAAAGACTGTTCTACAGACCTGTGGGGGTCTCCCAAACTCCTTCAGGGATTTGTAAGGTCAAATCATTTTCATACTATTAAGACTTTATTTGCCCCTCTTTGTTGTATTGACACTTATACCTTTGGTGCAAAAGCAACAGTGGGTAAAACTGCGGGTGCCTTAGCCGGGATCAAGGTAGTGGCATCAGCTTATACTGGTAGTCACTGCGTTTTCTTTACCATCTCACACTTGCAGGGAAAAAAGCAATAATTTGTTTCATCCATTAAAGCTGGAAAAAAAGATAATATTTAAAAAGTCATTAAAAAGCACTAAAAATTATTACCGTTACTAAGTTTCAACCCTTGAGTATGTCTTTTTTATATTCTGTGTGACTCAGTGGGAAACACACACAGAGAACCCATGGTACACACTGAAGCACAAGGTTTTCCCAATGAAATGTGCATCTGAGATTCAACTGTGAGCTGAACCAGCAACTCTTTTTCATGGAACGTTATCTTTACATGAAAGAAGTGCTGACAGACCAAAGATGGCAGAGATAATAAATGCAGTGAGCCTGACGGTTCAAGAACTGACAGTATTTTTGGCCAATGATAAAATTCAAGCAAATTTGGAAAATTCTCAGCGTTGGAAAATGTGTCTACATATTTCCCAGTACTTAAGGCATTCCTGATAGGATTGGTGATGACACTAATGAATGTGGTTTTTTTATCTTAGATAATGAAATGTGTCAACGCTCAAAAGAGTTACATAACTCAGTGAACCAATAGTTCTAATTGAATGATGCATGATTTCACACAATCATGCAAGAGTAAGACTAATGGATTTCAATGTAACAAGTGAAAAATTATATCAGTCATTGATATAATTTCAGATTTCACAATGCAACTAACTTTTAAAAAACTACTACTGGTCCAGTTTTGGTAGAATGTCAAAGAATGAATAGGCACGATTTTCTCCAAAGGCTATTAACACACTTTTTCCTTTTCTAACAAAATATCTGGGGTAACCGAAACAACTTAGAGCATCAGATTGAATACAGAAGCTGATATAAGAAGCTAGCTGTCTTCTTAGACCAGACCCGACAAAAGATTTGCAAAAACGTAAATCAATGCCGTTCCTTTCATAAAAGTTTTTATAGCTATTTTTCATAAAATTATATTAGGTTAACATACAATGGTTTTATTATTGAAGTGTTTAAATAAATTAATAAAATCTTTTAAAATGTTTTACTTAAAACATTTAACTTTATTTTTTTTTAAAGAGACAGGTTTCACTATGTCACCCAGGCTGGAGTGTAGTGGTATAATCACAGCTCACTGCAGCCTTGACCTCCTAGGCTCAACCAATCCTTTCACCTCAGCCTCCTGAGTGACTGGTACTACAGGCGTGTGCTACCATGTTCAGCTAATTAAAAAAATTTTTTTTTATTGATATGGGGGTCTTGCTATGTCGCCCAGGCTGGTCTTGAACTCCTAGCCTCAAGCAGTTCTTCTGCCTCCACCTCCCAAAGTTCTGGGATTATAGGCATGAGCTACTATGCCCAGCCAAAACATTTAAACATTTATATACAGTTTTAATTTTTAATATGGTCAATATCAGTAGATATAACCCCAAATAAACAAAAACTCTCTGGGGTCCTCAATAATTTTTAAGAATGTAAAGGGGATCTTGAGGCTATTTAAATTTAATAATCTTGAGACTATTATGAATGGAAAGGGGATCTAGAAAACTAGTGGTCTGAGAATGCTGCTGTAGTGCCTAGTGCATGCTAGGTACTCACTAAATGCTGAGTGAATGTTGTAAAGACACATTCTCTTTAACATTTGTCTGCCTTCTGAAGCTTCTGTCTTTCAAAACATCTCCAATTAACATCTGGAAAACTGATCTGTTTGTTTTATTTTCTTGGGAGCCATAGTGCTTTAACTGTGGTTCATACATGTTCGAGTAGCGCTGCTTAGATGAAGACCTAATGACTAGAGTGCAAGCCCCAGAACTCAGACGTTACCCTCAGAATCACTGTGTCTCCAACTATTTTTTATCCTTTCCTTTTTCTTAAGTGCCTACATCAAGATAAAAATTTAAAACTAGTTTGCAGTGTGTTTCATGCAATTGCTTTTATTTTAACTGTTGGTATTGCAGCAGTGTTGTTTTTTTTTTTTTTTTTTTTTTACTGTTAAGCATTGTGAATGCAGGGTGATCTAGCTGCACTGCATACCAAACAGGAGCCTAAACCACCATTTAAACAGTGGTTTTTAATAGGAAAGCACAGGCCAAGTTTTAAAAGTGACTCTTAAGTGTCCTTCTGGAAGACAATAGACGTGGTTATAACAATTTCTGTGGTAAAATAGAGAGTCCACAACGGGTTTGTGTCACACTAAACGGAAGCCACATTGGAAGCTGTCTCATGTTTAAGCAAACACTATGCTTTACAAGATTATTTTTGAATGGGCTGCAATATGTAAAATCAACTACAAGCTTTCAGATGAGCTGAATGATGCTACAGAACCTGAACTTGGAACTACCTTGTCTTGGTAAGATGTACATTCTCTCTGTTAGTGTCACATCAATGACAAATTGGTGACAGCCACAGCTCTTAGCTGGCCACATCCCCAGAACTTCTGGTAAAGTCCACATAAAGCTCATCTTTGTGTGAGGCCCCAGAGATTTGAGGCCTCACGAGGGCATTGAGTTGTGCCCTCGCAACTGCCTTGCCTGAGTTTTCTGAAAAAAGGTCTCCTGCTTTCAAAATTCCACGTTAGCATCTAAGTGCTATCTTTCAGCTACAGCGGGCAGCTCTTTTCTTTTCTTTCCTTCTTCCTTTCTTTTCTTTCCTTCTTCCTTTCTTTTCTTTTCTTTCTTTCTTTCTTTCTTTCTTCCTTTCTTTCTTTCTTCTCTTTCTTTCTCTTCTTTCTTTCTCTTTTGCTTCCTTTCTCTCTTTCTTTCCTTTCTTTTTCTTTCTTCTTTCTTCTTTTTTCTTTTTCTGAGACATGATCTTGCCTCACTCTGTCACCCAGGCTGTAGTGCAGTGGTGTGATGACAGCTCACTGCAGCCTTGACAATTCAGCTCAAGAGATCCCCCCACCTCAGCCTCCCAAGTAGCTGGGACCATAGGTGTGTGCCTCCAGGCCCAGCTAATTTTTAAGTTTTTTGTAGAGAGGGGATCTCATCTTGTTGCCGGGGCTGGTCTTGAACTCCTGGGCTCAAGCCGTCCTCTTGCCTCAGCCTCCCAAAGTGCTGGGATTATAGGCATGAGCCACTGCACCCAGTCAGGCAGGCTTTACTTCAGATGAGCATAACTAAATCAGTAGGAGAGGGAGTGAGATGAGAGGTGAATCTCAGATGGTGACTATGATATGAATTGTGATTTTTTCTGCATAAGCTGCAAGCACTCAGGCTCAAAATGGGATTAGAAACATTCCCGCCATCTTCCATAGGAAGACTGGTGAGACACAGTGGCTCAGAAGAACCAAAGATTCAGTATTAGCAGGAAGATGCTAGATAACATTTCCCTGTTTTGCAACACATCTAACCTGAATTTAATAAATCAGGATTAAATAAAAGCATTTTCTTTTCAGATCCAAAATATGAAGCCACACAGCCTTGGGCTGAGAGTCAGATTTCACAAGCTGAGCAGGAACAGGCCCCATCTTCCATTAGCTACTCAGTTAGTCAAGGAGAACTGGAGCTACACATTGGGAGGGAAAAGGGCCACATATTTTCTGGTTCAATTAGGGAAAAGAGGCTTTGTTTAAAAAAAAAAAAAAATGAGCTTGCATTCTGAATTGCCAGGCTTGAATTTGATATTTCAAATGTCTCTTGTGTGTATATCTAAGTTACGGCCTGTTTCACCTAGTTTACTGTTGAACAGTGGCATCGTCTGAAAATAGGGAAGTTGTTGAAAAGCTATAAGCAAAAATGCCACCAACACTTGTATCACAGGAAATCTTCAAAGAGTGTATACTGTAACAAGTTCCTGATAGTCATTCACTTACTGAACAACTGCTTACCAAGATCCTACCATGGACCCAGTTGGGGGTGGGGGGGCACTGAGAACTAGCAAAATAGACTTAGTGCCTGCCCTTGGGAAGTTTTCAGTCTAGCATGGAAGGATTAAGTACCTTATTACATAATTAATACAAAAATAAAATGGCCCTTTAATAGCTGATACTGGCCAGGCAGGGTGGCTCACACCTGTAATCCCAGCACTTTGGGAGGCTGAGGCAGGAGGATCTCTTGAGGTCAGGAGTTCAAGACCAACCTCGCCAACATGGTGAAACCTCATCTTTACTAAAAATACAAAAATTAGCCAGGCGTGGTGGTACACGCTTGTAATCCCATTACTGGGGAGGCTGAGGTGTGAGAATCACTTGAACCTGGGAGATGGAGGTTGCAGTGAGCAGAAATCGCATCACTGCACTCCAGCCTGGGTGACAGAGTGAGACTCCGTCTCAAAAAAAAAAAATAGCCGATACCTTCTCATTTTCATGACTTTGCAACATGAGGGAAGTAGGGCGTGATAGAAGAAGCACTGTTGCACTCTTAAGAGGCATTTACTAGAGTTATGAGGAAAGCCAGCTCCTTGATGGATAATGGACTTAGGCAGTGCTCATCAATGGCTATGGAATGTATTAGGTAAAAAGCTGATGGGGGAATTTTATAATTATATATATTCAGTTAACAACACCTGAATCTATTGATCAATCTCAATAGCATGAAAGGAGAGACATGTGGAAGTAAGTAGAGGCACCACTCATGAAGTAGTCTTGCCAAAACCCAAACCAAATGAACTTAAATCTGATCAATCCTCTAGATTCAGCTACTAGTTTTCAGGAAATACAGAGGACAGAAGAACATGTTAAATGACACCATGGGGATACAACTGGCAAAATTCCAAACATGGGAAATTGCACAGGGCCAACAACCCAGTTTCTTCAAAAACAACAGAATGACCAGAGAGGGGGTTGTGAGAGAGATATACATAGACACACACACATACACATATGTACATATGTATGTTTCTATCCACAGTTCCTGGCTCATAATTCCCATGACCTTTGTTACACTCTTTTGTTACAACTTTGGGGGCACTTTAGGTCTCAGAAGCAGGCCTCAGAAAACAGAATCTCTTTCTGACCTTCTCCTACCTTCTTTTCCCCTGCTCCTTTTTGTCCCCAATGCAGGACTCTAATCTTCCCCACGTTTCTCTGATCTACCTTGTCTGACGGTAGGTCCTAAGTTCCCCATTTCTGAAGGGGCCCTGCCTCATCCCAGGAGGAAGGAATGCTGTACAGAGAGACCAAGAAGAATCTGAAGAGACAGGACTTGCTGGGTTCCCCACTCAGTCTATTAGTATTAGATCATACCCTTTTTGTCCAAACACATATCTACATGGTTGTCCATGCTTCAAAATGCCTATCCAATGAAGTCTCCATACAAGCTTTAGGAGAACAGTGTATAGAGAGCCTCCAGAGAGCTGAGCATGTGGAGGCTCCTGGAGGGTAGTGCACCCAGGAAGGGCATGGAAGCCCCATTCCCCCTCCCCCATATTTTTCCCTCTGCACTTCTTCATCTGTATCCTTTGTTATATCCTTCATAATAAATCGGTAGATGTCGGCACATGTTTCTGAGTTCTGTGAGCTGCTCTAGCAAATTAATCAAACCCAAGGAGGGAGTTGTGGGTTCCCTGAATTATAGCTGGCTGAGGCTTGTGAAAGCATCTTAAGTGGAAGCAGTCTGGTGAGATGGAGCCCTCAACCTGTGGGCTCTCCAGGTAGACAGTGTCAGAACTGAATTGGAGGACACCTGCTGGTGTCTGCTGCAGAACTGATTCCTTGCTTGTTGGTGAGGAGAAATCCCTGCACATCTAGCCACAGAAGTCTTCTGTGTTGATTGTTGTGGAATGAGAGCAGAGGAACAACATTTCGGGATTTGTTTTCTTTTTTTCCAGCTCAGGGGAATGGGTCCCCCCATCATCCATTTCCCTGAGCTGGAAAAAAACAAACAAGACCCCCAAGAGAAATATTAACCAAATGTAAGTGTGGGCCTTCTTTGGATCTAGATTAAACCAATTAATTTTTTTAAGCATGAGACAAACATGGAAAACAAGAAAATCTGAGGACTCTATATGTAATAATTAAAGACATTTTTTAGGTAGTGATAGCAATATTGTGGTTATGTTCTTTAAAAGTGTCTTTATTCTGCTATAGGTATATTATATGAGTATTTATTGATGAAATGACATCCCAAATTAGTTTCAAAAGAATAGCTGGAAAAATAAGCACATGAAAAATGCTCAATATTACTGGCCATCAGGGAAATGCAAATCAAAATTAGAATGAGGTAGCACTTTGTACCAACAAGGATGGCTATAAAAAAAAGAGATAATAACAAGTGTTGGTGAGGATGTGGAGAAATTTGAACCCTCATACACTCTAGTACAAATGTACAACGCTGTGGCCACTTTGGAAAACAGTTTGGTAATTCCTTAAATGGTTAAACACAGTTATCATGTGTAACTCAGCAATTGCACTCCTAGGTGTACACCCAAGAGAAATTAAAATGAGTCTACAGAAAAACACATATAAATGTTCATAGCAGAATTATAAATGGCCAAAATGTGAAAGCAGTCCAAATGTCCATCAAATAATGAATGGATAAGTATGGCTTATTCGTACAATAAACTACTACACCACAATATAAAGAAATGACATATTGATACACGCTGTAATATAAATGAACCTTGACATCATTATGCTGAGTAAAAGAAACCAGTCACAAGACACCACATATTATATGATTCCTTATATATGAATGTCCAGAACAGGTAAGTTGTAGAAACAGAAAGTAGATCAGGGTTTCCTAGGGCTGCGGTGTCAGGAAAAAGGAGACTGGGGGCAGTGGCAGGGAAAGGACGGTGATTGCTAAGGGGTCTTGGGTTTCTTTTGGGGGTAATGAAAACATTTTAAAATCAGCCGTGGTGATGAATGCACAACTCTGTGACTATACGAAAAGCCAGTGAATTGTATGCTTTGAAAAAAGCACGCTGGGGAGGGTGTGGGCAGGGGTACAGGTGAAATATAACATGCCATGTGTTGAAAGTTTTTAAATGTGTAGGCTTTATCATCAGACCCCCCGGATCAAATCCTCACTCTCAAACTTATGAGCCGTGTGACCTTGGGCAAGATATTTAACGAGTTTGAACCTTAGTTCCCTCAAATGTAACATGAGGATAGTGATATAGGCGTGCACAAGTTAAATGAAGTTGATATATTTAATGCACATAGAACAGTGCCCTGCACATGTAAAATGTCCACTGGACATCAAGTTGTTTTTATTTTTCTATTTTTGAGACAAAATCTCACTCTGTCGCCCAGGCTAGAGTGCAGTGGCGTGATCTCGGCTCACTGCAAACTCTACCTCTTGGGTTCAAGCGACTCTCCCATCTCAGCCTCCCCAGCAGCTGGGATTACAGGTGCCCACCACCACACCCAGCTAATTTTTGTATTTTTAGTAGACAAAGGGTTTTACCATGTTAGCCAGAGTGGTCTTGAGCTCCTGACCTCAGGTGATCCACCCACTTCGGCCTCCCAAAGTGTTGGGATTACAGGCATGAGCCACCACATCGGCCAGATGTGAAGTTTTGTTACTCTCATCTGCTTGCTTTGGCTCGGCTCCTTCAGGAGTGCCCATTTCTTCAGCATCTCCCTCAGAACCACAGTCGTGAGGGACACCTAGTAAGGGCTCACAAAAGTCTTCCTTTGTTGGCTCTGACCTTTTTAGTGTTTATGATGCTCCTTACCAAGGCATTATCTTCAAAAGGTTCTGTTTTTTGTGACTTAGTAAGTTTGTTTTCTCTTTGATTTTAGGCTATAGATGAAAATGTAGGAGCAGCAGCAAGAGATGGAAGAAGGAGACCAACTGAGCCACATTCATGGACTCTGTGCCAGAGGGCCTGACTCCTCCATCCCAGGGCCACACATATGGGGACAGCAAAGGATAATAAATCCCACGGATTGTCCTTCCAGACCCCTCCCATTGGTGATGCCATTGAAGACTGGCTCAACCTGGAGGCAGCTGCATGCTGTTCCTGACATTACCAGACCTGCCCACTCTCCCCTGGATCCCAACATCGCCATCTGCCTGGGTCCTCACTCTTGCAACCCAAGGAGGGCCTCCTAAATTAGGAAAGTGCTTTGGCTCCTTGTCAATAACAAAGGATCTTTTTGAACCTCATCAGTGGAAGCACAGCTCAACACACACATGCTCACACACACACACACAATGGCGTGTTTAGATGCTCACATGTGCTTTCTGCACAGGGCTACATCATTTTCTCCCCTTCAAGTTTGCTCCCAAACAGATTTATTTTCTAATTTTTATTTTGTTGTACTGTATGTATCAACTGCACAAGGCAATCAGCCAAAGAGAGATTTAAACATATGGACTAAATTTCATGTCTTTGGAAAACATGGTAGAGCAAGACAGCAATATGCTCTTCCACTCTGCTCTCTGGGGCTGCCACTTGGCTGGGGAGGGGCCATGTTACACCTGGGCCAAATCATCCCGGGGCTCCCGCTCAAAGCACCACCCTCATGTCTGCAACAGCCTGTGCAAATATGCAAAGCCCTCTTTGAAAGCTCTGCGGTGCTGCTTAGTGGTGTTCTTTGCACCTTGAGCAATGCTCACTCACATGCAAGACCTGCCCATGGACATACCAGGATTAGCAAAGCAATCCATAGCCCTGAATTTCTGTGGGTGCCTGCATTTGCTGTGCTACAAGGGGAAGAGATTGTCATTTACAGTGAAAAATAAAGGTGGTGTTAATTAAATTTATATTCCTAAGTGTCAACGTCTCCAGACCTCTATTCCTTTTGTAAGGTGAGCAAGTATGTCTTACAAAAGAATGAGCCAGAAATGAACTTCATTTTACTGTTATAATATCCAGAATTCACACATTTTTAAGCATTTGCTAAAATAAATAGTGTTTTTACAATTGACTTGCATAGGCTCTTTGTATTCCTCTGGTTTGGAAACTGAAATAGAACTGTGTACTGTATTACTTTGCCCAGATACAACATTGACACTGATGTTTTACAACCAAAATGCTACCACCTCTAGGTACATAGTGTAACCTGACAGACACTGTGTATAACTTGCCTTCTTCCCTGTCAGATGTATCCATTTCCAGGCCAAGTTGAAGAGAGTAAAATTTAAAGACAAAATCACTAATCAGCGGCTCCACCATAATGCCAAATTGCCAGGACCATTAAAGGTTTGTGATTGCACCCTGAAGGCAAAGGTCAGGATAAGCTAGGGCACACACTGTACATTGCAACATAGCTCTTTCTCTTACTTCCAGAAACCTTATCAGATGGAAGGATCACAATGGTGACAGTGAAAGTTCTACAGGTAAGCTTTTTGTACACTCCATTTTACATACAGGTAGGTGCATCTACTGTGTGAGCTTCAGGACTAAGCATTAGTTACAGGTTCCTCTGTGCATGCCTGACTGTGTGTCTGTGTGACCGCAGCAGCTGCAGAGCAGTGATTTGGCAGTGTGAGTGCAGGAGCTCCCTAGGCCAAGCCATTCAGGATTACAAAGCAAGGACGGCAAGGACTGGGACAGGTGGGCAGGGAGCTGGAAGACAGGTGCTGCAGCAGAAAGACTGCGGGCTTTATGATCAGACGTGCCTTAGTTGGAAGCTTGGCTCTGCCGCTTTCCAGCTTTGTGAGTAGGGGAGTGAATTCACTTCTCCTAGTCCTACGTGTCTCACATGAGAAACAGGAACCGTCTACATTTCCGAGTTGCCGAGGAGATGGAAAGTGAACAGCAGGTGCACAGTAGGGGTAACGGTGGTTGTAAAAGGTGGGTGCAGAAGCCGTGGAGGTCCATGCCACGTATCCAGCCCTACCCACTCCATCATGGACACCTGCCACTCACAAGAGACTGGGAGGTCTGGAAAACAGAAGGGTCCTAGACGGGCTGATGGCTTATCTCAAGGGATAGCTCAACCTGAAGGCATTGAGTGGCCTGATTTATTTTTGTAATGAAGTAACTCAGGTTTTTAAATCTAAATTATACACTACATTATGTTACTCTATGGAGCCACTAACATCACTTGTGATGTCAGGAATGGCTGTCATAGTGAGGATGGGAAGGAGAAGGAGGGAAAGAAGAAGGGGGAAGTAGCTACTTCAGCTGTTCTGGATATTTTGTTTTGGTCCCTTTTTAATATTTAAAATAATCTGGTAAAGTGAACGCTTTAAAAATATGTATTGCCTTTGTTTTAAATATTATGTAATTAAGTTTATATAATTACTTTTTAATAAACTTTTTATTTTAGAAGCTTTAGATTTACAGAAAAATTGTACAAAATTTACAATACTTCAGAGTCCTCATATTCCCCCCACCCAGGTTCCCCTGATATTAACATCACACATTAGCCTGGTACACGAGTATGTTAGTCACAAGGAGTGAACCAATGTCACTACATTATTTTCACCAGCATCCACACTTTATTCAGATTTCCTTACTTTTCCCCTGCTGTCCTCTTCCTGTCCAGGATCCCACACTGCAATTAGTTGCCATGCCTCCTCGGAATCCCTTGGCTCTGACACTTTCTCAGACTTCTCTTGTTTAGGGTGGCATTGACTACTTTGAGGAGCATTTGTCAGGAATGTTGCATAATGGCCCTCCATTGATGTGTCTGACTTTTCCCCTCATGATTAGAAAGGGGTTACGGGATTCTTTTCTGTGGAAGATCACAGAGATTGAGTACCATTCTCATCACACTATATCAAGGGGACATGCTGTCAGCATGGCTTCACTCTCGACGTTGGCTTTGGTCACGTGGCAGAAGTGGTGATCATTAGCTTCCTCCACCGTGAAGTTATTCTCCTTCCTCCCTTTCCAACCCATCCTCTGGAAGGAAGCTGCTACGTACAGCCCACACCAAAGGGTGGAGAGTTATGTTCCACCTCGCTGAGGGAAGAGCATGAATTACTTGGAATTCCTCTGCATGGAAGATTTCTCCATTCATTCATTCATTTGGGATTCATTTATATCGGTATAAACAAATGGATTTTTATTTTGTACCTTGTGTTGTAATCCAACACCCCATTGTTTATTTTGCTTCTTACATGTTCCAGCTCTGGCTGTTGAAACTCTTTCAGTTGGGTCCTGTTCCCCTTTGACATCCCCCCACCCCCCAACATTGTGGCCTTTTTTGAGCCCTTTCTTATTTTCTGGCATTATATATATATATATATATTTTTTTTTTTTTTTTTTTTTTTTTTTGAGGCCGAGTCTCACTGTCGCCCAGGCTAGAATGCAGTGGTGCGACCTCGGCTCACTGCAGGCTCCGCCCCCTGGGGTTCATGCCATTCTCCTGCCTCAGCCTCACAAGTAGCTGGGACTACAGGTGCCCGCCACCACACCCGGCTAATTTGGCATTATATTATTATTACATTAATTATTGGCTCATGTATTTCCTGGCCCAGTTCTAGAATCAATCAAGTCTCCAAGAAGACTTGTAGACTTGCTTTTTAAGCTGTTAGCAGCTTTCAGTCCAGGGCTGTTTGTTCTCCACCATTGAAGTAATACCCTTCTGAGTATCGTACCCAAAGTTTATCCTCCTGTGGCTGCTGGGAGCACAAACTATTCCCTAATGCACATGAGCTCAGAGACTTTTCTGCCTGTCCTTTCTGGAGTTCTTTCCGCAGCTGCCATGGGAGCCCCTATGCTCACACACATGTGTCCATCAGTGCCCAGCTGAGGACTGGGGCATCCTCTCCGGAATTCCAGAGCTCTCTCTCTGGGCAGCTCTTGCCCGTCTGGCACTCTGCGTTGAGAGTTACAGCTGCTTTGGTGTCCCAGATTCCTATCTCTGTCTCATGAATTTAGAGACTCCTGGGCTTTGTGTGGGGTCCCCTCCCCATGCTGTGGCCTAGGAAGCCCCCAAGGCCGTGAGCGGGGGAAGCTGCAGGGCTCACCTCCACTGCTCTCCCTCTCAGGGACCACCGTCCTGCACGACTCTATGTCCAATGTCTGAAAACCCTTGTTGCATTTATTTTGCCTAGTTTTTTGTTGTTTAAGATAGGAAGGTAAATCTAGTCCTTATGACTCTATCTTGGCCTGAGTAGAACTTCTAATTGACCCCAACATTTACCAAACAAAGGGTCCCATTTAGCAAGGAGATTGACTTTCCTGGGATGCTAAGTAGTCTCGTCATAGTCAGTGACCCACAGTGAATCACCTGACCAAGGGAGGGACGCAGCTTGGACAGTGCAGCTGCGCTCATCTGTCTCTGTCACATATGAGGTTGCTGGTGGTGCAAAATGGGAATGGATTAGACTGAGAGGCTCTGAAAGCCAAAGGCCTTCCTACTTGCTCTACAGGACCATCAGAAGGTGGCTGCAGGGAGGACTGCTGGGCAGGTCCAACCACTCTTCTCAGGAGACAAGGGCCTGCACTGGTCAGCAGCCATCACCACCATTTTAATGAAAATGGCCCATAGAAGTGGTATGCATGGTGGCACAAGTGGCCTCAAGAGCCCAGGAGATTGATTGGTTTCACAGGAGTTCCCCTCATCCTGGGCAAGCTAAGAAGTGCTGCTTAATATGAGCACTCACCAAGAGCTTGAAAACCCACTTGGCTAACAAGGGTGGAAGGTGGAGAAAAGGGCTGCAAATGACCCCCTGGACCTCTGCTCAGCATCTTTCCTTCAGCTCCACTACATCAGAATCACACACACACACATACCCCACAACCCCCCCACATGCATACTCACACACATACACACATCCCCCACAACCCCCCCACATGCACACTCACACACATACACACACACCTCACAACCCCCCCACATGCACACTCACATACCCACCCACACACACACACACACATATCCTCTTGGAACATCAACAGGGGACCATAATTTTCTTCTTGGTCTCAATTTCATTGTCTTCAGATCTTAGAAACTTTCCTTCTAAAACAATGAGGCAGGCTTTAAAGATTTGCAAACAACACTTTTTTTTTTTAATCCAGGAATCTTATACTAAATGAAAGAATGCTTTCCACGGGTGAGTGCAAAGGAAATTTTCTTCAGGCAGCTCACTGTATACATCAGAGTTCCTCCAACTGGGAGATTTACCTGTAGTTTGCAACAAGAACCACAAAGCTATCACCAAGTGAGTTAATGAGACCACATTCTCTGTCTTTCAACCAGCTGTGAGGGCAGGTGCAGCTGGGTTGGAGAAGCTGCCAAGGAGTGGCACTGCCCTCCTCTGCTCGGGCCCACCTGCCAGGCCTCAACTATCCTGAGGGTGAGGTCCACTCTCAGCATCTATGGCCTCACCCCCACCTTTGGTCTCATTCCACACCTCCCACCAACCACAAAGCAAGAAAGCCCTTAGAGAAATGAAAATGTTTCTTCTCATTAAAAAGACTCCTAATTAGTGAAGCAACCATAAATGACCATGGAACTCCTTGTTTCAGACATGGAGCTTCTTCAAGACCTGCTTCTTGTCATTCACAACAAGTGAGGAAGTGTTCCATTAAGACAGATGAGGGCCAGCAACCCTGGCTTTAGAGTTAATTAATATATTCATCTTTAAAAAGGGAAAGGGTCTCAGTGATTTGGGAAGATGAGGCAGGATGATCATGTGAGGTTAGGATTTCAAGACCAGCCTGGGCAACATAGTGAGTCCCTGTCTCTACAAAAAATAATTTAAAAATTAGCTGGGTGTGGTGGTACATGCCTGTAGTCCCAGCTACTCAGGAGGCTGAGGTGGGAGAATGGCTTGAGCCCAGGAGGTCACAGCTACAGTGAGCTATGATAGTGCCACTGTACTCCAGTCTGGGCAACAGAGCAAAACTCTCTCTCTAAAAACCATAAAGTGGGGGAAGGGTGTGTGGGGGTGTAGAAGGATTTGAGGGGATTGGCATGAGCTCAGCTTCAGTATGAAGCCTGCTTTGAGTGGTGTGACCAGAGGCTTTACACTCGGTTGGCACTCACAGATCTGTCCTGGATGAAACTGAAGTAGTTTCCATGAGCGAACCCCCTTTTCACCTGATTCCCTTCAGGACATCTGCCTGGAGCCATAGCTGTGGACTCCTACCGCCTAGGGAACCACAGGACAAACTAGAGCTCACTGACCACCTAGGACTTCCTGAGTAATGGTGTGAGCTGGCCCGTGACAGGTCCCCTTGGATCTCACATCCTGATAAGAGAGTAGAATGAAGCCAAAACAAAGAAAAAAGAAAAATCCATCTAATGCAAAATTTAGGATCAACCCATAAGGAAATCTCATCTCCCCGGCAAATCTAAGGAATGAAAATTTCTCACAAAATTAAGCTGCTATTTTCTACAATAACTGGTCATTACCTCCAGGACAATGTTGGTACAAAGGTCTGCTACCCGGCCCTTCTACCACCCAGACAATTCACTGTTCTACAATCACACCACGACTTTGAGGCCCAAATGTTTTCATTCCACCCACAACAGCCCCCCTGACCTGCTCCACCTGGGGGAATTCTTGCTTATTCTCCAAGGTTCAATTCCAATGGCACCTTCCATGTGAGGCAGTCCCTAAGATCCCATGATATTTGCCACAGCCATAAGGAATTAGTAGCCAAGCCTTTCTTCTCTGGGCTCTCACAGCTGCACCCCACTGCTTGTCCAACTCCTGCCTTCTGTTTTGGACTGTGAGGCCCCCTGATGGCAGGGTCTGAGATTCATCCTGTCTGGGGCCCCGAGGCTACCCAAGGGCTCTGCGAGATGTGCACCAGGGGATGGACACACGGATGGAAGGACGTGGCTGCTCCACAGTGGCAGTGTAGGGCTTCAGGATTTTCAAAGTAGACTGGCATGTGCACTCTGATTTGCCCTTCCTCTCCTGGGGAGGCAGAAAAAGTATTATTCATGCTCCACTCACAAGGACACGAGTGTTGGAAAATGTGGAACAAGAGGGAGCCTGATGCTGCCCGGAGACCTAAACTAGACCCACAGACTTGGGCTGTAGCTTTGGCTTTCCTCCAGGGTATTCTGAGTGACTGTGAGCAAGTCTGTGGGCCTGGGCTGTAAGGAATTACCTACGTTATCTCTGATCCAGTTGCAATCGTCTACACCTCCCCTTAGGCCATGTGTTCCTAAGTGGTGACGCCTGAACTAGCATCAAGGTTTTCAGATGCTTAGCAGCTTGTGAAAGGTCCTGGGGCTACTTCATTCTCAGGTGCTGAATTTGTTTTTCAAATCCATGTAATATTGGAATAATGGCTGGTCCTCAACTGGTAATGAGAAGTTGTTTTTATGGTGAAACCTGCATCGCCAGCACAGCTTGGGGTAGGTCCATGCTGCTAACTCCAGACAGGGATCAACGGGAAACTGCATGGACACATTCATTCCTTTCAGCAAATATGGCAACAAGATGATGATATCCAATAGGTTTCTAATAAAGGAATGCAGGAAAAGCACATACAGAAGAATAGAATTGAGTGAGAACAAGCAAGTGCTTACAGGTTCTGTGCTGATCATGCCTTTGCTAAAACAAAAACAAAACATTTTGGTTCATCAAGGCACACTGGAGAAAGCTGAGCTGCTGCTGCTCAGACTCTATCACAGCTCTGCTGACTGTGACATGGAAACGACAGGAGCCCCATCTACGGATGGAAAGATCGTAATTTCTCAGACCACATCAAAGTCTTACAAAGCCTTGTCTAAATGCTGTTCTGAGTGTTTCATTGAGCAACATTTGGCAAATCTCAAGGCTGGAGATGTAGCAATAGGATTAAAAAAAGGAGGAGTTGCTGAATGCATTTCTCAGTCCAAACACAAGGAGCAACAACACAGAAAGTTAAAATGAGGCCAGTGATTCGCAGCTGGCTTGCTCGGGGTGGCAGCCAAAGGCCTCCTTCAAAAGCTAATATAGTCTTCCTTGTAGAGAACCCAACAGTCGATGTAGTCATGAGTTTAAAAGAACCTCCCTGGGCTACTGTCAGGACTCCCAGGCAGGGTAAGTAGCACCTGCCAGCCAAGCTCAGTGAGCCTCCGGTCCATAAGAAGTCAGCAATGCTGCCATGGAACGGGGAGGGGCCCTGGAGTAATGGGGATAGCACCAGCCAACTTCAACTTTAGAACTACTGCCCACCAGCCTACTATGTGGGAGAGACATGATGGTGATCAAGACATAGCCCCTGCCCTCAGAGAGCTGTCATCTAACACAAAAGTCCCCAACCCCCAGGCAGTGGACCAGGACCAGTCTGTGTCCTGTTAGGAACATGCCAGGCTGCATGGCAGAAAGTGAGTGCTGGGTGAGTGAGCATAACCACCTGAGCTCTGCCTCCTATCGGACCAGTGGAGGCATTCGATTCTCATAGGAGCGAGAACCCTATTGTGAACTGTGCGGGCAAGGGATCTAGGTTGTGTGCTCCTTATGAGAATCCGATGCCTGATGATCTGAGGTGGAACAGTTTCATCCTGAAACCATCCCTACCCACCCCAACCATGGAAAAATGGTCTTCCATGAAACTGGTCCCTGGTGCCAAAAAGGTTGGGGGCTGCTGCTGTAACAGATGGAGTAAAACAAATATGCCACTGCTGAACACAGAGGACTGAGATAATGATCACCAACGAGGAGAAAATGGCAAAGTGAGATTGAGATTGAGGTTCAGAGGAGGTAGGGAGCACAGGCAACTGGGAAAGAAGGGGTGGCTTTGTGTGTGCGGTTGCACTGGAGATGGGCAAGGAAAGACGGGCATGAGCTCAAAAAGTGGAGATGGGGAGACACGGGGGGGTGAGCTGAGGGATGGGTGCATGGAGGTGTTCAAGAAATGGGAACATGCCAGATGGCTCGAGCAAAGACTATGCAACTAGGCAAACAAGAGGAAATAACACTGGGAATAGATGGGACTAAAAGGGCAGTGAGCCACAGGCGAGGCCCCTGGGTTTCAGTGGGGAGACTGGGGAAGCACTGTGCCCTCTTTAGCGGCCAGGTGTCAAGGCTGTCATTGAAGGGGCTGGCTGCACAGCAAGTTCAGGGTGAATCTAGGTAAGGAGGCAGGCACAGGAAACCAGTTACTGGCACTTACTGAGCGCCTCTTCAGGCCCTCAACCCACCTGTGTGAAGAACCATGGTCTGTGGCTTCAGCAGAATGCAGAGCAGGCCATCTGCCAACTCACGCACCGGAACCGCTCTTCACGGCGCATGCAACTCAGGTCGCACAGCCTCCACGCTGTCGCTTAGCAGAGGAATTTTGCCAGCAGCTCACTCTGATTTTCCTCTGAGTATGGAGTCAAGAAGAAACATGGGGGTTTTCTAGTATTTCACTACCTGGGACTATTAAAAGATGGCAATTTCATGGTTTGAACTGTATTTTCCATTTACTTTACGGCTTATTTGGTCAGATTGTAACTTGGACCAACTTTTACAACTATTCATGGTACTGCCACAGTTTTGGTTATTTCTCCACCTTTGATGACAAAACATAGCATTTCTGTAACAAAGCACCGTTATTGTAATTCACTCTGGAAAAACCTAATAGGTTTAGAGAGATGGCTGTGTTTTATGTTAATAATAATAATTTCGATAACTATAATAATGACAGCTCAGACAGCACATAGACATGTACACAAGCATGCCACATGTGTTACCTCATTTATGCCTCACAATCACTCCGAAGTAAGTTCTATTATCACCTCCATTTACAGATGAGGAGACTATTTAATGGAATTCCATAACAGACAACTACCAAAGGCCAGAGTTCAGTGCCTCCGAGTGCAAATAAGTTCAAATTTTCAGATGTTCCTTGTTATACTTCCGATTTGTATTTTCCTTTTTGGGCTGCTTTTATAAAATCATCACACTTGTAGATTCACAATCCACAGGCACAGTAGAAGCTTAATTATTACCACTTGCGTATATCTTGAGTTCTAGGATTTATGCATTATTTTCACTTTTTTTCGGACATCAATGAACCACTTTGAACTGATCCAATCATTGTTGCAAAGGGAAACCTAGCACATGTATTTATTAACACGTGAATGAGACAAAACACAGTTGCAGAGAATTACACTCTTTTAATTAAATGTTAGCTGAAAAGTGACCAAGACAGTCCTTGTAGCATATGGGCAATATACTTTATCATTACTCTGAAGTGAGTGTTTATGTTATCTCCAAATTCATGTTAAAATCCTAACCCCTGGCTAGGCGCAGTGGCTCACGTCTGCAATCCTAGCACTTTGGGAGCCCTAGATGGGTGGATCCCCTGAGGTCGGGAGTTTGAGACCAGCCTGACCAACATGAAGAAATACTGTCTCTACTAAAAATACAAAATTAGCTGGGTGTGGTGGTGCATGCCTGTAATCCCAGCTACTCGGGAGGCTGAGTCAGGAGAATCACTGGAACCCGGGAGGCGGAGGTTGTGGTGAGCCGAGATCATGCCACTGCACTCCAACCTGGGCAACCAGAGTAAGACTCCATCTGAAAACAAAAGCACACACACACACACAAAAAAAACCTAACCCCCAAGGTGATGGTCTGAGGAGGTGGGTCCTTAGGGAGGTGATTAGGTCAGGAGGGCAGAGCCCTTATGAAGGGATTGGTGTCCTTATAAACAGGCCCTAGAGAGCTGTTGCCCCTGTGACATGTGAAGATGCAGCAAGAAGAAAACCATCTACAAGCAAAGAGGTGGGCCCTCACAGACACCAAATCTGCTGGTGCCTTGACCTTGGCTTTCCCAGGCTCCAGAACTGTGAGGAATATGTTTCTGTTGTTCCAGCCTATGGTGCTTTGTTACAGCAGCCAGCATGGACTAAGATGATCATCATGAAAACTAAGCTGACCAGCGTTGGTATCTCACCCCATCTCCACCACCGTAGGAAGGAGAACCCAGCATTATGTTTCTAAAGCTCACTAAAGGGAGGAGGTGACACAAGAAGCAGGAAGAGGGAGGAAGGAGCTCAGAGAGGGAGGAGAAACAGCTGGATCAGGGGCAGTTTAGGAGGCACAAGCCGGGAAGGCAACAGAGGTTGGAGGATCCTAAGAGAAGGAGAAGCCAGGAACCCAGGCCTGTACAGCATTTTCCAGGGGTGGCAGGGCCTCTGTGGGAGAGCTCTGGGATACAGGGCTGACTGAACATCAAGAGCTGGAGCTTCTGGGGCCCTAGTGAAAAGCCCCCGTGTCCACCTTTTCACAGAAGCAGAGGAGCTGTCTGCCTTGAAGAGACTCTCAGGCCAAGATGGTAGGTTGAGAGGGCATTTTCCCAAATGTTCCCAAGGCCTTCCCCAAATCTGGTCTGTGTGTGGGTGGAGGGAGGAAGAGGTAGTGTGAAGTAGATGAAATCAAATTTAGACAAATAGAAGGTGGCAACACTTCTCACACCCAGAGTTATGGGATAAAATGTATACTTGCTATAAATCTGTTGCTAAGAATACAATGGGATAGCTACAAAAATCACAATTGATCTTATACTTCACATTTCCTCTAAAATTACCAAGCTGCCAGCAGATCCACTAGTTAGCCCACAGAGACCACTAGGGACCCACAAACCTTATTTTCTACAATAATATGCTGGATCTTAAGCAACACACAGGCTAGGGCTTTTCAGCACCCAGCGGATAGTAAGCAGTCAGAAGGCACTGAACAGCACTGATTTTGTTTGGTTCTAGTTGTTAAGTTGGTGTCTTCAGAATCACAACAGTGTGAAAATCTCCCATTCCTGGGGCTACCAGAGGTTCATCATTCTTTGGAACCAAAACATATAATCCACAAGGCTTGGAAGCTATATTTGCTTTTGACAAATGTCTGAATTTTACTTAATGAGGATAAAAAAATATTTTGTTTCCATGAAAAGTTTTGCCTATGGAAGTTTTTGAGCTTGAAAATTTCAGACCTAGTTTCACTTTGAAGCAGAAGGATCCCATAACACTGAAAAGCCGATATCCATAAAATCAAAGCAATGCCTGTGGGAGTTCCCTTCATATGAAATTTCCTGGTATCCCCAAAGGTGAACACAGTGACACACCAGGTAGTACAGGAAAGACAAGTGCCCCTCAAGACCCTGTCCAGGAGCCCTCCAGCCTGGGCCTCCCACCTCATTCTCTTAGTCCTAAACATTTGGGGACATCTCTTAGTCCTAAACATTTCCCACATGAAAGGGAAAGGAAAACCAAAATAAAGTCTTAGTTAGCTATAAAACCCAAGTAACCAGAATCCTTGGATGAGTTTTATTTTGCTGCCTTATTTCATTTTTAGGAAATGTGAGATGAATGTTTTTACAAAATAAAACAAAAACTCCCTAAATATGACTTACGGACAAGTTCCAATCTAGCCTGGAGTTCTTATACCTTTTCAAGTTTACAGTTAGAACTGACCTACACTAATCCATTAAATTAGTGAATTGACTTTCCACCAAATTCTAGAAACATTATGGATTACAGCCCATTAGAAAAACATTTTAATTATCCAAGAAAAATTAAAGCTATATTTTATCTATTCTAAACAGGGCAAAAAGTACATAAATCACTTATGGAAGGATAAGAAGAATAGAAAGTAAAAGTTTAAAAAGGTCGCCTTTTTTAAACATTCAAGAAAAGTGCTACTAGAAATCTGGTTGAGTATATGTAGTTTGCTAAAGGAACACTTTGAAATACTTTGCTTTCTGGTATCCTAGTTAAAAAGCACAAAACAATCTCTAACAGGGAGAAAAATACTAAAATGTGTTTTTCCCTTGCTGTTGCTCATTTGCTTACCCTGAATGAAACATCTTAAAAAGATACATATCATTGGCTGTCAAAGTCCTAGCTTTTGGGATTTTGCACTTTTATAAGCCACACCAAAATTTCAATTTGGTGTCGGGGGCGGGGGTGGTGGGAATGTCAAGAACAGCAGTACAGTAAAACAGAAGTCAGAGAAAGGCTTGACAAAGTTTAAAAATAGCCAATATAAATTTGAAAATGGCATGAGAACACATCTGTAAGTATGCTGCTGTATTTTGTATCTGAAAAGCCACCCATCATTTTCTACCTATGTTATCGCTCCCAAGGTCTATTTTAATAGTTACTGTATGTGTTAATAAAAATGAGTAATGGAAAGCATCAAGACTCTGCCACATGCCACAAGCGGCCCATTAAAGCACAAATAACTTACTAATAAAAAGTTCTCATTAGAATACAGAGAATTCCAATTAGCCTTTTTATTTACTAACATTATCTTAGAGTCGACATAAAGTTAACTGCTTTCTGCTTTTAATTTAGTTCATTCTAATGACTATTTCTCTGCATCTCTAAACAAAAGTCCTGCCAGCACTAGCATTGTCAAGCCTTGATATCGGCACTTAAAACAACGGTTTGTGAGAGAAAACCTGGTATCTGGCATCTGACGTTTCAGCACAATCTTCTATTCTGCACCTCGATGACATCACTGTTGTGTGTGAGTCCTCCGTCCCAATAATAGCCCAGCACAGAGGCGCCAGGGCATGCTTTCATATTCACATTCATATGGACATAACAGGACTCCTGAGTTGCATGTTTCCCCCAGTGACACACGTCCCATGCCTCCAGGCTGTGCATAGGCAATGCAGTGGCAGCCCAGAGGGAGAGGTGATTTACGGTGGCTCAGGCAGACACCACTAATACTGGCTTTTCATGTCTTTGAACAACAGCCTTTGCAGAGATGTGCACACAGGGCCCTAACTCTCTGGGAGCTGCTAGGGGCAGAGCCCAGTAATCCCGACGACTTAGTGGATCCTGTGCCTCCCAAGGATGGTGCCCACGGTGACTGCACACTTGTCACAGACTGGCAGGCCATTTGTCTGCTGCAGCCCACCAAATCCCACAGATCCTTCTGGATACTTTGCAGCAGGCTTTTCATACCTTGAGTCTTATTTAATGTTCGCATGAAAAAGCAACTGCTGTTTGCTGTGCTCATAAAAGTCTTGTTAGAAATTAACATCTTGCGTGAATAAAAACATCAAGTAAGTATTTATCTGAGGTGGTTTGGAAAAAACACTCCCATGGGTAAGGTTTTACAAACATAGGCACTGTAGTGACAGAGGAGTGCTCCCCAAAATGACGGGACTCTGTGAACTGCCAGTGAGCAGCAAAGCGCGGCCCACATGTGCAGCGCAGCGTGGCCCATGGGTGCAACCTCATTCCATTAGGAAAGGTAATAAAGAGGTCAAGGATCCTGACTTCTGTCTCCAAAGCCAGGTGTCTCTCAAACATATGTCACTGATCACAAGTGGAGGAGAAGCAGGGAGAGTAACGAAAAGCAGTTGCAGACAGGCACAGTGGCTCATGCCTATAATCCCAGCACTTTGGGAGGCAGAGGTGGGCAGACCACGAGGTCAGGAGTTCAAGATCAGCCTGGCCAACTGGTGAAACGCCGTCTCTACTAAAAACACAAAAATTATCCTGGGCATGGTGGCGTGTGCCTGTAATCCCAGCTACTCGAGAGGCTGAGGCAGGAGAACCTGGGAGGTGGAGGTTGCAGTGAGCTGAGATTGTGCCATTGCACTTCAGCCTGGGCAACAGAGCAAGACTTCTCTCAAAAAAAAAAAAAAGAAAAAAAGAAAAACAGTTGCCACTGCTACTGCAATATATATATCTTTAAAAGCTCCTCAGTTTATAACCCCCAAAGTTAACTCAATGAAACAAGCATATTCTTCCAATTACCCATCATAATATTGATGTTCAATAAGACTAAAACAGTTAAGATACCTAGTACCATAGTAAGCTGTCATCTGGAGGAATCAGGTCTTACGTTTTATTAATCAGGAAAACTAAATGTACAATTGAGTAAATGCGTGTATTTATGTCTCCGTGCCTTGTAGTCATGGCATTTTCAATGATAAATTTAGATGCAGTCACCCTAGACCCTCTCCAGTCATGAGAAGAAGGCGTGTACAATGTCTGGTGACTTCTGGTAATAGGCTAAAACACATTATATAAAAGCATAGGGTGTTCGGGGACTGGAGGTCAGCCTGATATAGTTAGAGTGAAAGATGGCACAGGGAAGGTTTGGGAGCCACACTATGGGTGGTTGGGAGTGTCACCTGAGTTCCCAAACTCCAGAGTTCTCAAATTCTCACCCACAATAGTCACCTGAGAGCTTTAAAAGATCTCGGTGCAAGGCGCCATTCCAGACCTGGAAAGTGGGAATTAGCAGTTTTTAAAGCTTTCCAGATAATTCAACTCTGCTGCCAAATTCGAGACCCAATACTAGGCATAAGTGCTTTTCAAACTTTAATATTTGAAATCTCGACCAGCCTGGCCAGCATGTGAAACCTTGTCTCGACTAAAAATACAAAAAATTAGCCTGGTATGGTAACGTGCACCTGAAGTCTCAGCTACTCAGAAGGCTGAGGCAGAATTGCTTGAACCTGGCAGGCAGGGGTTACAGTGAGCTGAGATCGTGCCACTGCACTCCAGCCTGGGTGACAGAGTGAGACTCCAACAAAAAAGAAAAGAAAAGGGAAGAAAAGAAATCTCCTGTGATCCTGTTAAGATGCAGACTCTGATTCTTCAGTTCTCGGGTGGGGCCCGAGAGGCTGCATTTTAGCAAGACCCCAGCTGATGTTGATACTGTTGGTCTACGGACAAGTTTGAGTTGCAAAACTGTAGAGAATGGGAAACCTCCAAACATTTCTGTGTGAGGGAGTGATGTAACCCAAGCTGAACTCTGCAAAGAATCAAGCATCCCTTAGCAGAAGTAGACTTAAAGGGGAAGGAATGAGGTAGGAGACCATTAAAGAAGTTAATGAGAGAGAACAAGAAATGGGCTTGGAGAAGTCTGAATGATTCCTGGTAGCAGGCTCCCTGCGGAGAAGTAACCCTATCACATTCAACGCCACTCTACAGGGGGCTGTTGCTATGGGGTGGGCTTGTAAAAAGCCCTACCAGGATCCCAAAGACCCTGTGAACTGTAGTCTACTTTGATATACAGTCTTTCCCGGCAGTCTGAGTTACCTGCACAACACAGTGCCTTCCCTCTGCTTCCAGGCACATGGGGGAATTGCCTGTGCCCGCCCCTTAGCAGTTGGCAGGGCACGCAGGTGGTGTGGCTTCGTTCCCTGCAGCCCAGCAGCCCCAGGAACAACTGAGAGAGTAGATCCCCCACAGACCAGCTCTGTGTGTGAGAATGATGCAGAGGGCACCCCACCCACACATGGCCAGAGTGAGAAACACACTTCAGTTGGGTGAATTCACAGAGATTCTCAGGTGATTTGTTACTGCAACACAAGCCTGGCTGACCTTGACTGATACACTAATCAGCTGGACCCACACCCTGTGGGCCTGTTCCAGGAACCTGGCAGAGGTGATCTGAGGCCTGGCAAACCTGCTGGAGAACTGCCCAGATTCCATTTATATGGGGGATATTGCTTGAGGATCTTGATCCTAGTAACCTAATCTCCAGGACCACTGGCGAAACTTGGCAAGACCCCACATGTTAGAAGGGTTGCCTCAGCTCCTGAAGCTTTCCTTGTGATACAGTTTGGATACTGGTCCCTGCCCAAATCTCATGCTGAATTATAATCCCCAATGCTGGAGGTGGGGCCTGGTGGGAACTGTTTGGATCATGGGGGTGGATCCGTCATGGAGCGGTGCTGTTTTCGGGACAGTGAGTTCTCATGAGTTCTGGTGTGTGTGGCTCCTCCCTCCCCCTACTCTCTCTCACTTGCTCCTGCTTTCGCCACGTGACTTGCCTGCAGCCCCTCTGCCTTCCACCACGATTGTAAGCTTCCTGAGGCCTCCCTAGAAGCCGAGCAGATGCCAGCATCATGCTTCCTGTACAGCCTGCAGAACTAAGAGCCAATTAAACCTCTTTCTTTATAAATTATTTAGTCTCAGGTATTTCTTTATAGCAATGCAAGAACAGCCTAATAAACTTTGTGAGTAAGATATTTCCTCAATCAGTGCTGTTGGCTGTGGTGCTTTACCTTTTCTTCCCTTGTCCTCCCATATCACAGCGAGTTGGAATCGGATATCTTTATTTAGCTTTCACTTCTGCTGTCTACTTCAACCCATGCTCCATTTTCTATATTGAGTTCTAACTAAAGAGCATGACACAATCTGTCATTAAGAAAATTGAAATAATATTGGATTTTTTAAATTAAAAAAACAAGTGTTGCTTTTAAGTTGAGCATTTAGCTTGATATTCTTTTTAGACCTCTCACTTCATGCCAAACCAAAGAGAGTTCAGAGGGCTCTACTGTCACTCAGCTAAACTTCACCCTGAAATGAGTTATTTGAAGTCTGCAAATGAATGTAAAACAGGTTCTGTGTGAACAAGGTATTAAAATAATGACCTGAAACTTCTTCCAAAGTGAATCATCAATTTTAGTTATACCTCATGATTTTGCCTTTGTTTGTTGAAAGCCATACTTATTCCTCAAGTGAATAATGAGCAATGTCCTAGAAAAATATTCTTCTTGTATCAGACAGGATCAGGAAGTGGAAAGAGTATTGCATTGGATACTTGTTATTTTAAAATTGAATTAATGAAAAAATTAGACCCCAATTTTTCTTTGTAAAATGAAGGAGTAAGAAGTCTTTCATCTCCAAAGTTTTATGCAATGATGGTTTAAGATTCCCTTCAATGGTGGATGAGACTCTATGTTGGCTGGAAATTTGAATATTTTTCAAAAGAATTCTCAGATTCTCTTATACATGGTCAAATTCTCCAGCCATCAGTCTGTTTCCTTTACCTCTTATATAACTCAATTTTAAAAAGACAAAAGTCATTCTAATCAATCGTCAGTTCAGCCATCAATTTCCTCTCTTTGCTTAGACATAATCTTGCAATTGCTATCTGTATTTAAATTTGTAGCCTGTTAAAAATAAAGCCCATGTGAGCTTACTGGTATTTTCCAAATTTTGACAATGAATGTGTCACTTTGGTAAATAGAAAAAAAAGGTATTAACATATACAGGGAATTGGATAAGATTTCAGAAACTATCTTTCCAAAAAAACTATTTTCTCCTATTTCTGCTAGGCTGAAGAACTCATCTAGCTAGAGAAACTCACTCCCAAGAGGTTCTATTTGGTTTTGCTAAAATTTTTATTATCTTTACTGCTTATTAAGTCATTGATATCTGTTCTCTATGGTTGGATAAGTTCTATATGTCAACATGGGATGATTTACTTATGCTGCTTCCTGCAAATAGGGCCCTAATAAATGAATGTCTTCTACACTGTATTTTTAGAAATTAGCATTTTATTATAAAAGATGATACATGCTCATGGTAAAAAATTTAAATTGTATGCATATGAACTGCAAAGTAGACAATACCCCCAATTCCAGTCCTCAGTAGATAATAATTGTTAACAATTTCCCTTGTATCTTTATAGATATTTCCTATGCACAAAAGTCTACATGTTTATACAAACAAAAAATGGAATAATTTATAGAATATTGTATACCTTAGTTCTTTCAACATATCTTTGTCTTCTTTACTTAAAGGTGTATAGAACAGTTTATAATGGCTACTTAGGGGGCATACCTACTGTGGAATATTTAATTTCATATCTCTACTTGCTACACATGAGATCCAGAGCAAAAATAAAATGAAACAAAACAAAATATATGTGCCATGCCCTATAAAAAACATCTTAGCTGGGTGATACTCAATGAGACAAGCTGCATAAAGTGCTAAAATGAAAAACAAGATTCAAGTAAAAAATAATAATAATAATGGCTACTAGTGTTCGGTAGTATAAACATTCTACAATTTATTTAATCAGTCTTCTATTGATGAAGTTTCTGGCATGGCAATGAATAGAGCAGTGCCCTTATCTTTGAATACCTATATTAAAATATTTGTGGAATAAATAAATGCTGAGTCAAAGAGTATGTGTATTTTCCGTTTTAATATAGAGTTGTACCGATTTGCATGTCCACAGATAATGGAGATGGAGGGTACCTGTTGTCCTGCACACTTGACGGCACTGAACATTATCCACTTCTAAAATCCTTGTCAAAGCTACAGCTGAAAATATAATTTGCAGCAAATAATTTGTATTTCTCTAATCACGAGCGAAGCTGAGCCTCCTGTCCCATGTTCACAGCAGTCTGTATGTCTCGTGCTCACTGACTGTTAAAAAGTTCTTTGTTATGTTTTAAAAATTGGCCTTTTATCACAGCTTGGCAGTCTCCTTCCCCACCCCACTAGTTTGTTATACATCCCTGATCCAAGTTTTGGTGCAGTTTGTTGAGCAGAAGCCTTCGATTTTTATGTGGCTAAATTAATCCCTCTTTTCCTTTATGGCTTCTGAGTTTCCCATTAGGTTTACTTTTCCAAGAAAGGAAGAACTGCTTCTAATTTAATCTCTATAATCAGCTGAGAGTAGTTGGAGAGGCTGGGTCCGTTACTCACATACGGTGTGACCTTCTACAAGTTACTCATCCTCCCAGAACTTCCATTTCCTCATGTGTAAAAGTGGGATAATAAAAGCTCCTTTAAAGGATTATCGTCAAGATGAAATAAAATCATGTGGTTACAAGTGTACAAGTGAGTGCACAGCACACAGGAAGTGTTCAGTAAGTGGTGGCTTTACTTCCCTGAGATTTTAAACCATCATCACTTAACAGCTCCAGCAAATGAGTCACAGACGTGTGGCAAATTCCTGTTTCTCTGGAAGGCAGAGAGAGCACTGGGAATGAGAGCGTACCGCCCATGGGCCAGTCCCTGGCTTGCTGTGGCACTGCCACAAATGCTGCTGTTGTGTAACTTCCTACAAAGCAGGATTAATTCTTAACATGGTTCTTAAGTCACTTTGGGATCTAAGAGATGTTTCAATCATTCTAGGATTTGAGCTTCTTGAAAAGGCTGAGGACAAATGGCAGTGAAGGCTATGTGAATACACAGTTTGTGGGTAATTGTATGTGTATGAACTGCAAAGTAGACAATACCCCCAATTCCAGTCCTCAGTAGATAATAATTGTTAATGATTTCCCTTGTATCTTTATAGATATTTCCTATATCTATAAAATATCATCACCTTAACTTTCATGAGAATGAAAAAAAGAAATTGCTCAAGAAAAAAAACCAGAATTGAGACAAGAAATAAAAGTGTAAAATATTACATGGCACTTATATATATATATCTGTTTTTTTCTTTTAGAGATGGGGTCTTGCTCTATCACCCAAGCTGTAATGCAATGGTGTGATCATAGCTCACTGCGGACTCGAACTCTTCCAGGGCTCAAACAATCCTCACACCTCAACCTCCCCAGTGACCAGGACTACAGACATGTGCCACCAAGTCTGGCTAATTTTTTTTTTTGTAGAGGTGTGTGTGTGTGGGGAGGGGTCTCACTATGTTACCAGGCTGGTCACAAACTCCTGGCCTGAAGCGATCCTCCTGCCTAGGCCACCAAAGGGCTGGGATTATAGGCATGAGCCACCGCGCCTGGCCATTACGTGTCATTCCACATAGGAGTCCTCCTCTGTCAAATGAGAACTCATAAGCACTACACATTGCTGAGTCCTTTAGAACATAGAGAGAAATACATACATACACCTGGTTAAAGGTTGTGCTGAATATTCACACTTGTTCTCTTATCTGATTCTATTTATCGTGGCTAAACAGGTAAAAAATATAAAAATTCCTTCAAAGAACCCAATTATTTAAAAAGCTTCTTACTTTAACAGAGAATACAGTCAAACTTTAATCAATTTTTATATGACGGAATCTACTTTCCGCATAATTTCTAATCAATGTAACCTTCTATTATTCAGGAAAAAAGGTAGCCTAGATCTAAGGTATCATGATGTAACTGATGCAGAGCGACAGTAGCTTTTTTGGTTGAATTTCAATTTCCAAATAGCTAGAAAACACTCCTTTTGGCTACCTGTTGTTAACTTAGCATCAAGACTACTGCTTAGGTACACTGACCTTAGCTACTACAAGAAATGCTAAGGATTAGCTATATTCCTGTTAACACGTTTTCAGATGTGTTTTCACCAGAGAACTTAGCTTGTTTATTTCCTACAGAAAGCACTACATAGAGCACAGCACAATCTCTCAAATATAGCAGCAATGCTGTCTTCCAACTTACATGATCTTCCAGTGCGGCTTTGACAATCCTCCCTTTGAGAGGCGCAGGCTATGTCCTCTTGCCTTGAAAATGGGTGGGCTTTTATGACTGTTCCCACCAGTAGAGGGCAGTGGAAGTGAGGCTATGTGACTTCTGAGGCTAGGTGACAAAGACAGCAGAGCTTCCACCTGCCGACTCGCACACTTGCTGTAATATAAGGCAGCTAACAATTCAGAGGTCACTGCAATGAGGAAGGCCAGGCCACTTGGAGAGGTCAAATGTTCTCCAGCCATCACCCCAGCAGGTCCCAGCAGACAGCCAGTGTCCAGTGACAGATGTGTAAGTAAAGACGCCTCATCCCAGCCCAGCCAAGCAGTCACTCCCAGTCTTTGAGTCTTCCCAGACAAGGCCCCAGCATCACAGAATGGAGACAGGGACACATGAGCATAATAAAATCAGTGCTTTATGTCACAAAGTTTTGAGACAGTTTGTTACCTGGCAATAGCCAGATAACACAGCCCTGCACTCTGATTGGCACAGGACTCTCCCGCTGTTCTCTTGTCCCCACGGCTTCTCCATTGCCCTGAAATGCCATAAGAAATTCATCCTGAGACTGAATAAAATGGAATCAAACATTTTCCTACAGACTATTTTTTTTAATAACTTCCTACCCAAATAACCCAAGGATTCAAAATGGTTTGCAGAGCCTCACCATTGTCCTCACTTGATAGGAAATATGTAGACATTATTTGTTCCCATGGAAAGTGTGAAGAACCTGAATCTGACAAACCACACAGGAGGTAACTTCCTCTTGGCAGAGTTTTCCACAGGTGCTGAATTTCTTTAATTTATTTATTTTTGTGGAGAGGGAGGTGGAAGAGGATAGGCATCAAAAGATGACTACTGGCTCATCATTTCAGTTGGAGGGGTTTCTCTGCAACATTTTCTCTAGCTTTCTCTGCTACACCTTCTCTTAGAGGTATCACTTTTTCCCTGCACTGTCAAGATAACTGTTTGCTGGCTACGGTGGAGTGCCTCTGTGTTTGGAAAGGTGGCAACAG
The DNA here is from genome assembly GCF_028885655.2 of Pongo abelii. Taxonomy (NCBI): domain Eukaryota; kingdom Metazoa; phylum Chordata; class Mammalia; order Primates; family Hominidae; genus Pongo; species Pongo abelii. The sequence goes on from NC_071999.2 coordinate 28,056,584, forward strand.
AGGCTGAGGGGCGGGAGGTGCAGTTCCTTTCTGGAGGAGCCATGGGGGTAACCTTCCAAGAGACGTGGCTTCGCGTGAGCTGGAAAACCTTGCATGGATATGCTTATTACTCACTCATTGTTGGCAGGATCCTGTCTGTTCTGTCCACCCCTCCTCACTTGTTCTGTGTGCTGCTAATGAAACAGAACCATGGCAGTGCTCAGGACGGCTTTGGTCGGCTCACCCTTTCTAGTACTGTGACAAGGAGATAAGACAGAAAGCAGAGATGGGAGGAGGGTGAGGGCCAGAGGGAAGATTTGTGGGATGAAGCAGAGAGAGGAGAAGAGCCGATCGCCTTAAGAGGCTGGGCCAGGAGCAGGCTGCAACCAGGCGCTGTGTGGTCTGGTGTAATGGATGGTTGGTCCCTCACGCCACCAGCTGTGACTTCGAGAGGCCTGGGTACCTGCTAGGTCCTCCTTTCTGGGCTTTTCTCGCTCCGGGCCTGGTGGCAGGCAAGGAGTACTGACTGTGCTGTGAATATGAAACATTTCCTTGCTAAGGGAAAGCGAGGGGAGACAAAGCAGGATATGTCAACATCAGAGACAGTGTCTGCCGTCTTCCCCATTCTTATTGGCTATCGGTTGTTTTGAAATACAGGATCTCTCCAGGTGACTAGCATATGTCCTCTCAGCTCTAAAGCAAAGGCACTAGATAAATCCAATAAACAAAGAAAGAGTCTGGGGTAGAGGCTCAATCTATTTCAGGGTTGGCAGGTTGGTGAATTTTCCACTGTAAGATCACACCACTGTTTTCAAGGGATTTAAAATATTACAAGTGATAATAGAGGCTGTGTCTCTAAAGATTTGAACCAATCAAAGTAAATATGGCAGTGTTGTTTTTCTTGTTGTTGTTTTGGTGGGTTTTTTTTGTTTTTTGTTTTTTCTATTTTTTTGGAGACAACCTCTCCCTCTGTCACACAAGCTGGAGTACAGTGGTAGTGGATCACGGCTCACTACAGCCTCAACCTCCTGGGCTCAACCCCCTGGGCTCAAGTGATTCCCTGACCTCAGCCTCCCAGGTAGCTGGGACTACAAGCATACACCACTATGCCTGGCTAATTTTTGTACTTTTTTTTTAGAGATTTTTTTTTAGAGTTTTTCCATGTTGCCCAGGCTGGTCTCAAACTCCTGAGTTCAAGCAGTCTTCCCACCTTGGCCTCCTAAAGTGCTGGGATTACAGGTGTGAGCCACCATGCCTGGCCAAATATGGCATATTTTAAAAGGCTAGAGCAGCAATATAAAAATATGAGCATCTACAAAATGTATTGTCTGCAAACACTTTGGCATCAATTGACCCATCTTAGACAGTCTTCCTTTTCTCTTCACTCATTCATTCAACAAATATTTATAGTACGCTATGTGCAAAGAAACATGAAAGGCACACAAGATTAGTAAGATAGTCTTTTTCCACAAGACATTTACAAAGTGATGGGGAAGTAAGTATGGGTTAAATACATTTAAATATTTAATTTAAACATCAGTTACACTAAGTTAAGAAATGAAGTACAAACATAGTACTATAGGAATCCAAAGCGCAATCATGATCTGTTGGGAGGATCACAGAGTGAGGGGCTATGCGAATTGATGATTGTATAATGGCAGGAGTGGAAAGGGAAAGGATCCTCAGGGCAAGAAGAAATGGGTCTGGCAACAATATTCCATCAGCAAACCCTGGGAGGTAAAGCTGAGTTTCCTTCAAGCTCCACATGCCATTGTATAGATGAATGAGGTTTAGTATGTCAAATGTGAAACCCAACAGGTCATCCAAGTGGACATGCCAGCAGGCACCTGGATTGCCTATATCTCGAGGAGGTGTTCAGGCCAGAGGCAAACCTCGTGAGAGCAGAAGTCACGTCTTGTGTTTCTGTGATCTTCCCCACAGAATCCAACAGAGTGTCACAATTGTGCTCAGAGAGGCTGATGTAAGTTGTGAAGGGGACATAACATTTCTTCTCATATTCAATCAACTCTCAAATACAGAAAACTGACCACCTCATCTAGGACCACTTGGTTCTAGTGTTTTCCCTTGTTCCTGCTGTTACTTGGCCTTAGTGTGACTTTCAGATACCTAAACTTCATTTAAGTATGGTATTCTTTTCTCTAAGTTCCAGGAAATTAATTGATAACTTTGTCATAAAAGATGAAAAGGTAGGGTTTTCTTATCCAAGACTCAATGGCATTAACACCAAAAGATTCCCTCATCCATTCCCAAAGGTCCAATAAACAGAAGTCTGGGTTTATTGTGAAAGTGTAATGTACTTTTTTTTTTTTTTTTTTTTGAGATGAAGTCTCACTCTATCGCCCAGGCTGGAGTGCAATGGCACGATCTCGGCTCACTCCAAGCTATGCCTCCCAGGTTCATGTCATTCTCCTGCCTCAGCCTCCTGGGTAGCTGGGACTACAGGCGCCTGCTACCACACCCGGCTAATTTTTTTGTATTTTTAGTAGAGACTGGGTTTCACCGTGTTAGCCAGGATGGTCTTGATCTCCTGATCTCATGATCAGCCTGCCTTGGCCTCCCAAAGTGCTGGGATTACAGGCATAAGCTACCGTGCCCGGCCTTATTTTCTTAAATCTACATGTTTTTATATGTGATTGCTATGGATAATTTACACCATATCACCAGAATACATTTTCACAGCTCATCTCCATGACTGCTTAGTAATTTCTCATGGTTAATCCATTTCCCAGGAATTTCACTCTAAGCTTGCAATGTGCATAGCAATGAGCCGTTAGGAAATTTAAAATAAGTAAGACGTAGGTATTCTTCAAGAGGAGTTTGAAATTTAGAGAAAGAGAAAGGCCTAGAAATGTTTATAACATAAGACATGATAGGCCAAATGCAAAAATGGAGCAAAATGTCTCTTCCCTCAAAAAGTTAAAGTGCTGGCCAGCTTCAGTACAATGTACAAAGCTGTACTTCCACTCACTAATATAAAGTCTACTGGGATGAGGACTGCACATATGGGATTGAGGGGTAAAAGATGAATGTGAATAATGCGTGAGGCTTATTTCCTACTCAAATCCATATCAGCAGATGCTATGTTGGGAATCTTTTTCTCAGAGATGGGGATGGATCTGAATGAATGTTCAGATCCCCAGCCTGTCTCTTCTCAAACAACGAACACCTCTGTGCTAGACGACACCAAGGAACAGCTGGTAGCTACGACCTCAGTAACTGCAGAGCACTGTGCTGGAGCCAGAGGGCTCTCAACTGGGCTGGGTGGGTGCCTGAGACTCTTTTCAAGTGAATCTACATCTCCAGGAATAGTACTGGGCATCAGTCTCCTCTGAAAGCTCCACAGAGAACTTGGATACATATGGAGCATGGGGAAGCCCTGCTCCAGCCTCATGCAATGTGTTTATCTCACTCTATAAAATGCCACTGGTCATCTATGAATCATTCTTCACTCTCACATTTGCCTGCACTGAGATCCAGTCCAGTAGCACCATCAACTTTAAATATATTGTCTAACATTACTGAGCACTTAGAGTATGCCAGGTACTGAACTGAGGGCCTTACATACATTTTCATATATAATCTTCAAAAACCACCTTAGGAGTTAAGTACTATATTGGTTTCCCAATTTATAGATGGAGAAACTGTAACTTGAAGTTAAGTGACTGTGCAGTCACATAGCTCTGCAGAATGGAGCTGGGGATGGAAATTCTCTCTGCTCGGCATCCGAGTTTATGCTTCTAATCACTAGGATATAGCAGCTCATTTATATGTATGGAATATTCAGGTTTTTAATGTGCTCTGCATCTATGAACAAAAAGCTAGTTGACACATATTTATCCATAAAATAGAGAAAAATAAAGCATCTACTTGGAAATGATTTACCAAAAGGTTATATATTCAGCATTTATTTTCATAAAATATTTTGCCACTTATCTCTGTCCAATCTCAGCATCCAGACTCTTAGCAGGATACCATTGGCGTTCCCAGATATGGCAGGTTGCAATGTGCTTCATCTAACACTTAAGGAATCAGTGCAGTGAACCTGCTGCATTACAGCACATCTGCAGAAGTAGCCACACTCAGTGTACAAATCGAGCAGGCTCTGAAAAACATGGCACTGCCAAAGTGAAGCTACGGGGATCTTGCTGTCTTCAAAATAAAAGATGATTCTTATGTCGTTCAAGAGAAGATTACTGCCAAAGACAAACTAGTTTTCTGAGCTCTATCCTCTGATAAGCATGTACTGCAGTCCTGCCACATGAATACTAACCACTAAGGGTAGCTCTAGCTACCTGCCAAGTGCTGTCTTTAGGCTTTCTGTTAATCCTCACACCAACCCCTCATCAGAGCTGAGGAGACTGAGGCACAGCGAGGCTAAGAAACTTGCCCAGGGTTAAGTTAGGAAGTAGCCGGACTGGGGCTGGGGGACTTGGGTGGGAGGAGCTGGCTCTAGCTACCCCCTTCCTACAGACCAGGCTGTGTGACAGGCCTTGGGAGTAGAATGATATCAGAGATGCAGTTCCTAGAGAAGCGGAGAAACACATCCATCACCGTGGAGCTGGAACATGGAGGGCCAGTTGTCTGTTTAAGTCTAAAGGAGCGACATTGTGAAGACTAACCTAAAACTGTTAAGAAAGACTATCAGGAAAAGTTCCCTTTCATAGGTATTAATTCCTGGAAAATGGTCCGAAAGAGCTGATTGCCTATGGCAATGATGTGAATATAGAGAAAGGCATAGAGAAACAGGCAGGTGTGGCCTTAGGATGAAAACAGAACTGAAGGCTGTAATGTCAGGTTGCCTGGGGATCACAGATGAGGCAGCTGGATCCCCACAAAGAATTGCACGCGAAAGAACCTAGCAAGTCTGGAGCTTGGTGGACAATCAAATAAACAGTGATTACTGGATAGGAAACACTTAGAGAAAGAGTCCTGTGATGGAAACAGGTCTGGAGTGATCTGCCCACCTCGGCCTCCCGAGGTGCTGGGATTGCAGACGGAGTCTCGCTCACTCAATGCTCAATGTTGCTCAGGCTGGAGTGCAGTGGCATGATCTCAGCTCGCTACAACCTCCACCTCCCAGCCGCCTGCCTTGGCCTCCTAAAGTGCTAAGATTACAGCCTCTGCCCTGCCGCCACCGAGTCTAGGAAGTGAGGAGCGTCTCTGCCTGGCCGCCCATCGTCTGGGATGTGAGGAGCCCCTCTGCCTGGCTGCCCCGTCTGGGAAGTGAGGAGCGCCTCTGCCCGGCCGCCATCCTGTATAGGAAGTGAGGAGGGTCTCTGCCTGGCTGCCCATCGTCTGGGATGTGAGGAGCGCCTCTGCCCCGCCGCCCCGTCGGGGAAGTGAGGAGCACCTCTACCTGGCCGCCCCGTTTGGAAAGTGAGGAGCGCTTCTGCCCGGCTGCCTCCTCTGGGAAGTGAGGAGCACCTCTGCCTGGCCGCCCTGTCGGGGAGAAAAGGAGCGCCTCTGCCTGGCCGCCCAACGTCTGGGAAGTGAGGAGCGCCTCTGCCCGGCCGCCCTGTCTGGGAGATGAGGAGCACCTCTGTCTGGCCGCCCCATCTGGGAGGTGAGGAGCGCTTCTGCCTGGCCACCACCTCATCTGGGAGGAAGTGAGGAGCACCTCTGCCCGGCCGCCCCATCTGGGAGGTGAGGAGCGCCTCTGCCTGGCTGCCACCCCGTCTGGGAGGAAGTGAGGAGCGCCTCTGCCCGGCCACCCCATCTGGGAGGTGAGGGGCGTCTCTGCCCGGCCACCCCATCTGGGAAGTGAGGAGCGCCTCTGCCTGGCTGCCACCCCGTCTGGGAGGAAGTGAGGAGCGCCTCTCTCCGGCTGTCCCGTCTGGGAAGTGAGGAGCGCCTCTGCCTGGCCGCCCATCGTCTGGGAGGTGAGGAGCACCTCTGCCCGGCCACCCCATTTGGGAATTGAGGAGCGCCTCTGCCCGGCAGCCCCATCTGGGAAGTGAGGAGCGCCTCTGCCTGGCTGCCACCCTGTCTGGGAGGAAGTGAGGAGCGCCTCTGTCCGGCTGCCCCTTCTGGGAAGTGAGGAGCGCCTCTGCCCGGCCGCCCCGTCTGGGAAGTGAGGAGCGCCTCTGCCCGGCCGCCTATCATCTGGGAGGTGAGGAGCACCTCTGCCCAGCCACCCCGTCTGGGAAGTGAGGAGCGCCTCTGCCCGGCAGCCCCATCTGGGAGGTGAGGAGCGCCTCCGCCTGGCTGCCACCCCATATGGGAGGAAGTGAGGAGAGCCTCTGCCCAGCTGCCCCATCTGGGAAGTGAGGAGCGCCTCTGCCCGGCCGCCCATCGTCTGGGAGGTGAGGAGCGCCTCTGCCCAGCCACCCCGTCTGGGAAGTGAGGACTGCCTCTGCCCTGCAGCCCCATCTGGGAGGTGAGGAGCGCCTCTGCCTGGCTGCCACCCCATCTGGGAGGAAGTGAGGAGCGCCTCTGCCCGGCAGCCCCGTCTGGGAAGTGAGGAGCGCCTCTGCCTGGCTGCCACCCCGTCTGGGAGGAAGTGAGGAGTGCCTCTGCCCGGCCGCCCTGTCTGGGAAGTGAGGAGCGCCTCTGCCCGGCCGCCCCATCTGGGAAGTGAGGAGCGCCTCTGCCCGGCCGCCCCGTCTGGGATGTGAGGAGCGCCTCTGCCCGGCTGCCCCATCTGGGATGTGAGGAGTGCCTCTACCCGGCCACCCATCATCTGGGATGTGAGGAGCGCCTCTGCCCAGCCTCCCCATCTGGGAAGTGAGGAGCCCCTCTGCCCGGCCGCCCTGTCTGGGAGGTGAGGAGCGCCTCTGCCCAGCCACCCTGTCTGGGAGGTGTACCCAACAGCTCCGAAGAGACAGCGACCATCAGGAGCGGGCCATGAGGACGATGGCGGTTTTGTTGAAGAGAAGGGAGGGAAGTGTGGGGAAAGGAAGGAGAGATCAGATTGTTGCTGTGTCTGTGTAGAAAGAGGTGGGCATAGGAGACTCCATTTTGTTCTGACTAGGAGAAATTCTTCTGCCTTGGGATGCTGTTGATCTATGGCCTTTCCCCCAGCCCCCTGCTCTATGATCTATGGCCTTTCCCCCAGCCCCCTGCTCTCTGAAACAGCTGTGTCAACTCAGGGTTAAATGGATTAAGGGCGGTGCAAGATGTGCTTTGTTAAACAGATGCTTGAAGGCAGCATGCTCTTTAAGAGTCATCACCACTCCCTAATCTCAAGTACCCAGGGACACAAACACTGCAGAAGGCCGCAGGGACCTCTGCCTAGGAAAACCAGAGACCTTTGTTCATGTGTTTATCTCCTGACCTTCTCTCCACTATCATCCTATGACCCTCCCATATCCCCCTCTCCGAAAAACACCCAAGAATCATCAATAAATACTTCATAAAAAAAAAATTTTTCTGGAATTCACATTTTAAAAGTAAAAAACCAAACAGGTGAATTTAACTTTTATTTAACTCAATATATCCAAAATACCAAATATCATTTCAATATATAATAAATATAAAATTACTAGACTATTTCACAGTTTTTGGCCTTATGGCTTTGAAACGTGGTGTGTAATTTAAGCTTATAGCACATCTCAATTTGGACTATCGCATTTCAAGGCTCGGTAGTCACCTGTCATTAATGGCTACTGTATTGGGCATTAAAAGTCTAAGAACTTGTCTTCTGTAGTTTTCCTACATAGGGAGATAATTTCTGGGCAGTCTGTTGTCAGTATATGGCCCTTTGAAAATGATGCCTAGTTGTTATTGAAACAGAATAAATTGGCCATTGGGCATTTGGTACAAAAAAAAAAAAAAAAAAGCTTACTCTATACAGGCATTGGGGGCTAAGCAGTGAAAAAAATCTAAGCACCTACACTAAAGGAGTTTATAGTCAAAGTGACTGAAATACAAATAAACTAGCAGTTCTAACAGTGAGAAAAACTTAGGGTTCTGGGAGTGGGGGAGTGATGAAAAAATGCGTATCATATGATAGGTGCACAATCAATACTTAAATGAATTTATGTGTTGTAAAAATGATCAATAAATTGAATCAACAACACACCAGGCCCCTTCCTGCCACAGAATAAAAAAAAAAAAAAAAAAACAACAACAAAACAAAACAAAAAACAGTCAAAACAGTCAGGAGGTTTCTTGAGTCTCCTGATATCATCAGCTCGATGAAATGGTACAGGTCTCAGGTGACACTGGACGGGAGGTGTTTGTCGTCTCAGAAAATCATCAACTGGAGAAGGTGGAACAGGTACCAGAAGACACTCGGGAGGTGTCTTGAGGCTCAGAGAATCATCAACTGGAGAAGGTGGAAGGGGTGCGAAAAAACACTCAGGAGGTTCCTTGGGTCTCCTAAAATCATCAGCTTGAGGAAATGCTACAGGTCCCAGGCGACGCTCAATGGGAGGTGCCTGTGGTGTGAGAAAATCATCAACTGGAGAAGGTGGAAGGGGTACCAGAAGACACTCGGGAGGTGTCTTCAGGCTCAGAGAATCATCAACTGGAGAAGGTGGAAGGGGTGCGGAAAGACACTCGGGAGGTTCCTTGGGTCTCCTAAAATCATCAGCTCAAGGAAATGCTACAGGTCCCAGGCGACGACGCTTGATGGGAGGTGCCTGTGGTGTGAGAAAATCATCAACTGGAGGTGGAAGCGGTACCAGAAGACACTCGGGAGGTGTCTTCAGGCTCAGAGAATCATCAACTGGAGAAGGTGGAAGGCGTGCAAAAAAACAGTCAGGAGGTTCCTTGGGTCTCCTAAAATCATCAGCTCGAAGAAATGCTACAGGTCCCAGGCGACGACGCTTGATGGGAGGTGCCTGTGGTGTGAGAAAATCATCAACTGGAGGTGGAAGGGGTACCAGAAGACACTCGGGAGGTGTCTTGGGGCTCAGAGAATCATCAACTGGAGAAGGTGGAAGTGGTACGAAAAAACAGTCGGGAGGTTCCTTGGGTCTCCTAAGATCATCAGCTCGAGGAAATGCTACAGGTCCCAGGCGACGACGCTTGATGGGAGGTGCCTGTGGTGTGAGAAAATCATCAACTGGAGGTGGAAGGGGTACCAGAAGACACTCGGGAGGTGTCTTCAGGCTCAGAGAATCATCAACTGGAGAAGGTGGAAGGCGTGCAAAAAAACAGTCAGGAGGTTCCTTGGGTCTCCTAAAATCATCAGCTCGAGGAAATGCTACAGGTCCCAGGCGACGACGCTTGATGGGAGGTGCCTGTGGTGTGAGAAAATCATCAACTGGAGAAGGTGGGAGGGGTACCAGAAGACATTCGGGAGGTGTCTTGAGGCTCAGAGAATCATCAACTGGAGAAGGTGGAAGGCGTGCAAAAAAACAGTCAGGAGGTTCCTTGGGTCTCCTAAAATCATCAGCTCGAGGAAATGCTACAGGTCCCAGGCGATGACGCTTGATGGGAGGTGCCTGTGGTGTGAGAAAATCATCAACTGGAGAAGGTGGAAGGGGTACCAGAAGACACTCGGGAGGTGTCTTGAGGCTCAGAGAATCATCAACTGGAGAAGGGGAAATTGGTATGAAAAGACCCTCGGGAGGTGTCTTGAGTCTCGGAAAATCATCAGCTCGAGGAAGTGGATCAGGTCCCAGGGCACACTCGTCTTGAGGTGTCTCTCTTCTCAGAAAATCATCAGTTGTAGAATGTGGTTGAGGTCCTAGTGGACACTGTAGTCGAGAAAGAGTCAGCGGTCTCAGACATCCTTTAACTGATGGACGTGGTTGACCTCTTAGATCACACTGAATAGGAGGAGGTGGCTTGCAGCCTATCCTTTTTCTTAAAGTTTCAGCCGGGAGGTAGGGCCGGTAGCGCAATCCTGAGGAATGATGGTGCTCCACTGCCACCATCCTGACCTGTAGGGCCAAAGGAGGAAATATTCACACATATTCATTTGATGGACAAAATTACCGCCACCAACACAGGCTGCATCTTCTGTTGCTGGTGATAGATTTTTGCACCTTTCCACCCTCCAGGTTTCAAAATAGCAGTATCAGTGTCATAATGTCACCCTTCCACTGAGTACTGCCCACAGCTGGGGAGTAAAGAAAAGTCATTGGGACACACTGTTGTCTCCACATGCCACTGTGTCTGTTTGCAAATGTAGGCAGGCTGGGGACCTGCCCCAGGGAAGACAGAGTCATGACAGATTCATAACAGATTAACAAAGAAGCATGTTTGAGACACAGGAGTGTCTATGTCTATCCTCATTCCTCCCTCACAGCCAGCACCAGAGCATGTTTCTTGCACCAGGTCAACAGAGAGTAAGAGAGGCATGAAAAGCCCATTGTCCACACATGTTGCAGCTTCTTTTTGGAGAATGTTTTCCAGGCCTTTTATGTTCTGTCTCTGATTCTCAGAACTCTGCAAGGTCAGTGTGACCACCCTGCTCCAAATCTAAGAAAACAGAGGTTTCCAGAGGAAGGAGAAATTGTGCCCAGGGTCACACAGCTTGCAAGAGGCACAGTGGAAGTAGATTCCAGCTCTGCCTGCGGGACCCTCTCATTTCCCCTCTGTTTCCCTTCTTGACAAAGGATCTTCTTCACTCTGGAGGTGCCACCCATGAGAACAAAGAGCTCTGGAGAGATGTGGATTCCTGAAGAGCTTCAGGGGAGCTGGGAGAGGGATTTCTGACAGAACAATCTTACCTCAAGAAGTCAGTTAGACATGGCTGTAATATTTCTTTTCACTCCCAGGTAATACCAAATTGTGAGTGCTCTAGGACATAAAGAATACTTTTTTCCGTGGAAAAATGAGTGAGAATTCTAAACAAAGCAAGTTTGAAAACTGTGTTTCACTTCAAGTGTACAAGTCCCATCATGTGTAATCATAGGACTCGGCAGCTTTTCAAGGTACAGAGGCCACAGAAGAACCAGCTTAGCTGAGCATCATTTAAGGCCTTCATTTGGAATTGTCCCTGTAGGTAATAAGTTACATTCGCTCTTCACTAATTTACAGTCAGGGCCTATTTGCTATTACAAATATGGAACCTCTGACACTTAGAATATTAGATCAGGGGCCCCATTGGGTGGGTATGAAGGTGTTTTTGCACAACACGGTTACCAACAGGGATGGGACTGTGATGAACTATGGAATTGGCCTTGTCAAAGAGCATTCAAAATTGCACAAAGCACAAATTAATGTTAGATTAATGCGTTTTCACTATTTTCACTTCTGGGAATATAACAGATATTTCAAACGTTAATCACCTACATTATAGCAGAATGCAAACAAAATCACAGCAAAAGAAAATCCCACATATTTCAGAAATGAGACCCCACAACATCTTGGGTAAGGTGGATCAGTCAGAGTTCACCGTGCCATAAGACCTAGAGTACTGGAGGTCAGTGGTGCCTCCTCGTGTTATTTCTGGAAACAGAAGAGTAAAAGCCCTTCAGCCCTCAGTCCCTGAGCTTTTATGGATTCTGGAGGTGCCACCAACGATGATCAGCTGGGAATGGAGAAGCCTGAAAGCTCATGGAGAAGATTTTGCTTCTCAAGAAGTCGAGACAGAAAAGACACCACAGAACCCATAGAGCAGAGGCCAGGCCAGGAGAGGGCGTTGTTGGAAAAGACCAAAGTGTCCTGATATAAGAAGAGTGAAAACGTCCCCAGCATTTACCTTTGTCTTCTCTGTGTTTTCAGCTGGGACGCCGTTGCTGTTCCTCATGGGAACCGAATGAGGTCCTGAATCTGCTAAGGGCCAGAGAAGGGAATGGGGCTAAATCTGGCTTGCATGTTCTGTGCAGAATAAGAAACCCTCCACACCCTCCGCTGCCATCTCACTCTCTGCCACACAGGTCCCTTACCAGAGGCACAGGGTTTATTGACCACATGCCTCAGAGGACTCTGGAGCCCTCTGGAGCCTCATCCTTGAGGAAGATACCACAGAGCCCTGGTCCAGGGGTATTCTTAACTCTCAACAGGCTGTGAACAGGTCGGGCTCTAACCAGCTGGAAATGAGCTCTAAATCAGTACATATCAGAGGAAATCACTCATCATGTGAGCACAGACTCAAAATTAAAATAGGAACAGCCATGGTTGGAAGAATATCAATAAACCCTGGACAGGAACAGCACTCCTCCTCTTCTTCAAGCCATAGGGACATTTAAAATTCTGTGGATTCATAGTTAATCTAACTTTCATACCTGGCCAGGTATTATCAATACTTATGAACAGAAATGGACATAAAGAGATGAACAGTCATGAGAAAAGGTAAGAGCTACAGAAATTAACTGGAAAGTTTTAGGGTTACACTTGAAATGTTAGAGGAGTAGGATTACATAGAAATTTAACTTACTAATGGAGTTATATAGTTGGCAATAAACAACTTAAACAAAAAGAATGAAGGAAGTTCCAAAAAGTGTAAATAAACGCTTCTTTTCTTAAAGCAGATCTCAAGCTACAATATTGATCCGTGAAGACACGGCCAGAAAATCTCTGCTCTCATCAGCACATGTGGCTCCCATTCTAAAGTGCTATTGTTGTTTTCTCAAGTGAAAGAAAAATAAATCCTTCACACTGAGTCAAGGTGGAAACGGGAGCTGGCCCATCTGCCTTCTAGGTTCATCTCCTCAGTTAAAAGTAACCAAGACATCAGGGTGGGGCAACGTCCACAGTCAGTGGAGCGGCCTGAGCTCCACCATTCACAGGGGACTAGCCAAGAGCCATTCAGCTCGGGCACCTGAGAAAAATAGGGTCCTGCCACCCAGCGAGACAACTGTTCTCTTTATAAGTGCTTGGAATTGTTTCCAGGAAACATAACAATCACTCCACCCGAGCCCTCATCCCCAAAAGGAGAAGCAAGGTGTGTGGATTGTGCAGCAGAAATTAAGCAGCTGCCTTCACAGCAAGCTCCTACCCATCGAGAAAGGGTTCTCTAGGCCCAGTCGTCCCTGGACTGGCTCCTGACTCATGTGTCTCTCTGGGACTCTCTTCTTTTGCCTCATTTGACACCTAGAAGACAGAGAAAGAATTGACTTGAAGAATTAAAACACCAAGTTCTTTACTAGATGCTCAAAGCTTTATCTCAAAACAAAAACATCCTTTAAAATGTCCATCACAATGACCTACCTGTGCTGCTTGTAGGCAGCCTTCCTCTCTGCCTTCCCCCTTTGCAAGGCTTGAGCACAGAGCTGTGGGGAGAAAAATACATCCATGTCCTGACCTGGCAGACTATGTCCAAAAGCAAGGAAAACAAACAAACTTACTGAGTTGGCAAGAGGCTTTCTTGCAGAAGGGGTGATCTGAAAAAGCCAACACATGAGAAATTGAATGTTGAGAGAGTCTAAGGGCCATGGCATCATCTGCATCAGCACTGAACTATCGTGCAACTGCGGGGAGGAAGCTCCTTACTTTGCATCTGTAGTAGTCCTGTGCCCGCCGCCGCAACTCTTGCATGCGTTGAAACAGTTTCCTATGGATTACAATCACTTTCATCAGATAAAGCACCACTTTCAGGATGATTTTAAATAATCTGCCATGTTTCTGTTATCCTCACAACTGTACCCTTACACAATCTATCTATACCTAGAAAACGTATTTCAGATGGCTATAAGAGTACAGTCTGAGCCGGTCGCGGTGGCTGACGCCTGTAATCCCAGCACTATGGGAGGCCGAGGCCGGTGGATCACGAGGTCAGGAGATTGAGAACATCGTGGCTAATACGGTGAAACCCCATCTCTACTAAAAATAAAAAAATTAGCCGGGCATGGTGGCAGGCACCTGTCATCCCAGCTACTCGGGAGGCTGAGGCAGGGGAATCACTTGAACCTGGGAGGCGGAGGTTACAGTGAGCCAAGATCACATCATTGCACTCCAGGCTGGGTGACAGAGCGAGACTCCACCTCAGAAAAAATAACAAAAACAAAAAGAAAAACAGTACAGTCTGATCCAAACTGTTGCTGTATTGATTCCTCCTCTTTTGCTTACTGCCTGCTGACTTCTGAGTTGACAATTTCCTTCCCCATTCTCAGTATATCCCTAATTCATCCTTCATTGAGCATCTTTTATCATAAAGCTCTATTCTCTTTGTATTAATATCCTTGCCGTGTTTCACAGGGAAGAAACAGCTGGGCTTATAAACAGGCATAGTCCTTTTGAAGGATGTGGTTGATCCTACAACAACACACTTTCCTAAGGATGACAACAACTCACTGCACCCCTAGAATGGCTGGTAACCGAGTTTCCACACAGTCTAGCTGGCAATGGGGTCAGGAGACGTTTTGCTACTTCACATCTTTTGGTCACTGGTAAATCTTAAGGTACTTTGTTTTCTGTTTTGTCAACTCTCTCTCTCTCTCTCTGGATATGTCTTCTGACCATTTGTTTCTATTTCTGCATTTACTGGGTCTAAACATTGTACAAAGGTTAAAAACAACATTCCAATGGGGGTTTCCCAAGGGGGGGGTTCCCAAGAGGGGGGGTTTCCCAAGAGGGTGGGGTTCAGTTTCTGAACTCAAGGTAGGTATGTATTTCTTTCATCTCCAATTTCCCATTCTCCTCTGCCTCTGATAGCTGCCTCTCATTTTCTGCTTGCTCACATTCTTTCATGTTTTGTTTCCTGAGATTAGAAGGGAGGGAAATGCACACACAAGATCCACCAGCCCATGTGGGATTCCCTCTGCCCTTCTGGCATCCGAAGGCTGTGATTCAAAGATCCCCCCTGCAACCTTCCCATAAATGAACCAACTGATTCTCACAACCAAAGGAAGAATTGACACCTCCCGTTGAGGGACAAAGAAAAATCACACTCTGGCCTGCTGGCAAGTCACCTGTCATTTCCAGCTCATCTTCATAGTTCTATAGTTAGTCCTATTCTTTAGTAAATAAAGACTATTAAAAGCTTCTATGAGGTGCACTATGTGTGTCTCTGGGGTCAGTCTTGTTCTTGACACAGCGAAAGCTCATTTTACTTCAGTGTGAAAAACCAGACCTCACCAACTCATCACAGCTAACTCCATCGGAAGCAGAGGATTGCTCCTCATCTGACTCCTCCTGTGGGAGGCCTGATTCTCAGTCAGAGGCTGATGCCAGAACTGAGACCATCAGCCATAGAGAGATCCTTCCAGAATATGGTGTCATTAACCCTGCAGTTCACTACTGCACTTTGCCATGATTCAGGACTGGAACTCTTGTCGTCGTCTTTAAAGATCCTGGTTGAGAGAAAAGGCAACCTGAATGCTGGGCACATCTATTGAATTAGAAATGATCGGAATGGCTCCTAAGTCAGGGTGTTATGTCCTGAAAATAGATGACAACTGCAAACCATCCACCCTGGTGTTGACTGACTGTAACAAGGTTCAGTTCACAGAGAGTGAGGGCAGAAAAAGGAAATGACCTAAAAAGGCAAGCTTGCTGTGTTGCCCTCACACCACTTGATTCATGGTCCTGATCCTAAGGACCTCACCTGATACTTGGTTTTATAGGAAGGATGTGAAAAATTCCCAGAACGCTAGGAGACAGGGACAAAAACACTTCAAAGAGAAAGTTAATAAACTTGTTTCTGACCACAGGGCATCCTTCAGCACATGCTCTCTGGAGTGGCCTCAAACAAGGAGTGTGTGGTGAGGTGCTGAGAATGCAATGGGAGCAGGGTCCTGTCCCCACGCTAAATGAGCTCACAGATTAATGCAAATGAGAAGCCAGTGAGGACCTCACTACTCCTGCTGTGCACTTGGGAACTACAAACACAAAACCTGACTCTGGAGGGAAGCTAAGGAAGCATTCTAATCTTGAGTTGGCATAAGTGCATCTGAAGCTTCCGATCTCCAATGAGAACAATGGGGAACACCAAACAGAATATAAAACCCATGATTAAATACATGAAATTGCTAACATGGCAGTAAACAGACATGAGGTCAAGATGGAGAAGGAAACCCAGGACGAAAGACATCCTCACATTTGGAACCCATTTCCCTGAGTTTCATTGCTGAATTCCAGAAGGGACTACTGAGATGCAAAGAAGCAGAGCAGCTTTTGCACACATGCATGCGATTAGATGAAAACCAAGTGGATTGAGGGTCTGCCAATGAAAGCGACCCGTACTGAAGTCCACTGGCTCTGGTTGAGACCCAGAAGAGTCACACATCAGAACAGAGGTGGATAGGAAATACCTGGCCTTTGTAGGGACTGAGCCTGCACTGACGACCTCAATTGCAGCCTGTATGGAGGACCCCTGACCATCCCCCAGAAGTAGACTCCCATCTCTTCTGCAGCAAGATAACATGCTACTAGGCCTCAATTCATTGCTAAATATTTTTTAACAAGTATCTCACATTTAACAAAAAAAAGATCAGTCATATGGCAGCAAAATACAATGTAATATGACCAAAACGTGAAAGACTGTGAAAATGAATCTGGAGGTGACCCAAGCATTGAATTCAACAATCCAGGCTGGGTGCGGTGGCTCACGCTGGGAGGCTGAGGCAGGCGGATCACCTGAGGTCAGGAGTTCAAGACTAGCCTGGCCAACATGGTGAACCCCTGTCTCTACTAAAAATACAAAAATTGGGCTGGGCACAGTGGCTCACGCCTGTAATCCCAGCACATTGGGAGCCCAAGGTGTGTGGATCATGACGTCAGGAGTTCTAGACCAGCCTGGCCAATATGGTGAAACCCCGCCTCTACTAAAAATACAAAAATTATCCAGGCATGGTGGCATATGCCTGTAGTCCCAGCTACTCAAGAGGCTAAGGGATAAGAATCGCTTGAACCTGGGAGGCGGAGGTTGCAGTGAGCCAAGATCACCCCACTGCACTCTAGCCTGGGTGACAGAGTGAGACTCTGTCTCAAAAAAAAAAAAAAAATTGGCTGAGTGTGGTGGCACACACCTGTAATCCAAGCTACTTGGGAGGCTGAGGCAGAATTGCTTCAACCTGAGAGGCAGAGGTTGCAGTGAGCCAAGATTGCACCATAGCACTCCAGCCTGGGCAACAGAGCGGGACTCTATCTCAAAATTAAAAAAAAAAAAAAAAGGCTGGGTGTGGTGGCTCACACCTCTAATCCCAGCACTTTGGGAGGCTGAGGCAAGTGGATCACCTGAGGTCAGAAGTTCGAGACCAGCCTGAACAACATGGCAAAACCCCATCTCTAGTAAAAATACAAAAATTAGCTGGATGTGGTGGTGGGCTCCTGTAATCCCAGCTACTTGGGAGGCTGAGGCAGGAGAATTGCTTGAACCCGAAAGGCAGTGAGCTGAGATTGTGCCATTGCACTACAGCCTGGGCAACAAGAGCAAAGCTCCGTCTCAGGAAAAAAAAAAAAAGAGAGAAAGGAAAACCAATGCCAGTACTAGCACCTCCTCTTCCCCCGAAAAAATTACAAACAAGAATGTAGGAAGGGAAAGGAATTATACAGATTAAACTAATCAAGCAGAAAGGACAAACTCAATTTTGAACCCACTGAATTTGCCACAAATATTGTAGAAAATATTCTCAAGGACTTTACAGTTGTCTACTTTGATTGGCACATGGTTCATACAACAGTATTTGTGTCAATGCACATCTTACTTTTTTTTGGCAGTCTTCCTATGTCCATTGATTTTGTAATGACTGTTGACATTCCTTGTCACCTTATGGACTTCAGCTCGAACTTTGGCTTCCATATGTCTCTGTGAAGTAAAGAGATCTTCCAGGCCAATTTTAATTCCTGGAAAGGAAGAAACCCTTTTCTTTGTGTGCATACAAATGGACCTCGGCCCTTGGTGAGAGTGAGGAGAGGAGAAGGTGAGAAACCTGAGGGCAAGAAGCTGTTCTTTCCCTTTCCAGGGCAAACTCATTTCCACACTATGGGGATTCCAACAGAGCCATACCTTCCTGGCTATGGCTATTGGACCTCCAGGCTTTCCGCTGTACATCCGTGGATCCGTCATGTACATTTTGTGACTTTAAGACAGTCTTGAGGAAAGACACCTAGGAAATAATAATTTAAGAATCATGGCTGGGCACGCTGGCTCATGCCTATAATCCCAGCACGTTGGGAGGCCGAGGCGGGTGGACCACGGGGTCAGGAGTTCAAGACCAGCCTGGCCAAGATGGTGAAACCCCGTCTCTACTAAAAATACCAAAATTAGCCGGGCATGGCAGCTGGCGCCTGTAATCCGAGCTACTCAGGAGGCTGAGACAGAGAACCATTTAAAGCTGGGAGGCGGAGGTTGCAGTGAGCCGAGATCACCAAGAGGTGGTGCATGCCTGTAATCCCAACTAGTCGGGAGGCTAAGGCAGGAGAATCACTTGAACCCAGGAGGAAAATGTTGTAGTGAGCTGAGATTGTGCCATTGCCCTCCAAACTGGGCAACAAGATTGAAACTCTGTCTCAAAAAAAAAAAAAAAAAAAAAAGCCAGGTGCGGTAGCTCACGCCTGTAATCCCAGCACTTTGGGAGGCTGAGGCAGGTGAATCACAAGGTCAAGAGATGGTGACCATCCTGGCCAACATGGTGAAACTCCGTCTCTACTAAAAATGCAAAAATTAGCTGAGCATGGTGGTGCATGCCTGTAGTCCCAGCTACTCGGGAGGCTGAGGCAGGAGAACTGCTTGAACCTGGGAAGCAGAGGTTGCAGTGAGCCAAGATCACACCACTGCACTCCAGCCTGGTGACAGAGTGAGACTCCGTCTCAAAAAAAAAAAAAAAAAAAAGACATGAATATACTTCACACAACTGAACTGTACACTTCAACACGGTTAGATGGTAATTATCATGTTATAAGTATTTTACCACAGGTTAACATGTTTCACAACTTGAAAAGGAAGTAATTACCTTCAGCTCTCCGAGTTCTAGAATTTGTAACATTTCACCCCCTGCTCCTTCCTGATCTGCACTGGAGCATCTTCCTTCTATCCCTGCTCTACTCAGAGTCCACTTTCCCTTCCCTCACATCAGCTTCATTGAGGCTGGTTTGAACCTAACGCAAAACATTCTCAATAACGACTGAATTCCCACCAAGATTTCCATATTATCACAGTATGCTTTTAATCTTCTAAGATATTAAATATTTGTTCTCATCATAGCTAAAATGCAATGAAAATCTCATCTCAGATGTGGGTCAGATACCTATGAATCTCCTGAGGTAGTCGTTGAAATAACTTTTTTTTTTTTTTTTTTGAGACGGAGTGTCACTCTCACCCATGCTGAAGTGCAGTGGCACTACCTTGGCTCACGGCAACCTCCACCTCCCAGATTCAAGCGGTTCTTGTGCCTCAGCCTCCCAAGTAGCTGGGATTACGGGTGCCCGCTACCATGCCTGGCTAATTTTTGTCTTTTTAGTAGAGATGGGGTTTCACCATGTTGGCCCCTCTGGTCTTGAACTCCTGACCTCAAGTGATCCACCTGCCTCAGCCTCCCAAAGTGCTGGGATTACAGGCATGAGCCACCACACCTGGCCTGAAATAATATCTTTCAAATTCTTTGCAGAATTTGTTCTTTTCTGATTTCTGCACATAGGATAAAAAACAAAACATGTACTAGGATTTCGAGAGAAGCATGGGTAATCTAAAAAGATGAAAGAGCAACCACATCTATCCCACAGTTACTGCTAGATTTCATAGGAAAGGTAGCTGGCCCAGTTTGGAGCTAGGAGGAATGTCAAACACATGAAGAAATGAGAAGCAAGGAAATGCCATCATGCATGAATGCTTCATGGCACCCATGATGTCCCTGCTTAGGAGGTAGTGGTATAGATGACTAGATGATAAGGACAAAGATGAGAAGGTGTGAAGTTGTCCAAGTCCAACAGCTCAACTGAACTTTCCTAAATGGAATTTTTTAAAAGTGGTAAATTTAAAAACTTCCCCCGGCTCACGTGGTGGCTCACGCTTGTAATCCCAGCACTTTGGGAGGCTGAGGCGGGCGGATCATTTGAGGTCGGGTTTTGAGACTAGCCTGGCCAACATGGTAAAACCCCGACTCTACTAAAAATACAAAAATTAGCTGGGCATGGTGGTGGGCACCTGTAATCCCAGCTACTTGAGAGGCTGAGGCAGGGGAATCACTTGAAGCCAGGAGGTGGAGGTTGCAGTGAGCCAAGATCACACCATTATACTCCAGCCTGGGCAACACAGGGAGACTCGTCTTGGGGCTGGGAAAAAAAAAAAAATCTTCCTCCAATTTATACCAAAAATTCCCTCTTCAGGACTAAGTGGCATAGAGAATGTTAAACGTTCCTCGATATCTTCATAACTCATATATTTTCTGTTTTCTACATATCTTGAAAGGCAGTGCCAAATGACGTGTAATTATCTAGGTGGTAAAACTGAAACATACTTCCTCTTCCCTTGAATATAAAAAAGCATTGTGGTATTAGTACTTTTATCTTGGATCATTGTTCAGAAGGAGGTTCAGCCCCCAGACAACCACATTTTTACTGCCATGAATGGCAAGAGAAAATGTAGAGCTCAACTTACCCAACGGAAAAAAGGCTCAAAAGACAAATTATGGCACAACTTAGCAGCCAAATTCTTACCAAGTACAGACTTTTGACATACTGATCTCTCTCCAGTTGCAACTGGGAACATGCACCTTGAATGATGTCATTCAAAGTTACCCTGCCCAGACACACTTTTCATTGATTCTCTGGAGGGCAGTTCTAAGAGATTCTCTGGGGCTTTCTCTGCATCATGAGATGCAGTGCAGTTCTGCCCTTCACCTTCTGGCAGTTTGTCACCTCATCCCTATGACCTCAGAGGAACCTTGTCTCAGGCCAATTGTTTGTTCCTTGAGCTCTTCCATTTCCCCTAAAAATCATTTGCTGCCCCTCTAAATGGCCTACATCTCCATCTATCTCCCTCTTCCCTCAGAAGAGGGTGCTCTTTAAGCATCAACCATCCAGCCCTTCTAGCAGTCTCATTTTTCAGCTGGTTCCCATGTTTATGCCTGTTCTATGTTTTTCTTCTCCTGTTAAGCTGTCTGTTGTCAGCTCATTTCTGCAGTGAATCTTCAGAGAGGAGACTGGAAGCTTTCCTTCCACCCTTATGGTAGAACTATAGAGTGGAAGAGTTTAGAAAGAATTTCCTATTTAAGTGATGAAACCTCATACTCCATTTCTGATAAATAACACTAAGGTTAAAAAAAGTTATTTTTGACCAAAAGCTCTGTTGACATTTTATTAAACAAACACCAACCTATTTAATTTTCATAATGTAAATGGCAGATATTTTCATAATTCTTATGCTAATAAATCATTTCCCTGATTTTTTGGGTAAAACCACATATTCATAATGAAGTCCAGAAACGTGAATTGTTTTAAATAATTTCTTCTTATTTGTGATTACAAGTATACCTCTACAGAAAGTTAGTATACTCACACAAAGGCTAGTTTTCCAGAGGAAAATAGCAAGTGTAGAAATTCCCAGAAACACAATAATGATAACTATCCAAGGAATTCCACAAAAGTCAGTCCCAGGATGAAAATGATCAGGTGGAGAATTGATAACCTGGAATAATAATAGTTGAAATAATGAAAAGGTCAATGACACTGACAATATTTCACTCAGAAAGAATCATCCTTAGAAACCGTCAACCTCCTCCAAAAGGTAACCACATCCCTCAGATATCACCGTGGGATTCCATTGCTACAAAAAAGAACAGAAGTTAGAAGTCTCGTGTTTTTCAGATGGCTGGTAGTGTTTTTAGGCATTGCAAATGTGGGGTGTCATCTTTCTTGGTATAAAGCAGGGATATCCAATCTTTTGGCTTCCCTGGCTATATTAAAAGAAGCAAAGTTGTCTTGAGCCACACATAACATACTAACATACACTAACACTAACAATAGCTGATGATCTAAAAAAATCTCCCTTTTTTTTTTTTTTTTTTTTGGAGACAGTGTTCCGCTCCGCTCAGTCGTCCAGGCTGGAGTGCAGTGGTGCAATCTCGGCTCACTGCAACCTCCAGCTCCTGGGCTCAAGCCATTCTCCTCCCTCAGCCTCCCGAGTAGCTGAGATTACAGGTCTCTGCCACCATGCCCGACTAATTTTTGTATTTTTAGAAGAGATGAGGTTTCACCCTGTTGGCCAGGCTGGTCTCAAACTCCTGACAGGTGATCTGCCTGCCTCAGCCTCCCAAACTGCTGGAGGGAATACAGGTGTGAGCCACCGTGCCCAGCCATTTTTTTGCTTTTGTTTTTGTTTGTTGTTTGTTTTTGAGATGGGGTCTCACTCTGTCACCCAGGCTGGAGTGCAGTGGTGTGCTCTCGGCTCATTGCAACCTCTGCCTCTCAGGTTCAAGTGATTCTCCTGCCTCAGCCTCCTGAGTAGCTGGGAGTACAGGTGTCTGACAGTGCACTCAGCAAATTTTTGTATTTTTTGTGGAGATGGGGTTTTGCCATGTTGGCCAGGGTGGTCTCAAACTCCTGACCTCAGGTAATCTGCCCGCCTCAGCCTCCCAAAGTGCTGGGATTACAGGCAAGAGCCACTGCGCCTGGCCAAAATCTCATAATGTTTTAAGAAAGTTTACAAATTTGTGTTGAACTGCATTCAAAACTGTCCTGGGCCACATGCAGCCCATCACTCATGGGTAAGACAAGCTAAGTATAAAGTAATTATCTTATCTTTTCTTTTCTGTTTTGAGACAAAGTCTTGCTCTGTTACCCAGGCTAGATTGCAGTGGCATGATCTCAGGTCACTGCAACCTCTGCCTCCCGGGTTCAAGCGATTCTCCTGCCTCAGCCTACTGAGTAACTGGGATTACAGATTCCTGCCACCGTGCTTGGCTAATTTTTATATTTTTAGTAGAGACAGGGTTTCACCATCTTGGCCAGGCTGGTCTCCAACTCCTGACCTCATGATCTACCTGCCTGGGCCTCCCAAAGTGCTGGGAATACAGGTGTGAGCCACTGGGCCTGGCCAGTAGTTATCTTTTCTTTAAAGTTATTTACTTGTTTTTTAAATTGATGTGTAACATTGGATGCATTTATTATATATCACATGATAAAAGAATCCCTCTAAATAATACTTCCCTCTTGGATTATGTGAATCTTTGTCATTTAAAGCTCAGCATAACTAAAAAAAAAAAAAGAAAAAAAAATGAAGGGATTACTTCATTCACAAATAAGTATCAAATTTTAGTGCTTAAAAATTAACAAGGTGGGCCAGGCGCAGTGGCTCATGCTTGTAATCCCAGCAATTTGGGAAGCCGAGGTGGGTAGATCATGAGATCAGGAGATTGAGACCATCCTGGCTAACACGGTGAAACCCCATCTCTACTAAAAATACAAAAAATTAGCAGGGCCTGGTGGCACGTGCCTATAGTTCTAGCTATTCAGGAGGCTGAGGCAGAAGAATCACTTGAACCAGGGAGGCAGAGGTTGCAGTGAGCCGAGATCACACCACTGCACTTCAGCCTGGGTGACAGAGTGAGACTCCATCTCAAAAAAAAAAAAAAAAAATTACCATGGAGATCATGAAAATGGCACGAATAGTGTGGGATTTCTCTAAGATTGTTGATATTAATTCCATTAGACTCTTATGTGAGTGAAGACGAAGACTTCCCCTGAATAAGTTCAGACAGTTTGTGATAGCGTTTCTACATCGATTCCTCAGGATTTAACTATATATTTTTGAAAACATCTCAATTTTAAATGTTTCTTTCAAGATGGTGAATTAAACAGAGATAGCCCTTCAACAGGTTGAACTCAGCATATGCTGAGTGTGAAATGCAAATGATGGAGTTAGAGAACCATACAACAATGGTAATGATTCAGAAACATGGTGTTGAGCAGAATAAGGCAGACACAAAAGAGTACCTATGGCATGGCATGCATCTGTATACGCGAAATTCCAGAATAAACAAGCTAACCCATGATAAGAAAGAGACTGGCCGGGAAGAGTGAGAGTTCACTTTCTGGGGTGACATAATAGTTAGATCTTGGCTGGGCACGGTGGTTTACGCCTGTAATCCCAACGCTTTGGGAGGCGGAGGCGGGCAGATCACCTGAGGTCAGGAGTTCAAAACCAGCCTGACCAACATGGAGAAACCCTATCTCTACTAAAAATACAAAATTAGCTGGGCGTGGTGGCACATGGCTGTAATCCCAGCCACTCGGGAGGCTGAGGCAGGAGAATTACTCGAACCTGGGAAGCAGAGGTTGCGGTGACCTGATATTGTGCCACTGCACTCCAATGGGCAACAAGGGATATTGTGCCATTGCACTCCAGCCTGGGCAACAAGGGAGAAACTCTGTCTCAAAAATAATAATAAAATAAAAATAAAAATAAAAATAATAAAAGTAAAATAATGTAGATCTTGAATGGGGGTTGGTTTATGCTGGGGTATGTATTTCCAAAGTTAGTAAACTTACACTTAAGGTTATATATTTTGGCCGGGCATGGTGGCTCACGCCTGTAATCCCACCACTTTGGGAGACTGAGGCAGGCGGATCACGAGGTCGAGAGATGGAGACTATCCTGGCGAACATGGTGAAACCCCGTCTATACTAAAACTACAAAAATTAGCCAGGCGTGGTGGTCTGCGCTTGTAATCCCAGCTACTCAGGAGGCTGAGGCAGGACAATTGCTTGAACCCCGGAAGCAGAGGTTGCAGTGAGCCGAGATCCTGCCACTGCACTCCAGCCTGGGTGACAGAGTGAGACTCTGTCTTAAAAAAAAAAAAAAAAAAAAAAAAAAAAGTCAAACCAGATGACACAAATCAAATGATATTTCACTTTGTTTTGGTCCATTTTGTTTTTTTGAGACAAGAGTGCAGCGGGGCCATCTCAGCTAACTGCAACTGCCAGCTCTTAGGCCCAAGCGATCCTCCCACCTCAGCCTCTCCGGTAACTGGGATAACAGGTACGCACCACCAGGCCCGACTAATCTTTTTTGGAATTTTTTGTAGAGATGGGGTTTCGCTATGATGCCCTGGCTAGTCTTCAACTCCTGGACTCAAGTGATCTGCCCACCTCGGCCCCCTAAAGTGCTGGGATTACAGGCCTGAGCTGTGTAATTTCATGCCACGTGACACAGCCCGGTAACAAGGAAGAAACCCCGCGGGTCCAGCGTCTACTCTCGTAGGTGGGGTGATGGCTGATAAATCCCAGCAGGAGGAGCCAAAAGAGCAGCCACCACACCGGCATGTCCTGGTCCTCTCAGGGCGCCCTGAGGCGGCCAGGACAGAGGCGGGGGTGGCTTAGGGCGGGGGGAGGGAAGGGGATGGGGACGGGGAGGTGGAGGGAAGGGGGAGGGGAGGGAAGGGAAGGGAAAGGAGGAGAAGGGGGCTGTTGGGCACCTGGAGGTGGAAGAGGAGGAGGAGGAGGAGGAGAAAGGGGTCTGGGAAAGGATCCGGTTCAAATTAAGTTCTCAAGCGCTGGTGGAAGGTTTAGCTACAGGTCACGGAGAAAGTCAATCAGGGAAGCAACAGAACGCGCAGGGCAAGGGAGCGTGAGGCTTAGGAGCAGTTAGTTGGAGACCAAGGTTCTGCTTTCCACCAAACCTTCTTTGGTCTGGGCCCTCTCTTAGCAACCCTGGGATTTTATACTCCCTCTCCACCAATCCCTGATGCCGGTGGTGCGGCCTCACAATGGACATTCCATGAGTGCCCCACCATGCCAATGCCCCCTCCCCCATCTCAGCCCCCAACACTCCTCCCAAGGACAGGTCCTCTCTGGAACCTTCACAAACCTGATTTCTGGTCCTCCCCAACCAGCTCCCAGTCCCTGCTTCTGGGCACTGCTTCCTTCCTGAGCTCACAGGGTTCCTCAAGGTCAAACATGGAGAAACCCTATCTCTACTAAAAATACAAAATTAACTGGGCGTGGTGGCACATGGCTGTAATCCCAGCCACTCAGGAGGCTGAGGCAGGAGAATTGCTTGAACCTGTGAAGCAGAGGTTGCGGTGACCTGATATTGTGCCACTGCACTCCAATGGGCAACAAGGGATATTTTGCCATTGCACTCCAGCCTGGGCAACAAGGGAGAAACTCTGTCTCAAAAATAATAATAATAATAAAATAAAAATAAAATAATGTAGATCTTGAACGGGGGTTGGGTTATGCTGGGGTATGTACTTTCCAAAGTTAGTAAACTTACACTTAAGGTTATATATTTTGGCCGGGAGCAGTGGCTCATGCCTGTAATCCCAGGACTTTGGGAGACTGAGGCAGGCGGATCACGAGGTCAAGAGATGGAGACTATCCTGGCGAACATGGTGAAACCCCGTCTATACTAAAAATACAAAAATTAGCCAGGCGTGGTGGTCTGCGCTTGTAATCCCAGCTACTCAGGAGGCTGAGGCAGGACAATTGCTTGAACCCCGGAAGCAGAGGTTGCAGTGAGCCGAGATCTTGCCACTGCACTCCAGCCTGGGTGACAGAGTGAGACTGTCTTAAAAAAAAAAAAAAAAAAAAGTCGTCAAACCAGATGACACAAATCAAATGATATTTCACTTTGTTTTGGTCCATTTTGTTTTTTTGAGACAAGAGTGCAGCGGGGCCATCTCAGCTAACTGCAACTGCCAGCTCTTAGGCCCAAGCGATCCTCCCACCTCAGCCTCTCCAGTAACTGGGATAACAGGTACGCACCACCAGGCCCGACTAATCTTTTTTGGAATTTTTTGTAGAGATGGGGTTTCGCTATGATGCCCTGGCTAGTCTTCAACTCCTGGACTCAAGTGATCTGCCCACCTCGGCCCCCTAAAGTGCTGGGATTACAGGCCTGAGCTGTGTAATTTCATGCCGCGTGACACAGCCCGGTAACAAGGAAGAAACCCCGCGGGTCCAGCGTCTACTCACATAGGTGGGGTGATGGCTGATAAATCCCAGCAGGAGGAGCCAAAAGAGCAGCCACCACACCGGCATGTCCTGGTCCTCTCAGGGCGCCCTGAGGCGGCCAGGACAGAGGCGGGGGTGGCTTAGGGCGGGGGGAGGGAAGTGGATGGGGACGGGGAGGTGGAGGGAAGCGGGAGGGGAGGTAAGGGAAGGGAAGGGAAGGGAAAGGAGGAGAAGGGGGCTGTTGGGCACCTGGAGGTGGAAGAGGAGGAGGAGGAGGAGGAGAAAGGGGTCTGGGAAAGGATCCGGTTCAAATTAAGTTCTCAAGCGCTGGTGGAAGGTTTAGCTACAGGTCACGGAGAAAGTCAATCAGGGAAGCAACAGGACACGCAGGGCAAAGGAGTGTGAGGCTTAGGAGCAGTTAGATGGAGACCAAGGTTCTGCTTTCCACCAAACCTTCTTCGGTCTGGGCCCTCTCTTAGCAACCCCGGGATTTTGTACTCCCTCTCCACCAATGCCTGACGCCGGTGGTGCGGCCTCACAATGGACATCCCATGAGTGCCCCAACATGCCAATGCCCCCTCCCCCATCTCAGCCCCCCACGCTCCTCCCAAGGACAGGTCCTCTCTGGAACCTTCACAAACCTGATTTCTGGTCCTCCCCAACCAGCTCCCTGTCCCTGCTTCTGGGCACTCCTTCCTTCCTGAGCTCCCAGGATTCCTCAAGGTCACTCTTGGCGACAAAACATAAAAAACAAATGATGGCAGGATGGCAGGAAGAACCTCATACCCAAGCAGAGTGCTAGGTTTTACAGCCCCCACTCAGCCATTCATATCCTAAGCAACAAAACATCAGCAGGATGTGGAAGGTCCCAATAGTAAACCATCTCCATCACATCCATGTAGCCATCAGGCCATCAACCTGTATCTCAGGGACAAATGTTGTAGATACACTCATTTTAAGCATGCATGGTACATTTACAAAAATTAACCTGACTTATTTTGTTCCAGCAAATCTCAATATATTTTAGAGCGATTAAATCACACAGCATGTTTCTGATCATATAACTGTGCTAGAAGTCAATGATTAAAAGCTAACTCAAATTTATTATTTGCTTGGAAATTCAAAGTGCCCTTATAAGATATAAATATAAGAAAGAATCCAAAATGAAACAAGATTGCCTTTAAACTCAATGATAAGATCATAACATGGCAAGAAAATGTCTCCCTCTGGCCTGGGAATTCCACTTTGTGGCACAAGGTTGTATGATCTCACATCACCCCTAACCCACCTAGACATGTTAACATCTGAAACAGAGTGATGATGTCACTTATCTATATCATCTTACTGCCTGTGTGCATGGACTTTAAATTCTGAACCCAAATGAGGGGGAGAAAACCAAGTTGACTTTCATGATTGACCTTTCAGGGATGTCCAAGAAATCTGCATTTCAAGAAACAAAGTTCATCAGCTTCTCTCCTAGAGTATTTGGCCACAATACCCAGAGGGCTTCGCAGCATCATGAGTGATGGGTGGGTAGCACCAAGCAGGTGGGCAGGACCCAGGGCCTGGTGACCAGGACAGACCCCCACTATCCATCACCTTTGCAGGCCCTGTCCTCAGCTAAACTTCCCAAAGGCCTTCTTCTGCCCAATCACACAGAGTGTGCCCAAACTCACTCAGGCCTCTGGCAGTTGGACACAATGGCTCATGCCTGTAATCACAGCACTTTGAGAGGCCTAGGCGGGTGGATTATGAGGTCAGGAGTTCAAGACCAGCCTGGCTAAGATGGTGAAACCCCATCTCTACTAAAAATGCAAAATTAGCCAGCGTAGTGGCGGACGCCTGTAATTGCAGCTACTCAGGAGGCTGAGACAGAGAATTACTTGAACCCAGAAGGCAAAGGTTTCAGTGAGCTGAGATCGTGCCACTACAATCCAGTCTGGGTGACAGAGCAAAATTCAAAAAAATAAATAAATAAAATAAGGGGCCGGGCACCATGACTCATGCCTATAATCCCAGCAATTTGGGAAGCTGTAGTAGGTGGATCATCTGAGGTCAGGAGTTGGAGACCAGCCTGAGCAACAGGGTGAAACCCCGTCTCTACTAAAAAGACAAAAAATAAATCAGGCGTGGTGGTGCACACCTGTAATCCCAGCTACTCGTGAGGCTGAGGCAGGAGAAGTGCTTGAACCTGGGAGGCGGAGGTTGCAGTGAGCTGAGATCGCACCATTGCACTTCAGCCTGGGCAACAAGAGCGATCACTTTGGGATTGTGATTTTTGAGATTTTAGATGTGAGGGATTTTGATCTTTCAGGATTTAACCTATTTTACAGTTGAGCAGACTGAGCCACAGAGAGGGGATGTGAACTGCCCAAGGTCTCACAGGTGGTGAATGTTTGTAGCTGGAACCTGAACTAAGGAAGGAGACCACTACTACTGCTGCCCTCCTTCCACCATCTTGCCTAGTTCACAAGACAGGAGGAAAGAGAGAAAGCAAAAATTTAGAAACAAAAGTGAGATAAACAGCCAGACAACCTTGGCAACACCACCTGCCAGAGGAGTTAAAAATAATAATAATGACATCAACCCCTGACCTAAACTACTTGTGTTATCTGTAAATTCCAGACATTGTATGAAAAAGCATTGCAAAACTTTCTGTTCTGTTAGCTGATGCATGTAGCCCCCAGTCATGTTCCCCATGCTTGCTCAATTTATCACGACCCTTTCACGTGGATCCTTTAAAGTTGTCAGCCTTTAAAAAGGCCAAGAATTTCTTTTTCAGGGAGCTTGGCTCTTAAGACACAAATCTGCCAGTGCTCCTGGACAAATAAGCCTTTTGCTTCTTTAATCCGGTGTCTGAGGAGATTTGTCTGTGGCTCGTCCTGCTACAGAACCAGGGTCTACCTTGGCAAGGGATTCCACACTGAGTCTCCTCCTGAGAAGCCTGCTCTCAGGGGTTTTGAGGAAATTCATGGTCAGTAAACTGTGTCTCAGGAAATTGTTCCTCTCATGCCATTAGTACCTCTAATGCATCAGTCAGGATAAACAAGATTATGATGCAATAACAAGCAACCTCCATTCTCCCTCTCTTTGTTTTGTTTTGTTTTTTGGAGATAAGAATCTTGCTCTGTTGCCCAGGCAGGAGGGCAGTGGTGTGACCTTGGCTCACTACAACCTCTGCCTCTTGGTTCAAGCAATTTTCCTGCCTCAGCCTCCTGAGTAGCTGGGATTACAGGCATGCCCCACCACACCTGGCTAATTTTTGTATTTTTAGTAGAGACGGGGTTTCACTATGTTAGCCAGGCTGGTCTTGAACTCCTGGCCTGAAGTGATCCACCAGCCTTGGGCTCCCAAAGTGCTGGAATTACAGGCATGAGTCATTCTGCCTGGTGCACCCCCCGTTCTCCATAGAGAAATCAACACAACGCATCCACAACAGCCTTGGATTAGTCTGCACTGGAAACATCCAGAGTCCTGTGGCACAAAGAAAAGAGACATGCCCGGCCACTTACTGACTCTGAAAGTTTCTGCTAAATAATGACACGGGTTCAGGCTGGTCGTGGTGGCTCACGCCTGTAATCCCAGCACTTTGGGAGGCCGAGGTGGAGAGATCACGAGGTCAGGAGATCGAGATCATCCTGGCTAACACAGTGAAACCCCATCTCTACGAAAAATACAAAAAATTAGCCAGGCGCGGTGGCAGATGCCTGTAGTCCCAGCTACTCAGGAGGCTGAGGCAGGAGAATGGCATGAACCTGGGAGGTAGAGCTTGCAGTGAGCTGAGATCGCGCCACTGCACTCCAGCCTAGGTGACAGAGCAAGACTCCCGTCTCCGAAAAAACAAAAACAAAAATTAGCCGGGCGTGTTGGCATGTGCCTGTAGTCCCAGCTACTCGAGAGGCTGAGGCAAGAGAATCGCTTGAACCAGGGGGACGGAGGTTGCGGTGAGCTGAGACTGCGCTACTGCACTTCAGCCTGGGAGGCAGAATGAGACTCCATCTCAGAAAAAATGCTTTCTTCCAACTTACACAAGCCGGAAGAAGAAAATGTCATTTATTTTCATGGTAGGAGATTTATGCCAAGATTTTACACCAGGTGGAGACCTGTACCAGCTCCCTCTGCTCCCATCTCCCAGAGTTCTAGGAATTTACTCTTGCACACTGGCTCTTTCATGTCTCTTGGACTTTGCCTACGGAGGTCTCTCTGCCTAGCACGCCTTCTCTCCATGTCTCACTGTTATCCTCCCGCTTTATTTATTTATTTACTTATTTATTTTTATTGTTTGAGAAAGTGTCTGACTTTGCCACCCAGGCTGGAGTGCAGTGGCGTGGTCACTGTTGAGTGCAGCCTCAAATTCCTGGGCTCAAGAAATCCTCCCGTCTCAGCCTCCCAAGTAGGTATGCGTCACCACACCCAACTAGTTTTTTAATTTGTGTGTGTGTGTTTGGTAGAGATGGTAGAGATGTTGCCCAGGCTGGTCTCAAACTCCTGGGCTCCACTGATCCTCCCACCTAAGCCTCCCAAAGTGCAGAGATTACAGGTATGAGCCACCACACACACCCAGCCTCTCCATCTATTTTATTTATTTATTTATTTCTGAGACACAGTCTCCCTCTGTGCCCCACACTGGTGTGCAGTGGCGCAATCTTGGGTTCACCGCAACCTTTGACTCCTGGGTTCAAGTGATTCTCCTGCCTCAGGTTCCAGAGTAGCTGAGATTACAGGCGTGCACCATCACGCCCAGCTAATTTTTGTATTTTTAGTAGCGATGGGGTTTTGCCATATTGGCCAGGCTGGTCTCAAACTCCTGACCTCAAGGGATGCACCTGCCTCAGCCTCCCAAAGTGCTGAGATTACAGGCCTGAGCCACCATGCCCTGCTACTGCACCCAGCTACTCAAGGCAAATATGGAGCCAACATACTTGACTATCTGCAGGGGTCCACCCAGGGTAGGGGAGATGTGAGCACTGGCGTCGGAGGGAGCCCAGCTTATTGGCCCAACTCAGAGATAGACCCATTTCCTGGTGGGCATAGCACTCCAAGGCTTGTCACTCACAGCCTCTGCAACTCCAAGTCTTGGTATGCCTGAAACCCATACTCCACAAGAGCAAGCCTTCACTGAGCACCTAGGGTGGGACAGATAGGCCAGGGCTGAGCACGCAAGAGGAAGGAGACCCAGACTTTGCCTTGAGGAGATCACATTCAGCCAGGGACAGAATTACTCCAGAGTGTCACAGACAAAGGGACCAAAGCCTCTGATTTTCTTTTCTTTTGTTTTTCTAATTTTTTTGAGGTGGAGTTTCACTCTTGTTTCCCAGGCTGGAGTGCAATGGCATGATCTCAGCTCACTGCAACCTCTGCCTCCTGGATTCAAGTGATTCTCCTGCCTCAGCCTCCCATGTAGCTGGGATTACAGGCACCCGCCACCACACTCAGCTAATTTTTTGTATTTTGAGTAGAGACAGGGTTTCACCATATTGCCCAGGCTGGTCTCAAACTCCTGACCTCAGGTGATCCACCCACCTAGGCCTCCTAAAGTGCTGGGATCACAGGTGTGAGCCACCGTGCCTAGCCGTCTCCAATAGAAGGAGGCAGAGAGAGGTTTGGCACCCAACAGAAATGAGTTTAAATCTTGGTTCCCCTGGTTCTTGGCTCAAGCTTCTTTGGTGCCCAGTGTCTTCCTATGAAAGGGAATGAGAGGGGTCTGGGGTTGTGACAAAATCATGTTTCTAGTGCTGGGCAAGGTGATATGCACCTGTAATATCAGCAACTCAGGAGCCTGAGGAGGGAGGATTGCTTGAGGTCAGAAATTCCAGCCCAGACCGGGCGCAGTGGCACACGACTGTAATCCTAGCACTTTGGGAGGCCGAGGTGGGTAGATCACCTAAGGTCAGGAGTTTGAGACCAGCCTGGCCAACGTGGTGAAATTCCGGCTCTACTAAACATACTAAAAGTAGCTGCGCATAGTGGCGGGCAGCTGTAGTCCCAGCTACTCCCAACCTGGGAGGCAGAGGTTGCAGTGAGCCAAGATCATGCCACTGCACTGCAGCCTGGGCGACAAGAGCAAAACTCCATCTCAAAAAATAAAAAAAATAAATTAAATAAATGAAAAAATAAAATAAAAATAAAAATAAAAATAAATTCAAGCTTAGCCTGGGCAACATAGGGAGACCCCATCTCAAAAAAAAAAAAAAGGCCAGGCACGGTGGCTCACACCTGTAATCCCAGCACTTTGGGAAGCCAAGGCGGGTGGATCACCTGAGGTCAGGAGTTCAAGACGAGCTTGGCCAACATGGTAAAATCCTATCTCTACTAAAAATACAAAAACTGGCTGGACGTGGTGGCACATGCCTGTAGTCCCAGCTACTTGGGAGGCTGAGGCAGGAGAATTGCTTGAACCTGGAGGCAGAGGTTGCAATGAGCTGAGATCACACCACTGCACTCCAGCCTGGGCATCAGAGTGAGACTCTTATCTCCAAAAAAAAAAAAAAGTAGTCAGGAAGAGACATCAACAAAAATTGGTGATGAATGGGGTAGCAGTGGCACTGGGGAACAAAAGGGAACAGATATTTTGCACTGCAATTGTCATCTCATTTCTTTTCTTTTTTTTTTTTTGAGATGGAGTCTCCTTCTGTTGCCAGGCTGGAATACAGTGGTGTGATCTCGGCTCACTGCAACCTCTGCCTCCCGGGTTCAAGCGATTCTCCTGCCTTAGCCTCCCAAATAGCTGACACTACAAGCACATGCCACCATGTCCAGCTAATTTTTTTATTTTTAGTAGACACAGGGTTTCACCATTTCAGTTAGGATTGTCTTGATCTCTTGACCTTCTGATCTGCCCACTTCATCCTCCCAAAGTGCTGGGATTACAGGTGTGAGCCATCATGCCTGGCCAATTGTCATCTCTTTTCAATATTGAGCACATATGGGTATGCTGTAAAGGAAATTTTAAAATCTCAGGATCCCAGCCCTCCATCTTCTTATGCAAAAGAGAAAGTCATTGCAACACTCTTTTCCAAATGAATAGCTGTTCCTAAGATCATGTAACAGCCAGATAGATGTCTACTCAGCAAGAAAAGGCCTCAGGCATCTGGGAAGGGCTGCACCCCATAGATCATTCATAAGTAAATTATGTGCTGGCCTCCTATAATCAAGGACATGACAATGTTAATGTTAGGTCTACAAACTTTTTTTTTCTTTCAGATGGAGTCTCCCTCTGTCACCCAGGCTGGAGTGTAGTTGCGCAATCTGGGCTCACTGCAAACTCTGCCTCTCAGGCTCAAGCAATTCTCTTGCCTCAGCCACCCGAGTAGCTGGGATTATGGGCGTGTGCCTCCACACTGGGCTAATTTTTGTATTTTTAGTACAGATGGGGTTTTGCCATGTTGGCCAGGCTGTTTTTGAACTCCTGACCTCAGGTGATCCACCCGCCTTGGCCTCCCAAAGTGCTGCAATTACAGGTGTGAGCCACTGCACCCAGCTGAGTAAATTTCTTGATTGCACAGAATGTATGGTGATATTGGTGGACTTAAGGACATTGAATTGTTTATCAGGAATAAAGTATTATTGTGTTTTCTGGGGTCCTGGATAATGCTGTAGCATTCAGGGTAGATTGAGTAAAAAAAATGTAGAGATGGTTTCCTAGTTACTTGTTTTTGCTTCTAATTTTCATTCGTTTGCTATTTATTCTCTTCTGGCTTTGCTTGTGTATGCATATATATAAAATCATTATGATTATTATTATTTTTAGTTTCTAGTGGAAGGCTTTTATTTGGTTCTGTGAATAGTCATTTTATTTCCTATGTATTTCTAGCAAGTTGTATTCATTCCATTGATCTAGAATTCCTAGGCTGCCTTTGTTGGGCCTGCAGGAATTAATGGAGCATAGCAGCTTTTTATTTTTTATATTTATTTTTTGAGACAGAGTCTCACTCTGCCACCCAGGCTGGAGTGCAATGGTGCGATCTCAGCTCACTGCAGCCTCTGCCTCAGAGGTTCAAGTGATTCTCTTGCCTCAGCCTCTGGAACAGCTGGGACTACAGGTGCCCACTACCACACCTGGCTAACTTTTTGTATTTTTAGTGGAGATGGGGTTTCATCATGTTGGCCAAGCTGGTCTCAAACTCCTGACCTCAGGTGATCCATCTGCCTTGGCCTCCCAAAGTGCTGGGAGTACAGGCATGAGCCACCCCATCCAGCAAGTATACTTTCATAAATAGAATTTGAGTCATATTTCTGTCTCTGCCTAATTTCTCCAAAATTTGTAAACTATTTGTAAATATTCTTAATTCATGACAATGTGTTTGTTGGCATACAGTTGAACAGGGTCCCCAGGGCCGATCAGGGAGAGAAAGCCCAGAAACTTGACATGTTAGCACTACTGTAACTGCTCAAGGGGTTGACATTGCCCACTGCCTAGACAGAGCCGATTCATGAAGACAGGTGAATTGTAATTGACCAACATGGTGAAATCCTGTCTCTACTAAAAAAATACAAAATTAGCTGAGCATGGTGGCGGGCACCTCTAATCCCAGCTACTTGGGAGCCTGAGGCAGGAGAACCAGTTGAATTTGGGAGGCGGAGATTGCAGTGAGCCAGGATCGTGCCATTGCACTTCAGCCTGGGTGACAGAAAGAAATAAAGAAAGAAAGAAAGAAGAAAGGAAGGAAGGAAGGGGAGAAAGAGAGAAAGAAAGAAAAGTATCAGTGCTAACCCAAGCGGGACAAAAAATTAATTGAATACCAAAAAAATACTTTGCTAAATTTTTATGTTAAAACAGCTGATACCGAAATTGTTTAGATAAACAGTTTGGTTTTTGTTGTTGTTGTTTGTTTTTGTTATTTGCTTATTGCTTTTTTGAGACGGAGTCTCAATCTGTCACCCAGGCTGGAGTGCAATGGCGTGATTTTGGCTCACTGCAACCTCTGCCTCCCGGGTTCAAGTGATTCTCGTACCTCAGCCTTCTAAGTAGCTGGGATTACAGGCACCCACCACTATGCCTGGCTAATTTTTTTGAATTTTTAGTAGAGACGGGGTTTCACCATGTTGGTAAGGCTGTTCTTGAACTCCCAACCTCAGGTGATCCACCTGCCTCAGCCTCCCAAAGTGCTGGGATTACAGGCATGAGCCACCATTCCCTGCTAATTTTGTATTTTTTAGTAGAGACAGGGTTTCTCCATGTTGGTCAGGCTGCTCTGGAAATCCCCACCTCAGTTGATCTGCCAGCCTCGGCCTCCCAAAGTGCTGGGATTACAGGCATGAGCCACCACGCCTTTTTTGTTGTTTTTGAAACAGGGTCTCACTCTGTCGCCCAGGCTGGAGTGCAGTGGAGCAATCTCCCCTCACTGCAACCTCCTCCTCCTGGGTTCAAGGGATTCTCCCATCTCCT
This sequence comes from Pongo abelii, assembly GCF_028885655.2. NCBI lineage: Eukaryota > Metazoa > Chordata > Mammalia > Primates > Hominidae > Pongo > Pongo abelii. The sequence goes on from NC_071999.2 coordinate 28,092,642, forward strand.
CCCAAGTAACTGGGATCGCAGGCTTGTGCCACCATGCCCAGCTAATTTTTTGTGGGCTCGCCCAGCCTAGATATACAATTTGAATGAACTCCAAGGTCTAAGTCAAATTACCTATGATTACCCATTAGGTATCAGTGCTATGTACATAAACTGGAGAAACAACTGATATTCAAGAGCACGTAAGTCCGATGTTAACCATGGACTCATGGAGAATCAAGATGGTCACCTTGTCCTTCCTGACTCCTTAAAGTGTTTGTTATTAAAGGTTCTGCAGTTGGGCGTGATGGCTCACACCTGTAATCCCAGCACTTTGGGAAGCCGAGGCGGGTGAATCACCTGAGGTCGGGAGTTCGATATCAGCCTCACCAACATGGAGAAACCCCATCTCTACTAAAAATACAAAAAATTAGCCGGGTGTGGTGGCTCATGCCTGTAATCCCAGCTACTCGGGAGCCTGAAGCAGGAGAGTCGCTTGAACCCAGGAGGCGGAGGTTGTGGTGAGCCGAGATAGCATCATTGCACTCCAACCTGGGCAACAAGAATGAAACTCTGTCTAAAAACAAAAAACAAAGGGCTCTGCCTTCCATGACTCATCATGGAAAAGATAAAATGATCTAAATTAAGTATGTATTGGTGTGCTGACTTATAAATTGCTAAAATAGTTCACAACCAATGTTTCGTTTGTCAAATCCATGTTCCTGGGAAGACAATCAAAGCTTCAGGTGCATTTGGCTACCTCATGGGCCGTTTGAACATTTCAGTTGTCAATTGTCATTTTCGATGCATGTTTTCTGGTTGCTTTCCCATGCAGGAGGGCTGATATTACAACAGTAGATCATTATGGTACAGAGTATTTTCACCAGGTACTGAAAGCTTTTTATGGCTCACTGACTGGGGACAATCAATTCCTTCACAATCTAGAACCTGAAGATTGGATCTTCTGAGAACATCAGAGAAAGAATGTCCTTGCCATCCACACTACAGCAAAACTTTAGGACCTTGAACTTTGGGTTCATAATCTCACAAAAGGGAAGTTTTTCACCGGAAGAAGATGGCATCCTTGATGTGAGCAGCTTTTCCCAAGATCACAGATCAAGACTTCTCGTTTTTTTTTTTTTTTGAGACAGAGTCTTTTTTTTTGAGACAGAGTCTCGGTCTTGTTGCTCAGGTTGGAGTGGAATAGCGCGATCTTGGCTCAATGCAACCTCCACCTCCTGGGTTCAAATAATTCTGCTGACTCAGCCTCCTGAGTAGCTGGGATTACAGGTGCCCACCACCATGCCCGGCTAATTTTTTTGTATTTTTAGTGGAGACAGTGTTTCACCATGTTGGCCAGGCTGGTTTCGAACTCCTGACCTCAGGTGATCCACCTACCTCGGCCTCCCAAATCGCTAGGATTACAGGCATGCGTCACCGTGCCCGGCCTTGTGATAGTGTCTTACTCTGTCACCCAGGCTGGAGTGCAGTGGTGCAATCTTGGCTCACTGCAACCTTCGCCTCCCAGATTCAAGCGATTCTTGTACCTCAGCCTCCTGAGCCGCTGAGACTACAGGCACGTGCCACCGTGCCTGGTTAATTTTGTGTGTGTGTGTGTGTGTGTATGTGTTTGTGTGTGATGGAGTTTCGCTCTTGTTGCCCAGGCTGGAGTGCAGTGGTGCAATCTTCGCTCACTGCAACATCTGCCTCCTGGGTTCAAGCGATTCTCCTGCCTCGGGCTCCTGAGTACTTGGGATTATAGGCACCCAACACCATACCCGGGGAATTTTTTGTATTTTTAGTAGAGACGGAGTTTCATCATGTTGGCCAGGCTGGTCTCGAACTCCTGACCTCAGGTGATCCACCCGCCTCGGTGTCCCAAAGTGCTGGGATTACAGGCGTGAGACCTGTGCCCAGCCTCTGTCTCTCTCTCTCTCTCTCTCGACTAGAGAGACTGACCGGGGACAATCAACCCTCTCCAGACTGACAGAGAGAGAGAGGGAGAGAGAGAGAGAGCGAGAAAGAGACAGAGTCTGGCTCTCACCCAGGCTGGAATGCAGTGGTGTGATCTTGGCTCACTGCAACCTCCGCCTTCCGTGTTCAAGCGATTCCTGTGTCTCAGCCTCCCAAGTAGCTGGGATTGTAGGTCCGCACCACCATGCCCGGCTAATTTTTGTATTTTTAGTAGAGAGGGCTTTGCCATATTGGCCAGGCTGGTTTTGAACTCCTGACCTCAGGTGATCCGCCAGCCTGCGCCTTCCAAAGTGCTGGGATTACAGGCGTGAGTCACCGCGCCCGGCCAAATAAAATAAAATGTTAAAGTAAATTCAGGACTACCCCTCCTCCAAGTCTTCTGTCCCCTTTGGGCGCCCACGTGAGCGGGGGAGGGGCTGGGGGAATAATAACATCAAAAGAGCGCCTTTTCCTCCCTTATTCCGAGGAGACTTCCCTGGGCCTGACTCCCGGTCCTGTCCTCAGCGCCGCGCGGCCTCTCCAGCCCCTTCAGTGGCCAAGATGCAGAGATCAGGACGCCTTTGCGCCGCCCCAGGTGCCCGCCCCTAGCTGCCTCCGCCTGGGCCCCGACGGAAGGTGAGGTCGGGGGCCGGGCCGGGGCGTGGCAGCCGGGGTGTGTGTACCCTGGGCTTGGTGCCTCCGGTGGCCCGGCAGCACCGTCCCACCTCTGCCACGCTCCGATGGGTCCACTACCTGTGTGCCTGCCAATCATGCTGCTCCTGCTGCTGCCGTCGCTGCTGCTGCTGCTGCTTCGACCTGGCCCCCGGTCCGGCGAGGGTGAGTGAGGAAGGGGCTTTCCCGGAACTCAGGCGTTCCGGGATTCCTCCAGCCCTTCCTAGGGACCCAGCAGCCCTGCCTCCCATCCCTCTCCAAGTTCCTAGTTGCCCTAGAGCCCCCAGCTCGCTCTTCTAATGCTCACCCACACTGTGCGCCCCAGCCTTCTGCAGGGCGCCCCACTCACTCCTCCCAGGGACCCAGAACTAGCCCAGTCCTTCCCCAGGGGTGCAGAGTCCTCTCCTGGCTCCCTCCCCTAACCGGCTGTGACCCTTTCCGGCAGCCCGGGACCCTCCCGGTTGTCCTGATCTGGGGTCCGCGAACTTATCCTTCATTTCACCTGTCCCTGAGATGTGAGACACCAGAGGGTGGGAGGAGCAGGGGCAGAAAGGCCCGGCTTGGTGGTGGGAGAAGAATATATCGTGCCCCTGTACAAGAAACCCCTGTGACAAAAAAAAAAAAAAAAAAAAATAGAACATACTGCCCCTATCTCACTATCCATCCTTTGGGGTCACTGTAGAGAGGTCCCCTGGGTGACTGCCTATTTCTGGGGTGCACAGATACATGTACCTGCAGAGTACTATGCAGACACTGCCAGCACACAGATGCGGAGGCACAGCACCAGCCCCAGACTCACCTGGCCCTCAGGTGTGCAGCTCGCCGTGTGCGGCTCCCACAGGCAAAAATACTGAGATACCGCTAGGGGGACACAAGCACACACAGCTCAAGGATACCCGGGACCGCACTCAGGACAATTCAGATGAGCCGTGTACACACACACACACACACACACAGAGCCGCACAGACACACATATGTGCACATAGACCCAGGGGCTCACAGGATGCACAGACAACCCTGGCCCTCCCCGAGGAGGCTGCAGCGGGCAGACAGGGCAAACAGACCCTAGCGTGACCTGCCCCACCTATGTTGGCACAAAGGGAGTGTTTGGCTTGGTTATAAGCACAGTGCTGGATGCCCGCCCCGTGCCTAGAACCCTCCCTCTATAGGGCTGTTGCTAGGGCTCTGAGATACCAGAGAGTGGTCAGGGAGGGTGGCAGGGGAACCTTTGGGGACAGCTTCAGGGTATGGTGTTGGGACTGGGACATTGTCAGGGTGCTCAGAGAGGGTGTGTTCCCTGGGTCTTGATGGATTTAGAGGTCAAGGGACCATTTCTGGAAGCTCACTGTGTGCCAGGGCAGCTTATATCAGAGCTCAGCATTTTTTTTTTTTTTTTTTTTTTGAGACAGAGTCTCACTCTTGCCCAGGCTGGAGTGCAGTGGCACGATTTCGGCTCACTGCAACCTCCACCTCCCAGGTTCAAGAGATTCTCCTGCCTCAGCCTCCTGAGTAGCTGGGACTACAGGCATGCGCCACCACACCTGGCTAATTTTTGTATTTTTAGTAGAGACAGGGTTTCACCATGTTAGCAAGGCTGGTCTCGAACTCCTGACCTCAGGTGATCCACCTGCCTTGGCCTCCGATTGTGCTGAGATTACAGGCATGAGCCACTGCGCTTGGCCAGAGATCTGCTCTGGAAGACACCCCATGCCGGAGGGCACTGCCACAAGCAGACAGTATGGCGAGGGTCCCTATGGCCACCTGGCAGGCAAGGTGGATTCTGAAGGGAGGTGGCCTGGGAGCAGGCTGAGGATGGGGTGAGGGCATTTGAGCAGCAGAGTGTCTGCGTGAGGGGGCATAACTGGAGGAAGAGTAAATGACTCTTGTGTGAGAGGATGAGGGAGGGGTGAGAGGGGCTGACTACCCCCAGGACTTGGGGTGCATTGAGACTCCTTAGCTTTATCCAGACTCGTGGGAGCCATGGAGGTTTGAGGCAGAGGCGTGGGCTGCTGGGAGAGTGACGATCCAGAGAGGAAGGCAAAGCTTTCAACTGCAAATGCCATTTTATTTTCATGTGTTTTTTTTGTTTTTGTTTTTGTTTTTTGAGACGGAGTTTCACTCTTGTTGCCCAGGCTGGAGTGCAACGGCACGATCTCGGCTCACTGCAACCTCTGCCTCCCGGGTTCAAGCGAGTCTCCTGCCTCAGCCTCCCAAGTAGCTGGGATTACAGGCATGCACCACCGTGCCCAGCTAATTTTGTATTTTTAGTAGAAAAAGGTTTCTCCATGTTGGTCAGGTTGGTCTGGAACTGCTCACTTCAGGTGATCTGCCTGCCTCGGCCTCCCAAAGTGCTGGGATTAGAGGCATGAGCCACCGCGCCTGGCCCCAAATGTGTTTTACATTTTCTTCCTCTTTGATTCATCTTTGTCCTCCAACATAAATATGCCACTTTTTCCACTGATTAAAAAACAAAATGGAATTTAAATCTGGCCTGGACTTCTCAAAAAAGTCAGTGTGATGAAAACTGTTCAAGATAAAACAGAAATGAGACTGGGCATGGTGGTTCATGCCTAGAATCCCAGCACCTTGGGAGGCCAAGGCAGGAGAATCACTTGAGGCCAGGAGTTTGTGAACAGCCTGGGCAACATAGTGAGACCCCGTATCTACTAAAAATTTAAAAATTAGCTGGGCATGGTGGTGCATGCCCGTATGTCTGGAGGCTGAGGCAGGAGGATCGCTTGAGCCCAGGATTTGGAGGCTGCAGTGAACTATGATTGTGCCACGGCCCTCCAGTGTTGGTGACAAAGTAAGACCCTGTCTCTAAAAAAAAAGAGAGACAAGATGATCAGGATGAGCGTAGAGGCTCATGCCTATAATCCTAGCACTTTGGGAGGCCAAAGCAGGTGGATCATATGAGGTCAGGAGTTTGAGACCAGCCTGGTCAAGATGGTGAAACCCCGTTTCTACTAAAAATACAAAAATTAGCTGGGCGTGGTAGTGCACGCCTGTGATCCCAGCTACTTGGGAGGCTAAGGCAGGAGAATTGCTTGAACCTGGGAGGCAGAAGTTGCTGCGAGCAAGATTACACCACTATGCTCCAGCCTGGGCAACAAGAATGAGACTCTGCCTAAAAAAAAAAAAAAAAAAAAAAAAAGATCAAACACAATGCATCAACTTCCCGGAGCCGTATAAACCCTAACCCTAACCCAGGAAGCAGGCAAGCCTGTGTGTGAGTGTTTCCACTCTGTTGCTGGTACCACTCGGCTCTGGCAACCCCGAAGGCCACCTTCCCCTAATGTTACTGTGTAAGGAGGAAGAAGCACTGGTTTGCAAGTCAGAAGCCTGGGTTGAAGCCTCTGCTTGAGATCCTGCTGGCTGTGGGAATGTGGGGTTACATTTCCCGGCTGGCCTCCTTTCCTACATGTCCAGTGCAGGGGTTCCAGTCACATGCATTAGGCACCATTACATGTCCGAGCTGTGCCAAGATCTAGAAAAATGGCTGGGCTCAGGCCAAGGGGCCTTCTTGTCTGGCAGCGAAAATAAGAGGAGATACCAAGGGCCCTGAGCCTGAGTCTGGAGGGGAAGTCATGAGCACAGGGCAGTGCCAGGGCCCGGGAGCTGCCACAGAGGAGCCCACCTTGGTGACAGACACCTGTAGGGTCATCCGTGATGCCCAGTGCCCAACACAGGGAACTGGACAAACGTTTCATGCATGACTCTTTTTTCCCTTCTTGGCTACCTTGAGGACGTTGATTATAATAGTTAGCCTTTTTTTTTTTTCTTTTTTTGAAAGTCTTGCTCTGTCGCCCAGGTTGGAATGCAGTGGCAAAATCTTGGCTCACTGCAACCTTCCCCTCTCAGGTTCAAGTGACTCTTCTTCCTCAGCCTCCCTAGTAGCTGGGATTACAGGAGTGCACCACTATGCTCGGCTAATTTTTGTATTTTTACTACAGGTGGGGTTTCACCATGTTGGCCAGGCTGATCTTGAACTCCTGACCTCAGGTGATCTGCCCACCTGGGCCTCCCAAAATGTTGGGATTACAGGTGTGAGCCACTGAGCCCAGCTGGATTATAATAGCCTTTTCATGCACCAGGGGCTTTATACTCATTATCTCATTTCGTTCATAAGAGTTGAAGTCAGCTTATCTGCCATTTCACAGGTGAGGAAACCAAGGCCCAGAGAGGTTAGGAATTTGTCCAAGGTCACACAGCTAGGAAGTAGGATTCAAACCCAGACAGCCAGGCTGTAACACCTAGGCTCTTCTCAGGCTAATGCCCTTCCCAGGGGTCTGGGAAGCCCTGACCTGCAGCCTGTCACCTTTGTTTACCCCCCAGCCTCCAGGACATTACATGTGTACCGGCGTGGGATCCTGGAACTGGCAGGAACTGTGGGTTGTGTTGGTCCCCGAACCCCCATCGCCTATATGAAATATGGTTGCTTTTGTGGCTTGGGAGGCCATGGCCAGCCCCGTGATGCCATTGACTGGTGAGTGCATGCCTGGGACCAGGCCACAAAATCCCTCACACTCTGGGGTAGTCAACGCTTATGAGGAAGTACCCAAAACTGAAGCTGGGATTTGGTCCAGGGAGATCCCAGTGTGCAGTACTACTTTGCAGGCAGGCAGAGGCCTCTTGGATAACATGGCCAATGAGGCCAGATCTTGGTACCAGCTGCCCCTTGCCCTGGACTTGGGCTGATTACATTGCCTTAAAAAATTGGCCAGGAGCGGTGGCTTACTCCTCTAATCCCAGCACTTCAGGAGGCCGAGGCGGGCAGATCACTTGAGGTCAGGAGTTCAAGACCAGCCTGGCCAATATGGTGAAACCCCATCTCTACTAAAAATGCAAAAATTAGCTGTGTGTGGTGGCAGGCATCTGTAATCCCAGCTACTCGGGAGACTGAGGCAGGAGAATTGCTTGAACCCAGGAGGCGGAGTTTGCAGTGAGTTGAGATTGCACCACTGCATTCCAACCTGGGCGACAGTGCGAGACCCTGTCTCAAAAGAAAAAAATAATAATAATATAAAGTGACCAGGTGTGGTGACTCACACCTGTAATGCCACCACTTTGGGCCGAAGCAGGAGGATCACTGGAGACCAGGAGTTTGAAACCAGCCTAGGCAACATAGTGAGACCCTGTCTCTATATTAAACACACACACAAACACACACACAAAGGCAGCCAAACTATGCACTAGGAACTGCCCTGGGAATCCCTTTGCATTCTCACAAGAATCCCATTTCGCAGATGAAGAAACCAAGGCACAGAAATATTAAGTAATGTGTCCAGGTGTGGGGGCTCACGCCTGTAATCCCAGTACTTTGGGAGGCTGAGGCAGGCAGATCATGAGGTCAGGAGTTCGAGACCATCCTGGCCAACATGGTGAAACCCTGTCTCTACCAAAAATACAAAAATTAGCTGGGTGTGGTGGCAGGCACCTGTAGTCCCAGCTACTCAGGAAGCTGAGGCAGGAGAATCGCTTGAACCTGGGAGGCGGAGGTTGCAGTAACCTGAAATCACGCCACTGCACTCTAGCCTGGGGTCTCACTTTTGCCCAGGTTAGAGTGCAGTGGCATAATCATAGTGGCTCACTGCAGCCTCAAATTCTTGGGCTGAAGGGAATCCTCCCACCTCAGCCTCCCAAGTAGCTAGGACTATAGGCATGTGCCATCATGGTGAGCTAATTTTTTGTGTGTTTTTATTTTCTCGAGACAGAGTCTTGCTCTGTTGCTCAGGCTGGAGTGCAATGGCACAAACTTGGCTCACTGCAACCTCCATCTCCTGGGTTCAAGTGATTCTCCTGCCTCAGCCTCCCAAGTAGCTGGGATTACAGGCATGCACCACCATGCCTGGCTAATTTTGTATTTTTAGTAGAGACAGGGTTTTGCTGTGTTGGCCAGGCTGTTCTCGAACTCCTGACCTTGTGATCCACCTGCCTCGGCCTCTCAAAGTGTTGGGATTACAGGCATGAGCCACTGAGCCTGGCCTGGTGAGCTAATTTTTAAATTTGTTATAGAGACAAGAGAGACAAGAGTCTCCTTATGTTGCCCAGGCTGGTCTCGACCCCCTGGCCTCAAGTGATCATCCACCTCAGCCTCCCAAAGTGCTGGGATTACAGATGGGTGTCACCGCACCTGGCCTTTAAGGAGGGTTTCATTATAAACCTACCCTGAAGGGAGGGAATCTGATTTTACGAGAGGGTATAGCCTGGTGAGGCCTGGATGACCTCTGGAGGTAGGGGCTTGTGCCTGGGCTGAGACCTAAGGGACAAAGGGCAGACATGAAGTTGCCCCAGGCAGAGGGCACAGTGTGGGCAAAGTCAGGAAGTGGCAGGGCTTGGATCACTCCAGGAAGAGAGAGGAGTCGTGTCATAGGAGCTCGAGACCCAGACAGTGAGGCAGGCAGGCAGGGACCAAGTTTGGGCACAGCCAGGGAGGCAGGACAGGGCATGGTGGGGCCAATGGAATCATTACCCAAGACGGGGATTTTCAGGGAAACAGCTTAGATAAGGCCAGGCGTACAGTAGCTCCCACCTGTAATCCCAGCATTTGGGGAGGCTGAGGTAGGAGGACTGCTTGAGCCTGGGAGTTCAAGACCAGCCTAGGCAACATAGTGAGACCCCATATCTACAAAAACTTTAAAAAAGGAGTTTGTGTTCCTGTAGTAGCATACTTGGGAGGTTGAGGTGGCAGTATCATTTGAGCCCGGGAGTTCAAGGCTAAAGTGAGATGATTGAGCCATTGCACTCCAGCCTGAGTGGCAGAGAGATATGCTGTCTCAAAGGAAATATAAATTAAAAATCCAGCTGGGCTTGCTGGAGTGTGCCTGTAGTCTCAGCTACTTGGGACACTGAGGTGGGAGGATCGCTTGAGCCCAGGATTTCAAGGCTGCCGTGAGCTATGAATGTGCCACTGTACTCCAACCTGGGTGGCAAAGAAAGACCCTGTCCCTTAAATAAAAAAAAAAGAAAAAAAGCTTAGATAAGAGGGTGCTGTGCCTCCCCGGGGGTCTTCAGTCACCCATGGTCCTGGCAAGAGAGGAGGGCCAGGAGAGAGCTTCACCCACCTGCTGTCCTGCCCATGTGACATCCGCAGGTGCTGCCATCGCCACGACTGTTGTTACACTCGAGCTGAGGAGGCCGGCTGCAGCCCCAAGACAGAGAGCTACTCCTGGCAGTGCGTCAATCAGAGCGTCCTGTGTGGTGAGTCCCCAGCACCACCATGCCACACACCCCGAGTATCCCCTGGGCATCCTGGCATAGCCAGATGATTTCTGTGCCCCCGTTGCAATAACCACTGCTTCCAACTCTCTATAGACCACCCCTTGGGTATATCTAATGTAAGTGACATTTATTTTATTTATTTTTTGAGTCAGAGTCTCGCTCTGTCACCCAGGTTAGAGTGTGGTGGTGTGATCTTGGCTCACTACAACCTCTGCCTCCTGGGTTCAAGCGATTCTCATGCCTCAGCCTCCCAAGTGGCTGGGACTACAGGCATGCACCACCACGCCCAGATAATTTTTGTGTTTTTTTCAGTAGATGTGGGGTTTCACCAAGTTGGCCAGGCTGATCTCAAACTCCCCACCTCAAGTGCTCTGCCCACCTCGGCCTCCCAAAGTGCTGGGATTACAGGCATGAGGCATGGTGTCCGGCCCTATTGTGAGTGATCTTTAACACTGAGCACCTGAAAAAGAAAACCCTAAAGAAACCTAATTCTTTGATGTCTGGATGACAAGGAAGAAGACAGAAATGGCATCAGATAATAAACAATGTAAATGTTTATCAGAAAGGGGCTGGGGGTGGGGACCAGAAGGAGGATCGCTTGAGGCCAGGAGTGCATCTCTACAAAGAAGTTAAAGGATTTTTTAACTTTGGCCAGGCGTGGTGGCACACATCTGTGATCTCAGCTACTTGGGAGGCTGAGATGGGAGGATCGCTTGAAGCCCAGGAGGTTGAGGCTGCAGTGAGCTGTGATCGAGCCACAGCACTCCAGCCTGTGTAACAGGGCAAAACCAGTCTCAAAAAAAAAAAAAAAAAAAAAAATTTTACCTAACCAACCACTTCTAAAGATATTAAAAAAAAACCCTGCAATTAAAAACCTCAGGTCCCTCAGGGCAATCTTACCAGATTTTGAAACAAAGCAATAACATAAGGACTGTAGTGTTTTATGTTCATATTATTTATTTATTGTTTGTTTGTTTTTGGAGTGTGGGTTTTTTTGTTTGTTTTTTGATATTTTTGTTTGTTTTTTTTTGAGACAGAGTTTTACTCCTATTGCCCAGGCTGGAGTGCAATGGCGTGTTCTTGGCTTACTGCAACCTCCGCCTCGGGTTCAAGTGATTCTCCTGTCTCAGCCTCCTGAGTAGCTGAGATTACAGGTGCCCGCCACTACACCTGGCTAATATTTTTGTATTTTTAGTAGAGATGAGGTTTCGCCATGTTGGCCAGGCTGGTCTTGTACTCCTGACCTCAAGCAATCCACCTGCCTCAGCCTCTCAAAGTGCTGGAATTACAGGCGTGAGCCACTGCATCTGGCCGTGGTATTTATTTTTAAGATTCCATTTTGGGCCGGGTGCTGTGGCTCACATCTACAGTTCCAGCACTTTGGGAGGCCAAGGCAGATGGATCACTTGAGGCCAGGAGTTTGAGAGCAGCCTCAATGGTGAAACCCCACCTCTACTAAAAATACAAAATTACCCTGGTATGTTGGTGCATGCTTGTAATCCCAGCTACTCGAGAGTCTGATGCAGGAGAATCACTTGAATCCAAGAGGCACAGGTTGCAGTGAGCCGAGATCGCACCACTGTACTCCAGCCTGGGCAACAGAGTGAGACTCTATCTCAAACAATAACAAAAAGAAATAGATTCCATTCTGATGTATGGCATTTTCCATTTATAGTTTCCCTTCAAATAAATAAGAAAGCTAAAACAATGAAAACAACTAGGAAGCGAGTAATGGTACAGGGAGAATGTAGATAAGGCTTGAGTTTCGGCAGCGAGACTCAAAAGTTATCTGAAGAGCTAGTCGTGATCCAGACCACTAGTTCCATCCCTTTTTTTCTATTTTCTGTTACTTGAAAATAGACATAACAGGCTCGGTGCTGTGGCTCACTCCTGTAATCTCAAGACGGACAGATGGCTTGAGCCTAGGAATTCAAGACCAGCCTGGGCAACATGGTGAAACCCTATCTCTACAAATAATACGAAAACTAGTATGGTGTGGTGGTTTGCACCTGCAGTCTCAGCTACTTGGAAGGCTGAGGTAGGAGGATCACCTGAGCCCAGGGAGGCTGAGGCTGTAGTGAGCCAAGATTGCACCACTGCACTTCAGCCTGGGCAACAGAGTGAGATCCTGTCTCAAAAAAAAAAAAAAAAAAGAGTAAAGAAAAAAAGAGGCTGGGCGTGGTGGCTCACACCAGTAATCCAACACTTTGGGAGGCTGAGGTGGGTGGATCACGAGGTCAGGAGTTCCAGACCAGCCTGGCCAACATGGTGAAACCATGTCTCTACTAAAATACAGGTGGGTGCTTTTAATCCCAGCTACTCAGAAGGCTGAGGCAGGAGAATTGCTTGAATCCAGGAGGTGGAGGTTGCAGTGAGCCGAGACTGCACCAATGCACTCCAGCCTGGGCGACAGATTGGGACTCTGTCTCAAAAACAACAACAACAACAAAAAAGAAAATAGACATAACATAAAATTAACTATGTTAAAGTGTATAATTCAGTGATACTTAGTATATTCACAATGTCATCCAACCACCACCTAAACATTTTCATCACTCCGCCTCGAAAAATCCCTTTCCCCTTAAGCAATCTGTTCCCATTCCTGCCTACCACCAACACCTGGTAAACTTACCAGGTTACCAGTTTTCTATCTCTGGATTTACCCTGTCTAGATATTTCATATAAATAGAATCATACACTGTGCTTCTGGCTTCTTCACTTAGTATAATGTTTTTGAGGTTTGCTCATTTTCTTTCGTTCTTTATTTTTGACATGAAATCTCACTCTGTCACCCAGGCTGGAGTGCAGTCGTGCCATCTCGGCTTACTGCAACCTCCGCCTCCCGGGTTCAAGCGATTCTCCTGCCTCAGCCTCCTGAGTAGCTGGGATTACAGATGTGCACCATCATGCCTGGGTAATTTTGGTATTTTTAGCAGAGATGGAGTTTTACCATGTTGGCCAGGCTGGTCTTGAACTCCTGACCTCAAGTGATCTGCCTGCCTCAGCCTCCCAAAGTGCTGCAATTACAGGCGTGAGCCACCACACCCATCCTGTTCATGTTGTATTAATAGCATGTGTCAGTACGTCATTCCTTTTATGGCTGAATAACATCTGCTGCATGGATAGATCACATTTCGTTTATCCATTCATTCAATGATGGGCATTTGGGTTGTTTCCACCTTTTGGCTTATGTGAATAGTGCTGCTGTGAACATTCATGAACAAATACTTATTTGAGTACCTGGTTTCAATATTTTGGAGTATATACCTAGGAGTGGAATTGCTGGGTCATACGGTAATCCTGATTTACTTCTCTTGTTGAGACAGGGTCTCGCTCTGTCACCCAGGCTGGAGTACAGTGGCATGATCATGGCTCACTGCAGCCTCAAACTCCTGGGCTCAAACTATCCTCTTGGCTCACCCTCCTGAGTAGCTGGGACTATAGGTGTGTGGCACGATGCTGGGGTAATTTTTTTGAGACAAAGTCTCACTTTGTCACCCAGGCTGGAGTGCAGTGGCACGATCACGGCTCACTACAACCTCTGCCTCCCAGGTTTTAGCGAATCTCCTGCCTCAGCCTCCTGAGTAGCTGGGATTACAGGTGCCCGCTACCACGCCCAGCTAATTTTTGTATTTTTAGTAGAGACTGGGTTTCAACCGGTTGGTCAGGCTGGTCTCAAATTCCTGACCTCAAGCAATCCACCCACCATGGCCTCCCAAAGTGCTGGCATTACAGGCATGAGCCACTGTGCCTGGCCAAGTGCCCAGCTAATTTTTAGCCTTTTTTTTTTTTTTTTTTTTTTTTGAGATGGAGTCTCACTCTTTTTGTCCAGTCTGGAGTGCAATGGCGTGATCTCAGCTCACTTCAGCCTCCGCCTCCTGAATTCAAGCGATTCTCCTGTCTCAGGCATGTGCCACCACGCCCGGCTAATTTTTATATATTTTTTAGTAGAGATGGGGTTTCACCATGTTTGCCAGGCTGGTCTCGAACTGCTGACCTCATGATCCATCTGCCTTGGCCTCCCAAAGTGCTGGGATTACAGGTGTGAGCCACCATGCCTGGCCATTTCTAAACTTTTTGTAGAGATAAGGTCTCCCTATGTTGCCCAGGCTGGTCTCAAAATCTTGGCTTCAAGCAATCCTTCTGCCTCTCTGCCTCTGAAAGTGCTGGGATTACAGGCATGAATCACCATGCCCAGTTAAGAGTTCTTTATATATTGTGGATACTGACTCTTACCAGATATGTGATTTGCAAATACTTTCTCCCATTATGTAAGTTGTCTTTTCTCTTCCTTGATAATGTCTTTGCACAAAAGTGTTTAAGTTTGATGAAGTTCAATTAATCTGTTGTCTTTTGTTGCTCATGTTTTTGGTGTCCTTAGAATCCGCTGCCAAATCCAAAGTTATAAATATTTACCCTTAAGTTTTCTTCTAATAGGTTTATCATATTTAACTCTAATATTTAGGTCATTGATCCGTTTTGAGTTAATTTTTGTCTACGGAGTGAGGTAGGGGGTTGAACTTTATTGTTTTGCATGTTGTTATCCAGTTATCTCAGCCCTCTTGGTTGAAGAGACTCTTCCCCATTGAATCATCCTGCTACCTTTGCTGAAAATCACAGCCAGGAGTGGTGTCTCACACCTGTAATCCTAGCATTTTGAGAGGCTGAGGCAGAGGGATTGCCTGAACTCGGGAGTTCAAGACTAGCCAGGGCAGCATGGTGAAACCCCATCTCTACAAAATACAAAAAAAAAATTAGCCGGGTGTGGCAGCGTGCACCTGTAGTCCCAGCTACTCGGGAGGCTGAGGCAGGAGAATTGCTTGAACCTGGGAGGTGGAGATTGCAGTGGGCAGAGATTGCACCACTGCACTCCAGCCTGGGCAACACAGCAAGACTCCATCTCAAAAAAAAAAAAAAAAAAAAGAAAGAAAGAAAGAAAGAAAAAGAAAATCACTTGGCTCTAGATGGAGGAGGGTTTCATCACTTTGAGCTAATAACTTGACTTCTCTTAACCTCAGCTTCCTTACCTGTAAGATAGGTGTTGTGAAGATGAGAAAAGGTTTGTAAGATGAGAAACAGATTTTGTTTTTGTTTTCAGATGGAGTCATGCTCTGTTGCCCAGGCTGAAGTGCAGTGGCGTGATCTCTGCCCACTGCAAACTCTGCCTCCTGGGTTCAAGTGATTATCTTGCCTCAGCCTCCCGAGTAGCTGGGATTACAGGCCCCTGCCACCGCACCCAGTTGATTTTGGTATTTTTAGTAGAGATGGGGTTTCACCATGTTAGCCTGGCTGGTCTCAAACTCTTAACCTCAGGTGATCTGCCCACCTCGGCCTCCCAAAGTGCTGGGATTACAGGCATGAGCCACCGTGTCCAGCTGAGAAACAGATTAGATGGGAATTTTTCTTCTATCTCTTCCTCCCATCCTTATCTGAACTTCTCTCTGACCCCTGCTAACTCCTAGAGAGAATCAAAGATCTGTTCCAACTCTTGATTAAAACTCCAGGTTCTGCTGACTTGGTCTGCTCTGGTGGCAAAGAGGCTATTGTAAGCGTTATTAGATGTATGTTTTTATTTTTATTTATTTTTTGAGACAGAGTCTTACTCTGTAGCCCAGGCAGGAATACAGTGGAATGATCTCAACTCACTGCAACCTCTGCCTCCCGGGTTCAAGTGATTCTCATGCCTCAGTCTCCTGAGTAGCTGGGACTAGAGGTGCGCGCCACCATGCCCGGCTAATTTTTTTGTATTTTTAGTAGAGACAGGGTTTCACCATGTTAGCCAGGCTGGTCTTGAACTCCTGATCCATCCTCCTCGGCCTCCCAAAGTTTTGGGATTACAGGCATGAGCCACCGTGCCCAGCCTACTTGAAGTATGTTTTTTTAGATCTTCAGCTATATCTTCTTACTACGGATTAGAACTTGGCATAAGATCAAAGCTGAATTAATATGATGATATAATCAATTTTTAGGCCTGAACATGCCCCAGGTATCATCTCATCCAACCCTCTCATTTAGAGTTGGGGAAAACTTGTAATTATGGGTTGAGCAATGTGGATTTTCAAAGCCAAATCAATTATTTGCAAACCTTATATTTTTGGAAACGGTACTTCAAGTATAGAAAACTATTAGCTTATGATCCCACCTTTTCCTCACTAACCTAAAATCTCAATTAAAATAAATCCTGTTGTTATGATTCTATTAATCTGAAATTCTATTAACTGTGACTCTAAAACTTTAACCATAGCAAGATAACAAAAAATAATCCCATATATGTATAGGATATTTTGACATTTACTGTTTTACATATTCCTTAATATAACCTTTATGAACTAGAAATGATTTTGTTTCCATTTTATAGATGAAGAAAATTAGGCCCAAAAAAGTTAAATGAATTGACAAAGGTCAAAGAGCAACCCAGTAAGTGACAGTACTTCTTTAAGTGTTGCCAGATATTAATGTGCTGACTAAATACTAATACAGATTTAATAATAAAAGCATTTAGTTGTCTTATCAGGAGATGATTCATATTATTAAGTCATATAGCTTCCATTAGCCACACATTTTGACAATTCCATTCTTCAACCTTGGTAGTTTATAGAGAATATATTATAAGTCTTCTAAGTAATGTGGCTTAGCATATCAGGATTACAAGGACTTTAACACACGAAAAAGCCAATCCTAAGTGCCAATACTCTTTAAAACAGAAACATGGCTACCAAGAATTTAAGGAAGAATCAACAACAACCCCTCGCGAACTATCCCAAACATTTAAAGAGGAAGGAGCACTTCCAAACTCATTTTATGAGACAAGCATTATCTCATTCCTAAGTTAGATAAGGGTACTACAAAAAAAGAAAGAAAATTACAGACCAGTATTTTTTTTTCCCATCTTACAATATATTCTGATCATCTTTCCAGGTAATCAAATATCCTGCAACATCATTTTAATGGTTGTTTGGCATCATTAGGGCATGAATTAATTGCCAGGCATATACACAGTGCCATTCATTTCATTAGAAAGAGAAGTGTCTCTATTTTTTTTTAAATTTTATTATTATTATACTTTAAGTTTTAGGGTACATGTGCACAATGTACAGGCTAGTTACATATGTATACATGAGCCATGTTGGTGTGCTGCACCCATTAACTCGTCATTTAGCATTAGGTATATCTCCTAATGCTATCCCTCGCCCCTCCCCCCACCCCACAACAGTCCCCAGAGTGTGATGTTCCCCTTCCTGTGTCCATGTGTTCTCATTGTTCAATTCCCATCTATGAGTGAGAACATGCGGTGTTTGGTTTTTTCACCTTGTGATAGTTTGCTGAGAATGATGGTTTCCAGTTTCATCCATGTCCCTACAAAGGACGTGAACTCATCATTTTTTTATGGCTGCATAGTATTCCATGGTGTCTATGTGCCACATTTTCTTAATCCAGTCTATCATTGTTGGACATTTGGGTTGGTTCCAAGTCTTTGCTATTGTGAATAGTGCCGCAATAAACATACGTGTTCATGTGTCTTTATAGCAGCATGATTTATAGTCCTTTGGGTATATACCCAGTAATGGGATGGCTGGGTCAAATGGTATTTCTAGTTCTAGATCCCTGAGGAATCGCCACACTGACTTTCACAATGGTTGAACTAGTTTACAGTCCCACCAACAGTATAAAAGTGTTCCTATTTCTCCACATCCTCTCCAGCACCTGTTGTTTCCTGACTTTTGAATGATTGCTATTCTAACTGGTGTGAGACAGTATCTCATTGTGGTTTTGATTTGCATTTCTCTGATGGCCAGTGACAATGAGCATTTTTTTCATGTGTTTTTTGGCTGCATAAATGTCTTCTTTTGAGAAGTGTCTGTTCATATCCTTTGACCACTTTTTGATGGGGTTGTTTGTTTTTTTCTTGTAAATTTGTTGGAGTTCATTGTAGATTCTGGATATTAGCCCTTTGCCCTTTATCAGATGAGTAGGTTGCAAAAATTTTCCCCCATTTTGTAGGTTGCCTGTTCACTCTGATGGTAGTTTCTTTTGCTGTGCAGAAGCTCTTTAGTTTAATTAGATCCCATTTGTCAATTTTGGCTTTTGTTGCCATTGCTTTTGGTGTTTTAGACATGAAGTCCTTGCCCATGCCTATGTCCTGAATGGTAATGCCTAGGTTTTCTTCTAGGGTTTTTATGGTTTTAGGTCTAACATTTAAGTCTTTAATCCATCTTGAATTGATTTTTGTATAAGGTGTAAGGAAGGGATCCAGTTTCAGCTGTCTACATATGGCTATCCAGTTTTCCCAGCACCATTGATTAAATAGGGAATCCTTTCCCCATTTCTTGTTTTTGTCAGGTTTGTCAAAGATCAGATGGTTGTAGATATGTGGCATTACTTCTGAGGGCTCTGTTCTGTTCCATTGATCTATATCTCTGTTTTGGTACCAGTACCATGCTCTTTTGGTTACTGTAGCCTTGTAGTATATTTTGAAGTCAGGTAGCGTGATGCCTCCAGCTTTGTTCTTTTGGCTTAGGATTGACTTGGCGATGTGGGCTCTTTTTTGGGTCCATATGAACTTTAAAGTAGTTTTTTCCAATACAGGCCAGTATTTCTAATGAACATGATGCCAACATTCTCAGCAAAATACTAGTGAACTGAATTCAGTTGCACATTAAAAAGATCATACACCACGATGATGTGGAATTTCTCCCTGGGATGCAAGAATTGTTTAACATGCACAAATAAATAAATGTGATTCACCACATTAACAGAATGAAGAATAAAAATCATACAATCATCTCAAAAGATGTAGAAAAAGGATTTGACAAAATGCAACTCTTTCATGATAAAAACGCTCAATAAATTAAACACAGTAAAAGCCATATATGACAAGCCCATGGTAAACATCACACTCAAAGTTGAAAGGCTGAAAGCTTTTCCTCTAAGATTAAGGAAAAGATAAAGTTGCCTACTCTTGCCACTTCTATCTGACATAGTACTAGAGGGGCTAGCCAGAACAATTAAGCAGGAAAAAGAAGTAAAATGCATCCAAATATGGCAGGAAGATAAATTGTCTGTTTGAAGATAATATGATCTTACTTATAGAAAACTCTAAAGATCCCACCAAATATCTGTTAGAACTAATAGACAAATTCAGTATAGTTGCAGGAAACAAAAATCAACAAACATCAGTTGTGTTTCTATACACTAATAATAAACTACCTAAAAAAAATCATTATGGAAAATAGTATGGCGGTTCCTCTGTAAATTGAAAACAGAAGTACCATATGATCTAGCAATATCGCTTCTAGGTATGTATTCAAAGGAAATGAAATCAGTATTTAGAAGAGAGATCTGTACCCCATGTTCATTGCAGGATTACTTATACTAGCTAATATATTGAAACAGCCTAAGTGTCATTGATGAACGAATAAAGAAATTGACATATATGTATGTGTATATAAGTGTGTGTATGTAAATAAAAGTAAATATGTGTGTATATATTCTACATATAATGGATTATGATATTGAAATATTATATGTATAATGGAATATTATACATATAATATATTGGAATATTATTCAGCCACAGAAAGGAAGGAAATCCTTCCATTTGTGAAAACATAGATGAACTTGGAAGACATTATGCTAAGTGAAATAAGCCAGACATTTAAAGACAAATACTACATGATCTCATTTATATGTGAAATCTTTAAAAAGTCGAACTAATTGAAGCAAAGAGTAGAAAGGTGGTTGCCAGGGGCTAGGGGTGGGGGAATGGGGAGGTGTTGGTCAAAGGGCACAAACTTCTAGTTATAAGATTAATAAGTTCTGGGGATCAAATATACAGTATGGTGACTATAGTTAATAATACCGTATTGTTTACTTGAAATCTGATGAGAGTACACTTTAATTGTCCTTACTATTACACACTCACACACACTCAAAAATGATAACTGAGTGGTGATGGATATGTTAATTAATTTGATTGTAGTAATCATTACACAAGGTATGCAGACATCACATCATCCCATTGTATACCTTGAATATATAAATGTTTGTCAATTAAATCTTTTAAAATAAAAACCAGTAAAACAGAAATATGAAGATTTTTACTTTTAGTCTACAGAAAAGTAAATATTTACTTTCCCCACATAATTCTGCTTTCTTTTCATATATACCTTACATATATGAATCTTAAAGACCTTTAGCACCCTGTTTTGGTATGAAAAAGAATATGGGAAGAAGGATACTACAATTAAAAAAAATGCATTTTTCTTCTCTATGCTGCCTCTTGTCATTCAGTTTCTGTGTAACCTAATTCTTATTCTGATCAGAGAAGAAGGAACTGAAAATCAGGATTTTACTAACACCATCGATATCTCCCCACTCTCCGGCAAATGCACAAACACAGTCCTCTGGTTCCTAACGATGCATTTCACAGATGAGTTTCCCTGGCTGCTCTCCATGCAGATGATGAATAAAGTAGCTTTTGTTTTGAGAGATTTATTTGGAAGACCTCTTCATTAAACGCTATTTGGGGGCAGATGCGTATCTATGGAAGGTGAAGAAAAACATGCTGATAAAATAGCCATCAAGGAAATGTGCCACTGACAAAATCTAACATGGTCTGTCTTCAAAGAACACATTTAAAATACAGAAACACACACACATGCACAGGCACACATGGGAAGGAGAGAGGGAAGAGGGGAGAGAAAAAGACAGAGGAAGGCTGGAAAGAGGAATTAATTTTAAAAAGACCTTTGAAACCACATTTAAAATATATGAAATTCCTAACCAGAGTAATCATCACTTCAAATATGGCTGAGTGTTGAAAAGTCAAACCAAGAGGTCTGCCTGTTTGTTCTGATGGTGGGATGCTGGGGTGGGGAAGAGATGATGATGTTGCAAAAATTACCCAATTCTTTAAGGGGGTCTAGTAATTTTGCTTTTTTTAATCTTACAGCTTGGATGAATGGGTTTATAAAATGAAAAGGAAGAAAGTAGAATTCTGACAGGCAGTGGGAAGGGGCTGACTCTACTCCAACTTCTTATGTTGTCAGGCAGGAACTCACAGCCCACAGGGTCCTCATCGGAACAGTCAAGGGGTGTGTGTGTGTGCATGAGAGAGACAGAGAATGTCGGGTGGAGCTAGCTAAGGGGAGAAACTAGAACTAATGGCTATTCCATTACAGAAACAGAGATACCTCCTGGAAAAATCCTTCCTTCTGTTTTTGAATCCATCACAAATTGGATAAAAAAGGCTATTGAACCTTTAAGAAACAGCAATAGTCTCCTCAGGAAATAAGTGAAAAATGCATCATATTTAGGGACACAAAGAAGGACTCTTCCAAAACAGACTTCCACAGTGAGAACAGCCACTTGCCTGTGCCCGGGATGGAACAGACTGCAGGGTTATCACATTCAGGAAGGGTATGAACCAGACTGCCTGGGTTTAACCTGGCTTCCTCACTTCCTTTCAGAGTCCTGTGGCCTTAGGCCTGTTATCTAACCTTTCCAGGTCTCAGCTTCCTCACCTGTAAAATGTGAACAGTAACAATATCTATGTAACAGGATTTTAAAACATATGTAAAATGCTTAAAACAGTACCTGGAAGTAAGGCTTAAGGATCTGTTAAACAAACAAACCACTCTAATTGTAAACATAGACAGGTCGACTGAGCTGGTTTCTGTTACGGAACAATTTGATTTATTAATAATGTAAATGGCAGCCATGTTTCTCTGGAAGATTTTAAGCTGCCATACAAATGAAATCTCTTGGAAGTAGAGCTGTCTTTATTCATTTCATAAATAGGGAGACTGGGACACAGTAGGGAACACTTATGTATGAATCTTCCACAAATTCTGCAGAATGCTTCTCACCTGGCTGCAGGTGCTCAATAAACACTGGTGGACTGAGCTGAATTTCCAGAGGTCCAAGACCCATCTGCCCATGCAACCAAGATAGAAATGTTCTTCTTTATTCTAATTTCACTCATTTTACAGATTCTAATTGCTAAGGAAGAACAGTGATGGATTAGGCATACTGACCATTTTGTTTTTACAATTAGTTTTTAAGGATGAGAATTATGTATTGGACACAGAGAGCACTCATCCATCGACTGGTAAGATGTTTGTTTAGAGAATGTCACTGGTCTAACAATGAATGAATGAGGGCTGGAAATCACCAGACACACCGCCACAGCACATTTATTTCTTACAGCCCATTAGGCCTTGGCTCCATTTTAATACAACTCAGATGTCTCTATGTGAGCGTCACAGCTCACCCTGCGGGCAGGGCAACACACTCAAGCAGTCAAAAATCAACCATCATGGAATCTGCAAGTTCAACACTGTTGCAACCACAATGATATCATAAACTTTAGTATTCCATGTCTCAGAGTTTAACATAAAGAGCTATTTTGCTGAAAGTGCAGACAAAATTTTTTTAACTTTGTAGAAGGTTAGTTTTTTAATTTGGTGAAATCTGACTAAAAGTTACCCCAGCCATGGAGAGTTTTACATTGATATTTACACACAAACTTAGAGTTATCTGGTAGCAATGGCTCTGCCAGAAATTGTCAGCATAAAGTACATGAAATTTTTAATAAGTGACTGGTTTTTGATACCTAAAAAAGCAATTTCATATGGGCCACCTGATAGTTGTGTAACGTAGGACAGATTTCAAAATTCTCTAAATATCAGTTTCCTCACCTGCAAAATGGGACACTCTTAGTACTTTCTTTATGGTGTTATTGTAAAGATTCTAAGAAATACATGAAAAGTTTAGCGTAGTCACTTTGGGTCCATAAGTACTAAGTCATTATTTGTAGTCGTAATATTAGCATCTGGTTCTGATGCTAAACTGAAAGTATGTTAATGTGACCATTTTTAAAAGTGCATCAGGAATTAAGGGCCTGGCTCCTCAGAAAGAACCACTCCATGCCCCAACCTGCAGAGGCAGGACACCTCACGATGCCCTTCTTTCTTTTCACTCCCTCTTCAGCATTTACAGTAGTTTCAACAAAGCAGCTGCCAGCTGGAGGGGGGTGCCAGGGCTCAGAGCAAACAAGCATATGCAGCAACTGGCACACACCTGGCTGGAAACTGCCTGTGTGAGATGCTGAGGGTTCTGCTGCCCTCTGGGATGATGTTGAGCTTCTTCAGCAGCAGCACTAGCTAACATATGACAGATTTTGTTTTTTTAAGAAAAAGCAAAATATAACTCATCTAAAGGCTTTCTGAAATCCCCTTTCTGCCCACTATGGCTGACCCTCATTTCTCTATGTGTGTGCGTGGGTTTTGTTTTTAACTTCTTTTTGTATTCCTAGTCAAGAGAGCACTAAATGTTCTGAAACTGTTTCTTAGGTGTTGCTTTTCTCTCCTCAGCTGCACTTGGTGCTAAGGCAGGAGCCATCCCCGGTGCTGGGCACATACCCGGCTCTCAGTAAACAGATGGTGCAAATCCAGTTGTGAAAATGGCTTCCTGTCCTCTGTAATTTTGCACGCCTTTAAGGCTGCAAGCCTTCAAAACAACAATCATGGGCGTTTTCAGCTTCCTGTAAACTCTGTCATGCTGCTGTGAATTCCAAATTCTTAATTTTATGCACACAGAGGGAAAACTTTCCAGAACCAATGAATAGACAACTTTCCCAAAGGTTCTGTTTATCTTTCATACTGAACAAATATGGTTTTTGGCAACCTATGTCTTCCACTAATTGTACATATTGACAGATAGATATTTATATCCACAGATAGTAACAGAGGACAGGAATCAGTATCCAATATGGATGTGAAGAGGGCTGCCTGGACTGGGAAGGGTGAGGCCTCTGCCTGAGAATGGTTTCCCAACTTTCATCTCATGAATGGCGGTGTCCAGAGCATGACGATCAATCACATCTTCCTAGCACTGTCTAGCACTACCCCTTCACACAAAGCCATCTCTCAGGCAAGGTCTCAGTTACCCTTGTGATATGAGTGAGGGAGGCATTATACCCACTTTACAGAGAGAAACTGAGGCAAATGTGGCTGCAGAGACATATAGGGGCTACTGCTGCTGGCCATGTGGGTATCTGGGTTTTAGGTGGGTGCAGCTGTTAGGACAGGGGCACCTTGTTTCTGTGTGGTTGTTTTTCTGGTTGACCAGACTACAGTATAATAAATATGCCCCAGAGTGCCTCCATTTCTTCAAATGAAAAATGAGAGTAACACAATCTAGAGAATCAAACCATCTTAAACTCTACCCTTTCTTTCTTTCCTTTTTTTTTTTCTTGAGATGGAGTCTTGCTCTGTTGCCCAGGCTGGAGTGCAGTGGCATGCTCTCGGCTCACTGCAACCTCCACCTCCTGGGTTCAAATGATTCTCCTGCCTCAGTCTCCTGAGTAGCTGGTATTACAGGCACACGCCACCATGCCTGGCTAATTTTCGTATTTTTAGTAGAGACGGGGTTTCACCATGTTGATCAGGCTGCTCTCGAACTCTTGACCTTGTGATCCACCTGCCTAGGCCTCCCAAAGTTCTGGGGTTACAGGCCCGAGCCACCGCACCTGGCCTACGCTTTCTTTCTATAGGCCCTATGTTCTGACAAAGCAAAAGCAGGCAAAACTAAAGGCAGAAAACAACAACAACAACAAACAAACAAACAAAACACAAGATAGGATGAGTAATTGATACAAATGTGAGGGCATTATTTTTTAAAGCTATTTTATTTTTAAGTAGATTTGCAGAGATGCGTAAAGTCTTAATTGCATCATTAATAAGTGACAGCATTGCCATGGTGATTACTTATTTTCAGAAAAGAAATAACCATAGAGAAATCATTAATAACTCAACAAGATACAAGGCACTGGTCAGGGACTGTCAGGCTCACACATCCCTCCACATGCAGTATAAAGCATGTTCTAATGGACAAAGAAAAATCCTGGTTTTGGGGGAAAATAACTTGGTCCTTCTGCTAAACCCAGAGAATAGGCATTACAACCTCGTAACAGTCTGGGCACAGTGTCTCATGCCTATAATCCCAGCGCTTTGGGAGGCTGAGGCAGGCAGATCACCTGAGGTCAAGAGGTCAAGACCAGCCTGGCCAACACGGTGAACTCCCATCTCTACTAAAAATACAAAAATTAGTTGGGCATGGTGGTGTGCACCTGTAATCCCAGCTAGCTGGTGTGGTGGTGGGCGCCTGTAATCCCAGCTACTTGGGAGGCTGAGGCAGGAGAATTGCTTAAACCCAGGAGGCAGAGGTTGCAGTGAGCCGAGATCGCACCACTGCACTCCAGCCTGGGTGACAGAGCAAGACTCCATCTAAAAAAAAAAAAAAAGAAAAAGAAAAAGATAGGCAAAATCATTGGTAAAATGTAAGAGCAGTGAAAAACATGTTTTGAAACATTTATTTACACCTTTAAGTACATACAGCAACTCCTAGCAAGGCAAGAAGAAGTTTATACACAAGCCCTAATATACTCATTTAAATACATGTAAAGCATTTATTTAATACACTAACATGGACATTTATAGCTATAATAGTTAAGGCAATGTTTTCTTTTCTTTTTTTTTTTTTTAACGGAGTTTCGCTTTTGTTGCCCAGGCTGGAGTGCAATGGCACAATCTCGGCTCACCGCAACCTCCGCCTCCCAGGTTCAAGCGATTCTCCTGCCTCAGCCTCGGGCATATGCCACCACGCCCGGCTAATTTTTGTATTTTTCAGTAGAGACAGGGTTTCTCCATGTTGGCCAGGCTGATCTTGAATTCTTGACCTCAGGTGATCCGCCCACCTCAGCCTCTCAAAGTGCTGGGATTACAGGCGTGAGCCACCGCGCCCGGCTTAAGGCAATGTTTTCTATATGTCAGGTACTGTGCTAAGAATTTTGTGTGTACTGAAACTCATTAATCTTCACAAAACGTTATCCTCCACATAAGCATTAATATTATTCCCATTTTAAAAATGAGAAAACAGGCCAGAGAAATATCATAAGGCAGTGGAGTTGGGACGTGAATTCAGGCAGTCTGGCTCTAGAGCTCATGTCTTGCCACTATTTTCTTTTTGCTTAGTTGTCTTTTTATTGGAAAATAACTTTCTAATACAATTTGAAAAGGTACTAATTCCACCTTCCAGCCCCCACCCCATGAATCCAGGCTTTTTCATGGCCAGTCACACATGGAGCGAGACACAAGCTGGCTACCGTGAAGAGGAGTTTGGTTGAGTATAACCTCTGCGCAGCCCAGAGTTCACTCCCTGCCCAGTGAGAAGGAGCCACTGTCTGAGCTGCTATGGGGGGTGGCTAGGGAGCAGTGGCTGGGGGCCCTGGCTGATAACTCCCTTTTGGACACCAGCACCAAACAGGTGCTGAGGAAGAAGGTATTGGGGCAGACCCAAGAGGACTTAACTATTATTCATTATTATCCAAATGAAATGGAAGTATTATCATATTTCAGGAAACATTAAGATTAATATTTGCAAGAGAACACAATAAAAGATACAACGGCAATCTAATTACTTTTTGGTCCAAAGCTACCGTTAGATATTGGTATATCCTACTTTCTGCCACCGCGCCCTGTCACTTAGTTCTTGAAATTGTGTAATGCGGCGGCAGGGAGGCAGGCGGGGCAGGCTGCAGGCGGGGTCCGGCTCTGGGGCCAGTCTGGGCCACGGTCGGGACCCAGTCGAGGGCCGGACTGGTCAGGGTTCAGGCGGGATCCGGCGTCCGAGTCCTGGTGGGCTGGCCTGGGGCAGGATCTGGCTCTGGCTGCGGGTCCTGGCCCGGGTCAGGGTTGGGCCTCCGATCCAGCCCGCCCCTGGGCAGGGTTCAATCCCGCCCTTGCCGAAGTCCGTGGGGCTGGCCTTGGTGGAAGACGCGGAGGGCTCTGTGTCAGGGAAGGGGCTCTGAAGACCACGTGGGGGCGCTCGAAGGGGCCTGGGGCCACCCTCCTCTCTGGGTCAAAGGTCATCGCAACGGCGGGGAGAACTTCCTCTTCCTTGGCTCCTCCCACTCACTTCCTGATAACCCGGTAGCGTCTCCCGCTGGCGTCGGGGCTGGGGGGAGGCCTAGCAACCTTAGGCAACTTCCCAAAGATGTGCGCAGGTTCGGGGCGGGGTGCGGCGCCCCGGAGGTGGCGGTCTCTGCGACAGCGGAAGTGTAAGAGTGGACCTGCAGGCCGGTCGCGAGGAGGTGGAGCGGGCGGCCCCCGCCGTGTGCCTGGGATCGGCATGCTGTGGCAGGAGGGCAGCCGCGTGTCAGGTGACCAGCGCCATGTCCAGCCGGGTTTTGGGCATTGAGCCTCTGTACGTCATGGCAGAGCCGGCCAGGCCTGACAGTCCAGAGGGTTCCTCGGAGACGGAGACCCGAGCCTCCTGTGACCCTGGCCCCTGGTCCAGCTCCCACCCACTGCCTCCCAGGCCACAAGGAAGAGGAGGATGGGGAGGGGGCTGGGCCTGGCGAGCAGGGCGGTGGGAAGCTGGTGCTCAGCTCCCTGCCCAAGCGCCTCTGCCTGGTCTGTGGGGATGTGGCCTCCGGCTATCACAACGGTGTGTCATCCTGTGAGGACTGCAAAGCCTTCTTCAAGAGGACCATCCAGGGAAGCATCAAGTACAGCTGTCCGGCCTCCAACGAGTGTGAGATCACCAAGCGGAGACGCAAGGCCTGTCAGGCCTGCCGCTTCACCAAGAGCCTGCGGGAGTGCGCCTGGACCGCGCCCCGGGTGCGCGGCAAAAATACAAGCGGTGCCAGAGGTGGACCCGCTGCCCTTCCCGTGCCCCTTCCTAGCTGGGCCCCTGGCAGTCGCTGGAGGCCCCCGGAAGACAGGCCCAGTGAATGCACTGGTGTCTCATCTGCTGGTGGTTGAGCCTGAGAAGCTCTATGCCATGCCCGACCTCGTGGGCCCTGATGGGCACCTTACAGCCGTGGCTACCCTCTGTGACCTCTTTGACTGAGAGATCGTGGTCACCATCAGCTGGGCCAAGAGCATCCCAGGCTTCTCATCGCTGTCGCTGTCTGACCAGATGTCAGTACTGCAGAGCGTGTGGATGGAGGTGCTGGTGCCGGCCTTGGCCCAGCGCTCACTGCCACTGCAGGATGAGCTGGCCTTCGCTGAGGACTGAGTCCTGGATGAAGAGGGGGCACAGGCAGCCGGCCTAGGGGAACGGGGGTTTGCCCTGCTGCAACTGGTGCGGCGGCTGCAGGCCCTGCGGCTGGAGCGAGGGGAGTACGTTCTACTGAAGGCCCTGGCCCTTGCCGATTCAGACTCTGTGCACATCGAAGATGCCGAGGCTGTGGAGCAGCTGCCAGAAGCTCCGCACGAGGCCCTGCTGGAGTACGAAGCTGGCTGGGCTGGCACCGGAGGGGGTACTGAGCGGCGGCGACCAGGCAGGCTGCTGCTCACGCTACCGCTCCTCCTCCAGACAGCGGGCAAAGTGCTGGCCCATTTCTATGGGGTGAAGCTGGAGGGCAAGGTGCCCATGCACAAGCTGTTCTTGGAGATGCTCGAGGCCATGATGGACTGAGGCAAGGGGTGGGACTGGTGGGGGTTCTGGCAGGACCTGCCTAGCATGGGGTCAGCCCCAAGGGCTGGGGTGGATTTAGGGTCTGGGCAGTGCCACAGCCTGCTGGCAGGGCCAGGGCAATGCCATCAGCCCCTGGGAGCAGGCCCCATACCCTCCCCTCCCTCCTCCTAGGGGGTTTCAGAAGCTGGGAACGTGTGTCCAGGCTCTGGGCACAGTGCTGCCCCTTGCAAGCCATAGCGTGCCCCCAGAGTGTAGGGGGCCTTGCGGAAGCCATAGGGGGCTGCAGGGGATGTGTGGGAGGCAGAAGCCTATCTCAGGGAGGGAAGGAGATGCAGGCCACAGTCTCCCAGTGGGTGATGCTTTTGCTGCTGCTTAATCCTACCCCCTCTTCAGAGCAGAGTGGGACTTGGAGAGCAAAGGCCCATGCCCCCTTTGCTCCTCCTCTCATCATTTGCATTGGGCATTAGTGCCCCCCCTTGAAGCAATAACTCCAAGCAGGCTCCAGCTCCTGGACCCCTGGGGTGGCCAGGGCTTCCCCATCAGCTCCCACCCAGCCTCCTCGGGGGTAGGAGAGCACTGCCTCTATGCCCTGCAGAGCAGTAACACTATATTTTTGGGTTTGGCCAGGGAGGTGCAGGGATATGGGGCAGCCAGAGCCCAGAGCCCTTGGCTGTACAGAGACTCTATTTTAATGTATATTTGCTGCAAAGAGAAACCGCTTTTGGTTTTGAACCTTTAATGAGAAAAAATATATATACTATCAAGCTCAAAAAAAAAAAAAATGTGGAATGCATGATTGACAATATATTTTTTGTTTTTATTTTTTCAAGTAATACCAGTATTGTTTAACTATAGCCAGCACTGACTAAAATTTTTATATTTTCAGAGTTGAAGTCGGTGAAGACATTCATGATTTAAACACCAGATCCTGAAAGGCATTAAATCTACTTTGAAATGAATCTGCAATCAGTATTTCAAAGCTTTTCTGGTAATTTTAGTGATCTTATTTGACTAGACTTTTTCAGAAGTGCTAAATAAGGAATTTTAACAGGTTTTTATTAATGCACAGATAAATAGAAGTATAGTGAGGTCTTTAGCCATTTTATTAAAATAGCTTAAAAGTTTGTAAAAAAAATGAATCTTTGTAATTACTTAATATGTTAGTTAAGAACCCATCAAGCTTATATTTGTTGGACTTACAACTTATTTTAAATGCATTTATCTTTTTTGACACTATTCAGTGGGAATGTGTAAGCTAGCTAATTCTTGTTTTCTGATTTAAAGCACTTTTAAATCTTATCCTGCTCCCTAAAAACAAAAGGTTTTGATCACAAGGGGAAATGTAAGAATGTTAACCCTGTTTTTCAGAAGGGCTACTGTTAATTGCACATAAACATGAAATGTGTTTTCCCACTGTCTCACGGAATGCAATATTTCATGGGAGAAACCTGACCAAAATTAGCAATATCGACAACTCTAACAGATTCCAGACAAAATTCAAACTCAATAGTGGTAAAGAAACAGGTTGTTCACTTGTCGTGGTGCAACAATTCTTAAGACTTCTGTTTGAAATTGCTCAATGACTAGAAAAAGACGTAGTAGTTTACCAAAATTGTTCTTCCACCATATGAAAGTAAACAATTCATGCCTTTATAGGGTCAGGCCCACAGTGAATAGGTATGGCGGTTCACAGAATTTTAAAAATAGAGTGAAAGGGAAGTGGTGTACATTCTGGGGGCATTAGGGTAGGGAGATGAATCAAAAAATGCCCTTAGTAATACTTTATATTTAATACTGCAGAAGCTTTACAAATAGAAACCATGTAGTTACCTACCTTAGTTCTTTTGTCATAAAAACAATCACTTGCTTGGTTGGATTGTAGCTATTACTTATACAGCAACACTTCTTCAATTAGCAGTCTAGACATTTTATAAACAGAAATCTTGGACCAACTGAAAATATTTCTGACTGTATTAATATTTTAGTGCTATAAAATACTATGTGAATCTCTTAAAAATCTGACATTTTACAGTCTGTATTAGACACACTGTTTTTATAGTGTTTTACTTCTGCCTTAAGATTTAGGTTTTTTAAGTGTATTTTTGCCCTGAATTAAGTGTTAATTTGGTAGAAACTCTGCTTTTAAAAATCATCATTTACTGGGTTCTAATAAATTAAAAATTAAACTTGAAAAAAGAAAGAATAACACTATTTCTCAGGTGGAGAAACATTCCATCTTTCCAAGATGTCCTTCCTTAGTGTTCTGACAGTATAATAGTTGAATATTTTAATATTCCAGCCTGTCATTGGCCTGGATCCTGCTTACGAATGTGGTGGTTGGGACTGTAACATCCCCCCAAACTGGGAAGGCGTCGAGAGACCAAAGAATAATTTGGGCAAGTCCAACTTGATGAATATATGAGTTTACTAGGACTTACATACTGGACATTCCTGAGCAGCTCTAGAGTCACCCTGCCTCCCATCTCTAAGCTGCCTTTCAGCTAATGTTCTGACTGTTTGCTTACTCTGTGTGCACGATGACAGTGTTTTCTTTGACATGTTCTCAGGTATGCCCTGGGATGTTTGGGTTCTCAGGGATCCCTGCTCCTCAGCTGGGCACCAGGGCCTTGGCTCCCTGCCTAGCCTTCAGGATCCAAGCAACACACATACACTCTTAAGTAACCTGGTGGGGGACACATCACACTACAGTTGTCAATATTGCTAGTTTTGGTCAGGTTTCCCCCATGAAGTTTTGCATTCTGTGAGACAGTGGGAGGTAAGTACTACCAATTACCGAATCCAGAGGTTCAGATTAGCTACTAATTTGGGTTAGAACATTAATAATCAACTACCATTTACAGTGTATCTCTATGCTATTACATAAAGATATACTGGTTCCTGCCCTTAGGCAGCTTACTGCCTAGAAGAGGAGATAGCATTTATAAAAAAAACTTACTGAAGTGACTTAGTGGTTGTTCAGTAGATGGGAAGAACATTCAAGGAATATATTTAACAGACTTGTAGTGTTTTCTTTGGGTAAGAAATTTGCCATTTTAAGTCTAAAAGAGAAATAAGAGTGTCCTCTTGCTTGACATTAAATTTGGTTTACTAGTAAAATCAATGAAGAAACTCAATACAAATTGTCTCCAGCATATAAGTGATGAACATTTCTAAAGAATAGAAGTTAGTTTTTTGGATCTTGTAGAAATAATGTTGTGTATGGACTTGGGAGGCTGAGACAACAGGATGGCTTGTGACTAGGAGTTCAAGACCAGCCTGAGCAACATAGTGAGCCCCTTTCTCTAAAAAGTAGAAAAAAATTATCCAGGCATGGTGGTACATGCCTGTAATCCTAGCGACTTGGGAGGTTGAGGTGGCAGGATCACTGGAGCCCAGAATTTGAGGCTGCAGTGAGCCACGATTATGCCATAACACTCCATCCTTAGCAACAGAGTGAGATTCCAACTCAAAGTGGGGGGGGGGGAAAGAATGTTGTACATGATAGATAAGTTCCTAGGCTGGCCTCCAAGGGCTCATTTAATCTTTCTACCAGTTACTTATACAAACTTTTGATTTTCCCCCTATTTAATATACCATTAGGGGCTGTATCTCATTCATGTAGCACCTACTCATGTGGCTTACAGATCATAGGAACTAGTTATCTTAAATCTTAAATTCTTTTTTTGAACAAATTGTACTATAAAATATACATCTATAGAGGAAAGAAGTTAATTCAGTGTTTGTTCATTTCAACTGAAAGTGAAGCTGAAAGAACAACCCCCTTCTTGTTACGAAGGGAATGCGAAAACTGCATTCTCTTGCGTATGATAAAAAGGAAGTAAGTGCAAAATGCATAGGGACAATGACTCGCCTCTCCCCAGCTCAAATGGTTAAGCATGCATCGGAAAGGAGTTTGTTGGCTGGGCGCAGTGGTTCACGCCTGTATTCCCAGCACTTTGGGAGGCTGAGGTAGGTGGATTACCTGAGGTCAGGAGTTCAAGACCAGCTTGACCAACATGGTGAAACCCCGTCTCTATTAAAAATACAAAAATTCGCTGTGCATAGTGGCGGGCGCCTGTAGCCTCCCAGCTACTTGAGAGGCTGAGGCAGGAGAATCACTTGAACCTGGGAGGTGGAGGTTGCAGTGAGCCAAAATTGCACCATTACACTCCAGCCTGGGCAACCAGCAAAACTCCGTCCCGCCCCACAAAAAAAAAAAAAAAAGAAAGAAATTTGTTGTTGTCAGGGCAGCTGCTGTTGTCCAGCCAAAAGAGATGCTTGAAGATTCTTGAGATTCTTGAAGGAGCCAGCTTACTTTTTAAAATAAAAAAATCTTATTTCTAAAACTGAAGTTAGTTGGCAAGGAAGCACTGAAGTTTTATGTATTCTATCAAACAGTATCAAATGATTATACTCTAGTATTTCCTCTAGTGAGGAAAATAGCACACAAGTTTATGTAATAATTTACTCTAATGAAGGTACTGTTTGAATATGCTACACTTGCATGAGTCTAAAGAATGGTTTTTGTTCCCAATTAAGTACAAGAATAGCAAAATGTGGAAATGTAAATTTAGCAATTGTTCACTGTTGTTTTCTCACCACATCAAATCATGCTGGAAATATAGTTGGCATTCAGTAATTTTTTTTAATTGACTGATTGAGTGAGTTATTCTGTTCCATGATTCCCATGTCTTGTTCCACACTAAGTTCTTACCACTGCTACAGAGGATATAGTCATAGGCCCTACTGGTTATCCTAGAGTCGACAGGCAGTATAGCTTAATAGAAAGAGTGTTGGTGTTGTGTAGAACTGGATTCAAATTCAGGTTCTGCCACACTAACCTTTCCCCACCTATAAAATGAGGGCTAGTACATACATCTCAAGGATTAAATGAGGTAATCTGAGAAAGTGTCAGGCATAGTGCTTGGAACATAGTATATATTTAATAAATGCTTGAGGTGCCTGGAACATAGTACATATTTAATAAATGCTTGCAACTATTAGCAAGTGTAAAAATATAGTGATGATCCTAATGATGGTGGAAAAGGCATAGATCAGTCAGTGACCACCAAGTAAAAGATAACTGAGATAATTAAGTTTTTTTAGTGGTGTGATTGCTCTGTAAATGTGGCTAGTTAAGGCTAACAACTGATTGTTTCCCAGTATCAGATGATCTAGGCCAAAATACTTAAAATCTAGCAGTCAGTGTGTGGTTAGACACATTTCTGCACATGAAGGCTCAGAAACAGATTCAGAAAAGCAAAACAGATAAAATAAGGCTTACACAGTTAGAAGAGTAAATGAGCTACTTGTTGATATGCTTTAGTGGGCTTGGCAAGAGTGAGTAAAGAGGTAAGCTGGAGGATAGATCATATGAATCTATGCCTCTAACCCAGAAATTGTGTTCCTAGGAATTTGTTCTAAGGACATATTACAGATAGGCACAAAAGTGTAACTACAAGGTTATTTGTCATTATAGTATTTAAAAGAGAAAATATAAATGATCAAAATATTCAACAGTAGGGGATTGTGAGAGATATATATATATATAAAATGGGATACTGATGCAAGCATTCAGTGAAAAAAGTATATTACCAAACCATACAATCCTCATTTATTTTATTTTATTTTATTTATTTATTTATTTATTTATTTATTTATTTATTTATTTTTTGA
Organism: Pongo abelii; assembly: GCF_028885655.2. NCBI lineage: Eukaryota > Metazoa > Chordata > Mammalia > Primates > Hominidae > Pongo > Pongo abelii. Next base: position 28,126,624 of record NC_071999.2, read on the forward strand.
GACAGAATCTTGCTCTGTCGCCTAGGTTGGAGTGCAGTGGCATGATCTTGGCTCACTGCAAGCTCCGCCTCCTGGGTTCATGCCATTCTCCTGCCTCAGCCTCCTGAGTAGCTGGGACTACAGGCCCCCGCCACAACACCCAGCTAATTTTTTGTATTTTTAGTAGAGACGAGGTTTCACTGTGTTAGCCAGGATGGTCTCGATCTCCTGACCTTGTGATCCACCTGCCTCGGCCTCCCAAAGTGCTGGGATTACAGGCGTGAGCCACCACGCCCAGCCGATCCTCATTTATTTTAAAAAGTGAGATCACACAGAAAAAAATAAGAAAGATCAAAAATGTTGGTAAAAATAACTAAAGAATAAAAATATAGGGAAAAAGGTAGCCAAGGGATAGATATTGTTATTCATTTTCTTTTTACAACTTTATTAAGGTATAATTTGTGTGCAACAAACTGCACATATTTAAAGTATATAACTTGACTAGTTTTGACAAATATATACACCCATGATACTGCCAGTTATAATTTTGAACATTTTCATGACCTTCCAAAGTTTTCTTGTGTCCATTTGCAATACACACACACACACACACAGTATGCAGGCAACCATTGATCTACTGTTACAGTAGATTAGTTTGTATCTTTTAGAATTGCATGTAACTGAAATCACACAGTATGTACTACTCCTTTGCATCTGGCTTCTTTCACTCAGCATAATGATTTGAGATTCATCCATGCTGTTACATGTACTAGTAACACATTTTATTACTGAGTAGTATACAATTGTATGAATGTATCACATTTTTGTACTTATTCACCTGTTAGTGGACATTTGGGTTGTTTCCCAGATTACAATCCACATTTGGCTATTACAAAGAAAGCTGCCATTAACTTTTGTGTACAAATCTTTGTGTGGGCATGTATTATCTCTTGAGTGAGTATCCAGGAATGAAATGCCTATGTTGAATAATAGATATATTTTTAACTTTTTAAGAAGCCACCAAACTGTTTTCCAAGGTGATTGTACCATTTTACATTCCCAGCAGCAGTAACTGGTGGGAATATGGCTCATTCTCCAAAGATGATCTGAAGTTTCAAAAGTAAATAAGTTACTGAAACATGTAATATGATGGTGGTAATTAGCCAACATGATAATACGTTACTCATAGGGTTGGTTGTGAGGATGACATGCACTAATGCATAAAAAGCATTTAAGCACAGAGGAAGTACTCAGTATTCATTAGCAGTTTTATCGTCATTCTGTTAATTTAACTTTTTTGGTTGTTAACAGTAGTACATTAGTGACTAATTTTGATAGACTAAAAATAAGATAAACAGGCTAGACTTTAAAAACCAGAGTCACATATTGTACAACAAACATTCACATTCATAAAAATACCCTGAAACAAAATACAAATTTATTTTTTTCTTTCCAGTAGAGGGGGCAGTGATTACCTGGCATTGTTGTAAAACAAAAGTTAAGCTTGCCATTATTGTAGTTACAATTTTTAATATAATTTTTGCAGTTATCTCTTAGTAACTTTTTATTATATACTATTTAATTATGAGTGTCAAGGTCTGAAAAATACATGATCAATTCAGGATTGGTTATAACTTTTTTAAGAAAGATATTTACATTGAGTTGTTCTTACTTAAAATGTCTTTGTTATACAGACACATCACCTTCACTTTGGGATGTGGAATTTGCTAAGCAGTTAGCCACAGTCAATGAACAACCCCTTCAGAATGGGTTTGAAGAGCTGATCCCGTGGACAAAAGAGGGGAAACTGTGGGAGTCCCCCGTTAACAATGAAGCAGGTAAGTGTTAATTTCAGGGGGTTATAAAATTTATTGATTGAAATTATTTCTGCCAGATATTCAGTTTCAGAGTGTAGATACTTACATGAATTTCAAAACACTTTGTAGATATCTTCATGGTGTCCTAAAAGAAATCTGACAAGATTTTTTAAAAAGATGTTAGAATTTCACTTATTTTTAGATGCTTGATAAGGAAAATGAAGAAGTAAAACTATATGGCAAAAATGCGTCATGAATTTCTATGACATAAAAGGACTGAGAACTGCAAATGATTGCAGTTTTCTAATCGCTCAACAGGATATTACTTGGTGAATCTTCTATATATTAAATAAGGGGTATGAGATTATACTTCAATTTTGGAGAACATTACAACTCCTAAAGTCTCACGCTGGTGTCCTTTAGTCATAAAACCAGTGCAATAATGAGGTGCAGGGAACTTGTATGAGCCACTCAAAGCAAAAACATTAGTAGGCTTTGGAAATCTTTGCCAGCATAATATAGATGCTTTGAACTGGCAACAGAATAGCATCTACTTCACTGGGTAGTTGTTGGAGATGTTACTTCTTCCTAAATCAAAAGGAAAACAGTATTACTATGCTATTTATTTTTTATGATACCCATGTTGTCATCAGTTAAACATTTTAATTGAATTTATAGAAGTATTTTGAATTAGAAAAGATTGATTTACTTTTAGGGTAAGATTAGCTAGAAGTTGGAAGAGCCTGAATAAGTCTTAGGAAAATGTAGTCCATATTTTAACCTTTATAATGTTGTGGTTTCATTGTAAGATCTTAATTTTTGATAATCTTTAATTTGTTGGATTAATAGGTGGAACAGAAGCTTAAATATCAGAAATATTTAGTCTTATATGTAAATAATATAATTAATATAAAGTGTTGCTTTTTATAGGAAAACTTTAGAAACTTACAGATTCTTTTAGCAAATTCTTAATGTTTTGTATATTCATATTTTTGTTTTTGTTTTTTGAGAGGGATTCTCTCTCTGTCGCCCAGGCTGGAGTGCAGTGGCGCGATCTCGGCTCACTGCAATCTCTACCTCCCGGGTTCAAGCAATTCTCATCCCCCAGCCGAGTAGCTGGGATCACAGGCGTGCGTCACCACACCCAGCTAATTTTTGTATTTTTAGTAGAGATGGGGTTTCGCAGTGTTGGCCAGGCTGGTCTCAAATTCCTGACCTCAGGTAATCCGCCTGCCTTGGCCTCCCAAAGTGCTGGGATTACAGGCGTGAACCACCATACCCGGCCTGTATATTCATATTGTACCTGCAATAATACAGCATACCGTGTTTCATGTATTACATAACGTATGTATTGCTTAAAGGATGGTTCTGTGTTCTGGAAGTTACCAGGGTAAGGTAAAAAGACCAACGCCTTTTTAAGTTGTACCAACCTGAGTACCAGTTCTGTCCATTATTGGCCGTTTGCCTTTGAGGAAATTATTTAAGCACCTGGGCCTTAGTTTCCTCTTCTGTAAAATAATATCCGATATTAAGGAAAGATTTGGTCTACTCTTACAACATGTTTGGATTTCATTATTTGAAGAAACTTGGATGTTCCAAGTCCTCATGGTTAAAAACTTGATTTGAAAACCCAGTATTAGGCCGGGCACGGTGGCTCATGCCTGTAATCCTAGTTACTTGGGAGGCTGAGGCAGGAGAATCACTTGAACCCAGGAGGCAGAGGTTGCAGCCAAGATTGCGCCACTGCACTCCAGCCAGGGCGACAGAGTGAAACTCCGTCTCAAGAAAAAAATAAATAAATAAATAAAAAAGGAAGAAAGAAAAAAAAACAGTATTGAGGTATAATAATGTGACTTTACTCAGGAGAGTCAGTGAAGCATAGTGGTTAGAAGTTGAAGATCCTGAGTGAGTTACAGAATTGATCTCTCCAAGCCTCACTTCCTTCATCTCTAAAATGATGGGAATAATAATAATAGGACTTATTGTATGAGATTGGTGTGAGGAGTAAGTGAGGTTAACCAGTAAAGCATCATCACCATCATCATCCCTGTTTCTACAGCAACAACATTGTGAGGGGGTTTGCTTCTGTAACTATTTTCTGTTGTATACAGTAAAATTTTATTTTTCAAAATTTTACTTTATACTGGAACATTTTAAATCTTAGAATATTAACAAGGATAGTATGTATTATCTGGGAACCACCAAACAGGGTGCTGGGAAAGCACGAACTCCTCGTATATTGTCATCAGCAGTGAAACACTTAAGAGCATCAAAATCATGAGTGATCAAACTCCAATGGAATTTATCTTAAATTTGACCTGGTTTCTGAGAAAATTTAATTTCTAAATAGCTAAATTTTCACTTTTTAATTTATGTCTTCTTTTTAAAACTCTCATTTATTTGTGTCTCTAATTTTTGTTTTCTTCCTTTTTTTTATTTCTGACTTTTAGGTTCAGGGGTACATGTGCAAGTTTGTTACATGGGTAACTTGAGTGTCATGGGAGTTTGGTGTACAGATAATTTTGTCACCCAGGTAATCAGCATAATACCTGATAGGTAGTTTCCCAATATTCATTCTCCTCCCACCCTCCACCCTCAAATAGGCCCCAGTGCCTGTTGTTCCCTTCTTTGTGTCTGTATATACTCCGTGTTTAGCTCCCACTTATAAGTGAGGACATGCAGTATTTGGTTTTCTGTTTCTGCATTAATTCACTTAAGATAATGGCCTCCAGCTCCATCCCTGTTGTAGCAAAGGCCATTATCTCATTATTTTTGTAGCTGCATAGTATTCCATGGTGTATATGTCCCCCATTTTCCTTATCCAATCCACCATTCATGGGCACCTAGATTGATTCCATGTCTTTGTGATTGTGAATAGTGCTGCAGTGAACATACATATGCATGTATCTTTATGATAGAATAATTTATATTCATGTGGGCATATACCCAGTAATGGGGTTGCTGGGTCAAATGGTAGTCCTGTTTTAAGTTCTTTGAGAAATCTCCAGACTGCTTTCCACAGTGGCTGAACTGATTTACATTTCCACCAACAGTGTGTAAGCATTCCCCTTCTTCTGCAACCTCACCAGCATCTGTTGTTTTCGATTTTTTAATAATAGTCATTCAGACTGGTGTGAGGTGGTATCTCGTTGTGGTTTTGATTTGTATTTCCCGGATGATTCATGACATTGAGCATTTTTCATATGTTTGCGGGCCATGTGTATGTCTTCTTTTGAGAAGCATCTGTTCATGTCCTTTGCCCATTTTTTAATAGGGTTGATTGTTTTTGCTTCTTCAGTTGTTTGAGTTATAGATTCTGGATATTAGACCTTTGTTGGTTGCATAGTTTGCAGATATTTTCTCTCATTCTGTAGATTGTCTGTTTATTGAAATTTCTTTTGTTGTGCAGAAGCTCATTAGTTTTATTAGATCGCACTTGTCAATTTTTATTTTTATTACAGTTGCTTTTTTTTTTTTTTTTGAGACAGAGTTTTTGCTCTTTTTGTAGAGGGGAGTGCAGTGGGGCGATCTCAGCTCACTGAAACCTCTGCCTCCTGGGCTTAAGTGATTCTCCTGCCTCAGCCTCCCAAGTAGCTGGGATACAGGTGCCCGCCACCATGCCCAGCTAATTTTTTTTGTATTTTTCATATAGACAGGGTTTTGCCATGTTGGCCAGGCTGGTCTTGAACTCCTGATCTCAGGTGATTTGCCTGCCTGGGCCTCCCAAAGTGCTGGGATTACAGGAGTAAGTCACCGCACCTGGCCTACAGTTGCATTTTGACTTTGTCATGAAGTCTTTGCCTGGGCTGTTGTCTAGAATGGTATTTCCTAGATCTTCTTCAGGGTTTTTATAGTTTTAGGTTTCACATTTAACCCTTTAATCCATCTTGAGTTGATTTTTGTATATGGTCAAAGGTGGGGGTCCAATTTCAATCTTCTGCATATGGCTAGTCTAAGGCTATTTTTGATATGCTTTCCTAGAGTAACTCTCAATTTAGAGGCTTCAGTGGCAAAAGAAGGTCAGGATGGTGTTAATCACACTTTTGTTTCTATTCTTTAGTTGGTTTAAACCTTTTCACTTCTTACATATCCTCTATGATATCTGGAATATATGCTGTAATATGAGGCAAGAAGAACAGTGAGATAAGTTCAAATTACCATAAAACCCTAAAGAAGGGCTCTGTTATTTGGGCAAGTATAGTGTGGAGAAAATTAGGGGAAGTGTAAAGATTATTAGGCATGTGCTAACTGAAAGGTAGCAGGATCTGTTTGCTGTTTTAGATGAGATTATGGCCTGTGAACAAGAGCCTTAAAGTACTGACAGAAAAAGAATAATAGTTTTGATAATACATAGAAGTGGAAACAACAATTCAAAGTGAAAATGACTGAATTTGGTTCAGTGCTCTACTATGCCCTTCTCAAAAAGAATTGGTCATTGCTATTAACTGCAATTCACCCTTTATTTGTTGTACCATATTTTAAAAGTATTCAATATTTAAAGCAGAATTAGACATAATTAACCTGTCACCTTATTTGATTGTGCATCATATAGAATTTCCTTCTTATGTTTAATGTTTTACTATCTCTTATGTTTTCTTTACTGTATTGTGCTTCTTTGGTTTATTAAACATATTTTAAATTATATAAATAATAATGAAAGTTTACTTGCAAAAAAGTCAAATGGTGTAAAAGAATATCATACTTTACCCCTCATTTCTCTTCTTTTTTTCTGAAATAACCATTGTTGATAGTTTGATATATGTTCTCTCAATCCACATTAAATGGCAGTTACACATTTATCTGCTGTTTTATTTGACTTCCATGGGACCATACTATACATATATTGTCCTGCAGTGTGAGTATATATATATATATATATATATATATATGTATATATACGTATATTTATTACTTATCAGTATGTCTTGAAAGCATTTCCTTGTCAGTACATAGAGATAGACCTTATTCATTTTATAGTTCTATATGTCCCATTGTTATGAACACAGACCATAATTTCTTTTAATTTACACATGTTCTTGTGTACATGCTTGAATAGTTTCAATTCCTAGAAGGGTCAAAGAATAGGTGTATTTTAAATTGCCATAAATACTTACAAATTCTCTTCTGAAATGATAGCCAGTTGACCCACTCCAACCAATTATGTAAAAATCCTATTTCTTCACAGTCTAATACTGGATATTGTTAATCTTTCAATGTTCTGGATAAAAACTGATATCAATGGTGTTTTCATTTGCATTTTGCTGATTGATAACCAGATTACACGTCTTTTCATATGTTTATTGGCTATTTGTACTTCCTCTTTGACTTATCTTTTTATGTCCTTTGACTTTCTGTTGGGATCTTTGTTATGTGTTTGCAGGAACTCAATATATTATAGGCTTTAATTCTTAAACTCTTACATGTGTTGGAAATATGTTTCCCAGTCTGTCTCTTTGCCTTCTTTTAAAATAATTTGACTTTAAAAATCATAGTAAGCATTTGGTTTAATATAAAAGGTGATAATATAAAGCACAAGGCTTATGAAGCAGTTCTTTTTATCACCTATTAGGCCTGTTCTCAGAGCCAACGTCTTTTAATCTTTTAGATGTATTTTACTTTTTATATTTCTAAATTATATGCTTCTATCTATTTTAGATATCATCTAGTGTGTATATCTTCTCCTCATCCTTCCAATATAGATACATCACAATTTTTTGTTAGACCTGTATTCATTGTTTATACTAATATGACTATGGACAAATGTGTGGGTGTTTTTTTGTTTTGTTTTTTGGTGTTTTTTGAGACAGAGTCTCACTCTGTCACCTGGGCTGGAGTGCAGTGGCAGGATCATGGCTCACTGCAGCCTTGAATTCCTGGGCTCAAGTGCTCTTCCCATGTCATCCTTTCTAGTAAGGAGGACCACAGGCACGTTTTTTTTTTTCTTTCTTTCTTTTTTTTTTTTTTTTTTTGGAGATGAGGTGTCACTATGTTGCCCAGGCTGGCCTCAAACTTCTGGGCTCAAGTGATCTTCCCACCTTGGCCTCCCAAAGTGCTGGGATTACAGGTGTGAGCCAGTGTGCCCAGCCTGCAAAATTGTTTAATGGTAAGACAAAAAATATTCTATGAGTATATATTCTTTTTTTCTTTCTTTTCTTTTCTTTTTTTTCTTTTTTTTTTTTTTTTTTTTTTTGAGACAGAGTCTGCTCTGTCACCCAGGCTAGAGTGTAGTGGCACGATCTTGGCTCACTGCAACCTCCACCTCCCAGGTTCAAGCAATTCTCCTGCCTCAGCCTCCCAAGTAGCTGGGATTATAGGCGCCCACCACTATGCCCAGCTAATTTTTGTATTTTTAGTAGAGATGGGGTTTTACCATCTTTGCCAGGCTGGTCTCGAACTCTTGACCTTGTGATCTACCCGCCTTGGCCTCCCAAAATGCTGGGATTACAGGCGTGAGCCACTGCACCTGGCTGAGTATATTTTCTTTCCTGTTCCCGTGTTCCCACCCAAAGTTAACAGTTGCTTTATTTTTTTTCCTATTTGTTTTTCCTATATTTCATATAGCCTTTCAAATTCACATGCACAAAAATATTGGATTACCTGTTAATTTCATTTTTGATCCATGGGTACCAGGAGCTCTCTGTCTGTAGCTGTCATCTATACCTAGGTTTTCTGGCACAACTGTCTTCCTATCATTTTGCCCTCCTCCTGGGACTTTCGTCTCTTCTATGTTGGATACCCTTTCTTTTTGGACCACACATTTTCTTCTCTATCTCATTTTGTTGGAGCACATGCTTTGAGATCCTTGATCTATAAAAACATCTTTCCTCTGCCTTGTTACTTTTTTAATGGTTTACTTGAGGATAAAATTCAAGATTGGAAATAGTTTTATTTCACATTAAGCCTTTGCTCCATTGTCTTTCTTGCTCTGTCACCCAGGCTGGAGTGCAGTGGCATGATCTCAGCTCACTGCAACCCTCACCTCTCAGGTTCAAGTGATTCTCCTGCCTCATCCTCCCAAGTAGCTGGAATTACAGACGTGAGCCACTGTGCCTGGCCTTTTTTTTTTTTTTTTTTTTTTGAGACAGAGTCTCACTCTGGTTGTCCAGGCTGGGGTGTGGTGGTGCGTTCTCGGCTCACTGTAGGCTCGACCTCCCAGGTTCAGGTGATTCTCCCACCTCGGCCTCCCATACAGGCACTCGCCACCATGCCTGGCTAATTTTTTATATTTTTATTAGGGATAGGATTTCTCTATGTTGCCCAGGCTGGTCTTGAACTCCTGGACTCAAGCAATCCACCCACCTTAGCCTCCCAGAATGTTGGGATAATAGGAGTGAGCCATGTTCCTGGCTACGCCACTGTCTTATGTTGTTGAGAATGCTTTTGCCATTTTTTTCCATTCTTATCCTAGATTCATTGTATGTGATCTGTCTCTTTTTTTTTTTTTTTTTTTGGTAACTTTTAGCATCTTCTCTTCATAATATTAATAAGTTTCGGGAGAGCTATCCTTGGTAAGGGATTTTATTTGTTTACAATCATTGTTCTAGGCATTATTAGGTAATTTTAAGTAACTTCATTTTTCGATTCTGGCTAAATTTTCTTGTTTTATTTGATAATTTCAGCCTCCCATTTTTTTTTTTGTTTGTTTTTCTCCTGTTGTTCTATGCTCTGGGGACATTCCTTAACTATTATCTTACAACCTCTCCATTGGGTTTTTTGTTTCTTCCACATGCTTCGTTGGGCTGGGTGTGGTGGCTCATGCCTGTAGTCCCAGCACTTTGGGAGGCTGAGACGAGTGGATCACCTGAGGTCAGGAGCTCAAGACCAGCCTGGCCAACATGTCGAAACCCCATCTCTACTAAAAATACAAAAATTAGCCGGATGTGGTGGTGCATGCCTGTAATCCCAGCTAGCTGGGAGGCTGAGGCAGGATAATTGCTTGAACCCAGGAGGCAGAGGTTGCAGTGAGCCGAGATTGTGCTATTGCACTCCAGCCTGGGCAATGAGAGTGAAACTCCCTCTCAAAAAAACAAAAACAAAAACAAAAACAAACTAACTAAATGCTTTGTTGTTGTTCTTTTTAGTATTATATTTTTTTCCCCAAAGTGTTGGGATTACAGGAGTGAGCTACTGTGCCTGGCCCAGTTTCACTCTCTTGAAGGCTCTGGGCTATAAATGTCACACACCACCTCTGTTTAGGTTCTGCTGGTGTTAATTTAAACATATGCCCATGCCTAACCCAATAGGGGCTGGGAAATGTAATGTTGCTGAACAACTGTGCACAGGTTTTTTTTTCTTTTAAGAGGTGTGGTGTCACTCTGTCTTCCAGGCTGGAGTGCAGTGGTGTGATCACAGCTTATTGCAGCCTCAAACTCCTGGGCTCAAGCGATTGATCCTCCTTCCCCCAGCCTTTCAGGTACTAAGACTACAGGTGCATGCCACAACACCTGGCTACTTTTTAAATGTTCTGTAGAGACGAGGTCTCACTTTGTTGCTCAGGCTGGTCTTAAACTCCAGGCTTCAAACTATCCTCCTGCCTCAGCCTCCCAAAGTGCTGAGATTACAGACATGAGCCACCATCCCCTGCCCATGGACAGATTTTTAATTCATTTGCCAAGATAAAAAGCAAGAGTAGATTTTGAGAGATAGGTATGAGTTCCTGCCAAGGAGTCTGTCACTTATGTTAGACACTTTCTTAAAATACCTACTGTTCTTTGAATGTTTATTAATACTTGAGAAGAAGGCCATGAAAAGCTGTTTGTTAGATGCATGAATGGACGGGACTAGTTAACTGGTAGCTTCATTTAAGAGGAATCGGGAAGGAATCTCTTCATGTAGGGACTTCTGTGACACCCTATTTATAATTTTTCTCACTGAGTTTCTCCAATGAGAGCTCTTCCAACCACCTGACTTGAGGCTATAGGCTTTGGCTGCGTGCTGAGAACTGGGTGGGGGAAAAGGATTGGGGTGAGGGGGCTGTCTCACCATTCAGCATAAAGACTTTCACTTAATTCTCCTCTTATAAATCCAACAACTTATTTCCTCTTTCCATTTTAATTTCTCCAAAAAGTAAACTGCCCGTCTTCTTCAGGAATGGAGGAGGATACACATCTAGAGGTACATGTGGGAGATGGGACACGGGAGATCTAACTGTTCCCTAAACCTATTTTCAATTAATCCTCCTGTTTTTTGTTCCTTATCCCCACTCATAACTTCAATGGTACCTGATTCCTCTCTTCTTAAGGCTTTTTGAAGCCTTTTTGCTTCTTGTCTTCCCCTTTTACAGATAGTTTTAGTATCTTCTCCTCTGCTAAGTCAGTTACTACTCATTTGTGCACTTTTCATCTTTTACAGTTTTACTCCCATCTCTTGTCTGTTCTTTTTCTTTTCATCTTTGTGCTTTTGTACTTTTTCCTCTTGTCTGGCCATTTGGTAGGTGTTACAAGGGAGCAGAGATTTAAGCACGGATTCAATTTGCCACAGTTTAAGTCCTTGCTGCCTATCATGTGTGTGTGTGTGTGTGTGAGTGTGCATGTGTGTGTTTTGCTTTTTGTTTTTGAGACAGAGTCTCACTCTATCACCTGGGCTGGACTGCAGTAGCACAATCACAGTTCACCACAGCCTTGAAGTCCAGGCGTAGATGATCCTGTCACCTCAGCCTCTTAAGTATGATAGCTGGGGTGACAGGCGCATGCCACCATGCCCAATTAATTTTTTTTATATATTTGGTAGAGATGGGGTTTTGTCAGGTTGCCCAGGCTGGTCTTGAACTGCTGGGCTCAAGCAGTCTACCTGCCTTGGCCTCCCAAATTCCTGGAATTACAGGCATGAGCCACCGTGCCTGGCCTGGCTGCTTATTTTTTAATATGATAACTTACAATGTTTAGAATGTTTTTAATGAATAGAGATTTAATTCGTACATAGCTCCATAGCCTTTTTCTATTTAATCTATTTAGAACTTATTTTTGTATATAGTATATCCTCTTTATTGCTCTCTTTTTTTCCTTTGCATCATATGTGCCAGTACCACTTGGCTGTCATTCATTCATTGATTCATTCAGGAAGGATCTATTCATTCTGCCCTCCTGGAGCATTCTAAGTTAAAAAGACTGTTGATCTACATTATCTTATATTCATATAGCCAATTATACTTTTGAAAAAAATATAATGTTACCAAGATAACATTAACCATCCTTTTTACTTTCAATCTACCTATGTTGTGTTTAAGGTGAATTTCTTATGAACAGCATATAGTTGGTTCATGTTTTTATATCCACTGTACCAGTCTCTGTCTTTTAATTGGTATACTTAGATTATTTACATTTAAAGTATTATTTTCTATTCATTTTCTCTACTTCTCATTTCTCTGTCTTTTCTTGGCTTTTTTTTGTTTTTTGAGACAGGTTCTCACCGTTCACCCAGGCTGGAGTGCGGTGGTGTGATCACAGCTCACTACAGCCTCGATCTCCCAGGCTCAGGTTGATCCTCCCACTTCAGCCTTTCAAGTAGCCGGGACTATGGGCATTGCCATCACACCTAGATAAATTTTGTATATTTTATAGAGACAGGGTTTTGCCATATTGCCCAGTCTGGTCTTGAACTCCTGGGCTCAAGCAATCCTTCTGTCTCAGCCTCCCAAAGTGCTGGGATTATAGGTGTGAGCCATGGCGCCTGGCCTCTTGGCTTCTTGTCAGCTGCCTGAACGTTTTTCACAATTCCATCTTGTTTCATTTATATATTTAAAAATATGATTTGTATGGTATTCTTGATGGTTGCGATTATTTATGAAAATATTCATTAGTGGCCAGGCGTGGTGGCTTACACCTGTAATCCCAGCACTTTGGGAGGCCAAGGGAGGTGGATCACCTGAGGTCAGGAGTTCGAGACAGCCTGACCAACATGGTGAAACGCTGTCTCTACTAAAAATACAAAAATTAGCCGGAGTGCTGGCAGGTGCTTGTAGTCTCAGCTACACAGGGGCCTGAGGCAGGAGATCACTTGAACCCGGGTGCAGAGGTTGCAGTGAGCCTAGATGGCCTATCGCACTCTAGCCTAGAAGACAAGAGTGAAACTCTCTCTCTTAAAAAAACAAAAAAAGAGGCTGGGTGTGGTGGCTCATGCCTGTAATCCCAGCACTTTGGGAGGTTGAGGCAGGCAGATCACCTGAGGTCAGGAGTTCGAGACCAGCCTGGCCAATGTGGTGAAACCTTGTCTCTACTAAAAATTACAAAAATTAGCCAGGTGTGGTGGCACACTCCTGTAGTCCCAGCTACTTGGGAGGTGGGACGATCGCTGGAGCCCAGAAGGTGGAGGTTGCAGTGAGCTGAGATCATGCCACTGCACTCTAGCCTGGGTGACAGAGCAAGACTCTGTCTTAATTTAAAAAAAAAAAGAAAAAGAAAGACTGAAAATCAATGAAGTAAGTTTATAATCCTAAGATACGAGAAAAGCAACAAGTGTTTTTGTTTTGTTTTGTTTTGTTTTTTTGAGACAGAGTCTTGCCCAGGCTAGAGTACAGTGGCACATAGCTCACTGCTGCCTTGACCTCCTGGGCTCAAGTGATCCTCCCACCTCAGCCTCCCATGTAGCTGGGACCACAGGCTCACACCACCATGCCTAGCTAATGTTTTTATTTGTAGAGACAGGGTCTCACCGTGTTGCCCAGGCTGGTCTTGAACTCCTGGGCTCAAGCTATTGTCCTGCTCAGCCCCTCAAAGTGTTGGGATTACAGGCATGAGCCACCATGCCTGGCCTACATGAAATATATGCTTATTTGGTTTTGATTTTTACACTTTTATGAGGCCAAGATGAACCCCCATTACCTCCCAAAAAGGAACATCCTGCTAGCTTCACATTAGAAATGGAATATTTACACAATATAAACAGAGAAAACTGAGATGGGGTGATTAGGAGATTTAATAAGTCAGAGTAAATATTAAAGGGAAATAGAATGAAATGTCTAAGGTAAAGGCAGAAATTAATAGAAATAGTATAATAGGATCCATAAAGTCAAACACTAATTCATTTAAAAAAACTAATAAATTTCTGTCCAGATTTATTTTTTTAAAAAGCTAAGTTTTAAAAAGGACCACAGTATGGCTGTCACCTTGATTACAGCCTTGTGAGACCCTCAGCAGGAGACTCTCAGAAACTGTGAGAGTTGCTCACATCTGTAATCCCAGTGACTTGGGAGGGAAATGGAAGGATTGCCTAAGCCCAGGAATTGGAGGCTGCAGTGAGCTATGATCATGCCACTGTATTCCATCCTGAGTGACAGAGCAAGACCCGTATCTAAAAAAAATTTAAAATGTGAATAACTATTGATGTGGTAAAGATTAAGAGATTTATTTTTAAAGAAGCTATTATGAACAATTTCATGGCAACAAATTGGAAAATTTCATGGGCAAATTACTCAAAACTATGTTATCAAAATAATTTTAAAGGAAAAACTGAATAATCATTAAAGAAATTTGATTGGGATTTTAAAATCTTCCCAGAAAACAAATCCTAAACTCAGAGAAGTTTTCATGAATGTTCTACTGAACATTCAGGAAAAAAATAATTCCAATCTTATATAAATTATTCCAAAACATAGAAAAAGAGGAAGCACTCCCCAATTAATCTCAATCATGGAGACAAATTTGAAAAATCCAAAGCAAGATAGTAAAGCAAATTCAGCAATGACTAGAAATATTATCAAGTTGAGTTTGTTCCACAATGTCAGGGCAATTTAACAATGGAGGAAAAAGATCACACATTATCTCAAAAGATGCAGAAAAAAAAGTTTGGTAAACCTTGGCAGCCATTTATAATTTTAAAAAAAATAAATCTTAGAAAACTTGGAGTAGAAGAGAACTTTTTAAACCTGATAAGTGGCATTTACAGAAAGCCTACAGCAAATATCTTACTTTATGCTGAAGTACTAAATGATTTCCTTTAAGACGATAAATAAGAGCAGGATAATCACTATCATGATTTCAGCATTGTACTGGGGGCCTAGCCTGTGCAGTATAGCAAGAAAAAAAGTGATTAGGATTGGAAATCCACCCTATAGTAACCCCAAGTAAATCACAACCTCTCTTTGAGTGTGGCTGAGACCTGAGACATGCTTCCAACAACAGAATATGGCTAAGGTGATGGGGGTAGTCACTCCTTTGATTGGTTCATGTTATATGGCAAAAGTAATGGAATAGTTACTCTTGTGATTATGTTATGTTACAGAAGACTGCTTGTTAGCAGACTAGAGTGCGCTATCATGTTGTAAGAAGGCCTGTGAATGAGCCACCTGGCAAGAAACCTTGGGGACCACTAGGAGCTGATGGAAAACCCCCAGCTGACAGCCAGAACAAGGCAGGGACCTCCATCCTACGGCTTCAGATAACTGAATCCTGCCAACAACCACCTGAGCTTAGAAGAGGATGCTAAGTTTTAAAAAGGACCACAGTCTGGCTGTCACCTTGATTACAGCCTTGGGAGACCCTGAGCAGGAGACTCTTGAGAAAATAAGTGCATGTTTTAAGCCACTAAGTGTGAGGTTATTCATTATGCACCAGTAGACAGCTAATAAAGGAAGAAAGAAACAAACCTGTTATTAGAGACTATTACATAGAAAACAAAAGAATCTATGGCTAAATCATAAGAATTAACAGAATTTATTTGGCACTTTTGCAGTTGCATTTCTATATGCTAGCAACAAACATGTAAAAATATAATTTATAAAAAGTTAACATTTACAGTAGCATCAAAAATATAAATAAATAAAATCTTAATAAAATCTATGCAAGAAGATTTTGAGTAAGATGTTTTAAAACTTTAATGAAACACAGATTAGTAATAAAAATAATAAAGAGATATAGGCTGGGCGCAGTGGCTCACGACTGTAATCCCAGTGCCTTGGAAAGCTAAAGCCGACAGATCACCTGAGGTCAAGAGTTCGAGACCAGACTGGCCAACATGGCAAAACCCCATCTCTACTAAAAATACAAAAGTTAGTTGGGTGTGGTTGCACACGCCTGTAGTCACAGCTACTTGAGAGGCTGGGGTGGGAGGATCACTTGAACCTGGGAGGTTGAGGTTGCAATGAGCTGAGATTATGCCACTGCACTGCAGCCTGGGTGACAGAGCTAGACTTTGTCTCAAAAAAAAAAAAAAACCATAATAATAATAATAAAGAGATTTAATTGGGTAGATAAGTTCTAGAATAAAGAGGCTCAACATCATGAAAGTGTGAATTCTTTCCATATTAATCTCTAGATTTAATGCAGTTTCGTACAAAATTCCAATAGGATTTATTTTATTTTATTTTTTGAGATGACGTTTTGCTCTTGCTGCTCAGGCTGTAGTGCAATGGCACAAGCTCAGCTCACTGCAAACTCCACCTCCTGGGTTCAAGTGATTCTCCTGCCTCAGCCTCCTGAGTAGTGGGGATTACAGGTACTCGCCATCACACCTGGCTAATTTTGCACTTTTAGTAGAGATGGGGTTTCAGCATGTTGGTCAGGCTGGTCTTGAACTCCTGACCTTAGGTGATTCACCCACTTTGGCTTCCCGAACTGCTGGGATTACAGGCGTGAGCCACCATGCCTGGCCCCAATAGGATTTGTCATGGAACTTCATAAATGTATTGTAAAATCATCATAGGGAGAAGCAAAGAACCAAGAAGAGCCAAAATACTCTTGAAAAATAGGACAAGGTGAGGGAGTTGCCCTAATTTGGAAGCTATCAAGATTTATTATAAAGCTATAATAATTAGACATGATACATACAGATAGTTAAATGGACTGATGGAACAGAATAGAGAACACAGAAATAGAACGTTAGTATATGGAAATTTGACATGTGATAAAATCAGTGCTATGGTTTTGTGTTAGTCCATTTTCATACTGCTATGAAGAAATACCCAAGACTGGGTAATTTATAAAGAAAAAGAGGTTTAATGGACTCACAGTTCCACATGGCTGGGGAGGCCTCACAATCAGAAAGCAAAGGAGAAGCAAAGGCACATCTTACACAGTGGCAGGCAAGAGAGCGTGTGCAGGGGAACTGCCCTTTATAAAACCATCAGATCTCATAAGACTTATTCACTATCACAAGAATAGCATGGGAAAAACTCACCCCCATGATTCAGTTACCTCCCATCCGGTCCCTCCTACTTCATGTGGGGATTATGGGAGCTACAACTCAAGGTGAGATTTGGATGGGGACACAGCCAAACCATATCAAGTTTGAATGTCCCCTCCAAAACTCATGTTGACCCTTAATCCCCAATGTGGCAGTGTTGAGAGGTGGGGCCTTTAAGAGTTGATTGGATCATGAGGGCTCTGCCCTCAATGGATTAATCCACACATGGATTAATGGATTAATGGGCTATCATGGGGGGGCACTGGTGGCTTTATAAGAGGGAGAATCTAGCATAGTACCTGAGCATGCTCAGCCACTTCAGAACTCTGTAGAGAGTCCCCACCAGCAAGCAGTCTCTCACCAGACATGCCCCTTGACCTTGACATCTCAGCTTCCATAGCTAAGAAATAAATTCATTTCTTTATAAATTCCCTGCTTCATACCATACATACAAAAAATCCAATTCTGTCAGATTTATGATCCAAATGACAAACAAAATTTAAAATGTTTGAAGCAGGCTGGGTGCATTGGCTCATACCTGTAATCCCAGCACTTTGGGAGGTCGAGGTGGGCGGATCACTTGAGGTCAGGAGTTCAAGACCAGCTTAGCCAACATGGTGAAACCCTGTCTCCACTAAAAATACAAAAAATTAGCCAGGTGTGGTGGCACACACCTGTAATCCCAGTTATTCGGGAGGCTGAGGCAGGAGAATCACTTGAACCTGGGAGGTGGAGGTTGCAGTGAGCCAAGATCACGCCACTGCACTCCATCCTGGGCAATAGAGGGAGACTCCATCTCAAAAAATAAAGAAAAAAGGAAAAAAAAAGGCCGGGCGCAGTGGCTCACACCTGCAATCTCAGCACTTTGGGAGGCCGAGGCGGGTGGATCACAAGGTCAGGAGACTGAGACCATCCTGGCTAACATGGTGAAACCCTGTCTCTACTAAAAATACAACAAATTAGCCGGGCATGGTGGCGGGCGCTTGTAGTCCCACCTACTCAGGAGGCTGAGGCAGGAGAATGGCGTGAACCCGGGAGGCGGAGCTTGCAGTGAGCTGGGCTGGCGCCACTGCACTCCAGCCTGGGTGACAGAGTGAGACTCCATCTCAAAAAAAGAAAAAAGTTTGAAGCAAAATATAGGAGAATAGCTTTATTGCTCTGGTGTAGGCAAGGATTTAAGATATCAGAAGCATAATCTCTGAATAAATTTGACTATGTTAAAATTTAGAACTTCTTTTAAGCAAAAAGGCAAAACCAAGAGTGAAAAGATAAGCATCAAACTTGGAGAAATATTCACATATAATCACTAAATTGTTAGTATTCAGAAAATATAAAGAATTCCTGTAGCCAAAAGTACCATTTATGAATCTACTTATTGATGGATGTTTTCTGAAGGTCTTTTGCCCAGAGGAAAAATAGTGCATTAAAAAGCTTCTGTCCGGCCGGGTGTGGTGGCTCACACCTGTAATCCCAGCACTTTGGGAGGCCGAGATGGATGGATCACCTGAGGTCAGGAGTTTGAGACCAGCCTGGCCAACATGGTGAAACCCCATCTCTACTAAAAATATTAAAAACCTAGCTGGGCATGGTGGTGGGCACCTGTAATCCCAGCTACTTGGGAGGCTGAGGCAGGAGAATTGCTTGAACCCAGGAGACAGAGTTTGCAGTGAGCCAACACAGTGCCACTGCACTCCAGCCTCGGCGACAGAGTGAGACCCTGTCTCAAAAAAAAAAAAAAAAAAGCTTCTGTTGCAAACAAACAAACTTCTAAAAATCAAATAGAAGGCCTGGGCACAGTGGCTCACGCCTGTAATCCCAGCACTTTGGGAGGCTGAGGTGGGCAGATCACCTGAGGTCAGAAGTTTGAGACCAGCCTGGCCAACAAGGTGAAACCCTGTCTCTACTAAAAATAAAAATTTAGCTGAGCATGGTGGCAGGTGCCTGTAATCCCAGCTACTTGGGAGGCTGAGGCAGGAGAATAGCTTGAACCTGGCAAGTGGAGGTTGCAGTGAGCCAAGATCGCGCTCCAGCCTGGGTGACAAGAGCAAAACTCCATCTCAAAAAAAAAAAAAAAAATCAAGTAGAAGACAACCCCCAAAAATAGTGGGCAAATGCCATAGCATTTCATACATTTCATAGAAGAAAAAATATAAGTGGCTAATAAAGATATAAAAGAATGCCCAGGGAAATGCAAATTAAAACCATATTGAGGTAGCATTTGTACCCCTTAGATGGCCAAAAAATTAAAAGTTAGGTGGTATTACTTTTACACTGTTGGTGGCAGTGTAAATTGGCAACCCCTTTTTGGAATTACATAATTATACTTATAATATATGTTCTATATAATTATATAACATATTTCATATTCATATTAAACAAGTATATTTATGAATATATTCATAATTGTGTATATGTATTATATATATTTATATATGTAATTACATAATTTATGAAAATCAATCCTGTTCCTGGAGAACATACCCCCCAAAAAAACCTCTTGCAGATAAGGACTGGGAAGCAAGTACAGAAATGATCGAAACAGTACAAATCAGGGGAGAATGTGCCCAAGACCTGGAGAACTGATAATAAATTGTGGTTTATCCTTGCAATGGAACACTATATGGCAGTGAAATGATTGAAATAGAGCTATACACATCATCATAGACTAATTTCAGAAACAACGCTGAGTGAAAAAGTAAGTTTCAGCAGAATACATGCAATATAATAGTATTTTATAAAATTCAGAAGCCAAATTTTGAATATACTTTCTTAGCTATAAATGTGATAAAACTATAAAGAAAAGCACAGGAATGATCAACATAACACGGTGATTGAGGAGGGACACACAGGGGCTTCGACAGTACTGTCATTCTGTTCCTCAAGTTGGATGGCAGGTTCACAGGTGGTCATTTCCTCATGCTTTCATGTTATACTCATTATATGATGACTATATTATAATTATACTATAATATATGTTATGCATATTATACATTATATTATACATATTTTGTATGTAACAGTGTTTCATAATATTTTAAGGAATGAGTGGAAATGGGCACATAATGTAGATATGCAGTGCCTAGCCATCAGTAGAGTCTCAGAATTACCAGATTCCAAGATAATTCCTACACAAAAACAAGCAAACAAAGCGCATGTTACCTAGAATGAAAAGACCATCCATATTCTAATAAACGGAGACAATCAAATAGGGAATCCCTCTTTTAAGGTTGGCATTTGCTATATGCTTGGAAGTGATTTGAAGCAGAAATTGGTTATGAATAAATCTTCTTCTTAATAAAACAGAAGCTTGTTTTTAATGTCATATTATCCCTGCCGAGAAATTAAAAATCCTGGAGGTAGGCTGGGCATGGTGGCTAACATCTGTAATCCCAGCACTTTGGGAGGCCAAGGCAGGCAGATCACTTGAGGCCAGGAGTTCGAGACCAACCTGGCCAACATAGCAAAACCTTGTCTCTACTAAAAATACAAAAAATAGCTGGGCATAATGGCAGGCAGCTGTATGTAGTCCCAGGTACTTGGGAGGCTGAGGCAGGAGAATCACTTGAACCCGGTAGGTGGAAGTTGCAGTGAGCTGAGGTCACATCATTGCACTCCAGCCTGGGCGACAGAGTGAGACTCCATCTCAAAAAATAAAAAAATTAAAAAAAATATTAGAATCCTGGAGATAGTATTACTTATAACCTCAATCACTTATTAATCAACCTAAATTTAATCCTTGATTTTATAATATCTTTCTATAGAGTTTTGTTTTGGTTTTGCTTTGTTTTTAGAAAAGACAGGTGCATTTACCCTCTTAGGGGATGACCGTTGGTATTTTAAAAAATATGACATTTGCTGAGAATTCCTTAAATTTTTCTAATTTTCACTAGCCAGTGATGACATTGTCCCTTTTTTGCAGATAGCTTTGGAAGAAGATGATACCTCCACAGTTCACACCATGTTGTTAAAAACATCCTTCGTTTGACCATTTATACATTTGGTTCTAAAGAAGGTGTTATCCTTAGATTCTTGGATCTAAAGAATGTTTTTTGTTTTTTTTTTGAGGAGTCTCACTCTGTCACCCAGGCTGGAGTGCAGTCTGTGATCTCGGCTCACTGCAACCTCCGCCTTCTGGGTTCCAGTGATTCTCCTGCCTCAGCCTCCTGAGTAGTTGGGACTACATGTGCCCACCACCACGCCTGGCTAATTTCTGTATTTTTGGTAGAGATGGGGCTTCACGATGTTGGCCAGGCTGGTCTCGAACTCCTGACCTCAAGTGACAACGCCTGTCTCAGCCTCCCAAAGTTCTGAGATTGCAGGCATAAGCCACTGTGCCCAGCAAGAGTATATTAAGATTCTTGTCTCATTACTATTCTTAAAATTGCTCTAAAACTTGCTTAAGTAATCAGATTTAAATTATGTAAATACAGACAACAAAACTCTTAATCCTAAAGGTGCTTTTAAAATTCAGGCATTCATACATGGCATGCAAATTGGCTACAAATTGGGAAGATTTTATTCGAAGTAACCAAATCTTAAGGAGCTAAAGCAAACCTGCTTTATAAAATACACTAATTCAAGGACTAAGCAATTCCTGAAGACAGACTGATTTACTGTGCTTCTTAATATTTCCTCAAACTAGAATATGAGTGATGGTGGTAGAGGGAGGAAGTAGCTCATACTTGGAGGGACAAACAGTTGCTGGAATATGCTTGTGGTTTAGAGCTGCTTTCAAAAATCCTGTTAACTGCAAAAGAAAGGAAGGACTAATATTTTCTATGATTTCAGTAACATCTTTATGAAGATGCTCCTTTTGAATGTGGTACAGAAAGTTAGAAAACACTTAGGCATGGTATCTGGCATAGTGCCCCCAAGGGAGTGTTTCATATACAGGCAGTCTGGGGCTTATGATGCTTTGACTTAAAATTTTTCAACTTTATGATGGTTCCAAAGGCGATGCACATTCAGTAGAAACCATACTTCAAGTCCCCATACAACTATTCTGTTTTTCATGTTCAGAATGTTGTTCCCATAAATTACATGAGCTATTCAACACTTCATAATAAAATAGGATTTGTGTTAGATGATTTTGCCCAACTGTAGGCTGATGTAGTGTTCTGAGTATGTTTAAGGTATGCTAGGCTAAGCTCTGATGTTCAATAGGTTAGGTGTATTAAAGGCACTTGACTTATGTTTCCCCTTCCTAATAAACCCATCGTAAGTCAAGAAGCACCTGTATCTGATAGAGGTCTACCTTTACCAATTTAAATTGACAAATTTAACATTCCTGTCTTGTTTTTGAATTGAAGAGCAACAGCAGATCTGAAATAAATACCGCAGTTAGCTTTGCATTCTTCACTATTTATTGAACAGTTCAGAGGGCAAGGAGGCAAAGAGAAATGCTCTGAGTGTGTCTTTGCTTGCCAGCTCCTTAATTGTCAACAATTCTATGGTGACTTTCCTATATTTTTCTGTGCTTTTTTCTGTTGTCTTCTCTGCTTTGGAGTCAGAAACTTCCATTCAAATCCCTGCCATGACAACATAACAATCTGTCAGCCTGTTTCCTCCTTCATAAATGATGGGTATAATTTCCATCTCACAAGATTTGTAAGTGTTAGAATTGAATGAGGTAATGTGTTAATACATACCGCATGCTTCAAAAATAATATCCGTCTCTTTCCACATGCTTGTCAGAACTCCAGTGCCACGATGGATACAGAGTGAGCCACTTTCTTCACTGTCCAATATCAATTTGGGAATGGCAGCTTGCTGCATTTATATTTTCAGATTTAGTTAACATTACCTTCCATCAGTGAAATGGAATACTTAATCTTTATTATGTATTTCTCTCATTTTCCAATATCTTTAAAGTCATTTTATCACTATTTTAAAAATCAATTTTGTGAACTCTTGCTTTTGCATGGAGGAAAATGGGATTGGTCAAACATTGAAATGGGGTGATTGGTTCTCTAATTTCTCTGTATTTAGTCTTACACCTAATAGCTTCAAGCTCTCTCCTAGGAAGACAGGACTCTGGGTATGTCTAAATGAGTCGACACTCTTAATGAGTTTTCTCTGTTGTATGCTATAATATCTTTTTGAGAGTTCCAGAGAACTGAATAAAAGTAGATCTCTCCATATTAACTAAATGATAATGGCTAACATCTGTGGGGTACTTTGCATATATAGTGTTTTCACATATAACATTCATTAATTGGTAAGCATTTACTGAGCTCTGCTACGTGCTATGCCTCTACTAGACATCAGAGTATAGTATACTGAAGTACTCCTTGACCTTGAGGTGTCATCATAAATTGGCTTCCCAAGAAAGCCTTCTCCTCCTGCTTTGTTAAGTCACTCCGCCCTTCTTATTGTCTAGTACCATACTCTGTCTCCTTTACAATATTTTATGTGCTGATCTCCTTAAAGGTAGGGATTGTGTCAGTTTCTGTCACTTCTGTGAGGTCCTGACTGTAAAACCTAGCTATTTCTAGGCCCAGAATGGGCACTCAATAAAACCAATTGAGTGAGTGGAAGAATGGATGAAAGCAACATGCTCATAGGAAAGAGACAGGCTACAGATTCATTGCTACAGAATGTGATGGATACTAAGGCAGAGAGGTGGGTTGAGGGCATTGTGTTCATCTGTTTTGAGCTGCTATAACAGAATACCACAGACTGGGTAATGTATAAAGAACAGGAATTTGTTTTCTCACAGGTCTGGATGCTAGGAAGTCCAAGATGAAGGCACTGGCAGGTTCATTTATCTGGTGAGGGTCTAGTCTCTGCTTCCAAGATGGCGCCTTGACTGTTGCATCCTTGAGGAGTGGGGGAAGAATGCTGTGTCCTCATAACAGAAGGCAGAAGAAAAAAGAGGGATGAACTCCCTCTTTCAAGCCCTTTTATAAGGGCACCTAATCCCATTCACAAGATAGGAGCCCTCGTGGCCTAATCACCTTTTAAAGGCCTCACCTCTTAATACCATCACATTAGCAACACCTAAGTTTTGGAGGAGACACATTCAAACCATAGCAGGTATAAAAGACAAGCATTTAATTAGACTGTCAGTTGATAATTTTTCCTTCCCTGCAGGAGACCTGTCTATGAGTGGCTGGGAGACCTGTTTAATTCTGAGGTTTAGAATTAAAATGGCCATCTGCCTGCAAGTAGAGATAAGCTGCATTCTCCCAAATCAGCTTTGTTCATAATAAAAGTAGTATTTTGGCCTCCATATGCTATACTCTTTATTGTCTATTTCTTAAACAATTGACAGCTTGGTTAGAGAAGAGGCAGGCTATCTATTGCCCCATCCTCTACTTTTTTTTTCTTTTTTTGAGATAGAGTCTTGCTCTGTCACCCAGGCTGGAGTGCAATGGCACGATCTTGGCTCATTGCAACCTCTGCCTCCCAGGTTCAATCAATTCTTCTGCCTCAGCCTCCCAAGTAGCTGGGATTGCAGGCGTGTGCCACCATGCCTGGCTAATTTTTATATTTTTAGTAGAGATGGGGTTTTACCATGTTGGCTAGGCTGGTCTTGAACTCCTGACCTCAGGTGATCTGTCTGCGTTGGCCTCCCAAAGTGCTGGGATTACAGGCGTGAGCCACTGCACCTGGCTTACTTTTTTTTTTTTTTAACTAAATACCTAATCGTTATATTATGTTATTATTTTGTCTATTATTGCTCTCCTTAACATATGTAAAAATAGACCAAACTGACATGATCATATTTTAGAAAAATACTATTTTCTTTCTTTGAAAAGGAAACAGAAAAAAAGATAAATGACTTAAATTGTCTACTTATCATAACATAGAATTAGAAATCCCAGTCTTTGTGGCTGCCAAAAAAAAAAAAGGATAAATGACCAAAAAATGAAATCAAATAAAAATCTTCCATGACTCTTTTCTTATGAGTATTAATGTGAGGAAACTTAATAGTTCTGAAAATAAAGATGTAAATTGCTGCAGAATGTAAAACAGGATAAAGTCACAATAGCCAAAATGTGGAACCCAAATGTTCATCCATGGATGAATGGATAAACAAAATGAGGTATAGATGTACAATGGAATATGGTTCAGCCTTGAAAGAAGTGCAATTCTTATATATGCTGCAACACAGATGAACCTTGAGGACATAATACTAAGTGCAGTAAGCCAGTCACAGAAGGACAAATATTATATGATTCCACTTATGTGAGACACCTAGAATAGGCAAATTCATAGACACAGAAAGTAGTTTCCAGGGGTTGGGGGTGGGGAGAATAGAGAGTTAGTGTTTAATGGGTATAGACTTTCTGTTTGGGATGATTTTTTTTAAAGTTCAGAGGATGGATAGTAGTGATGGCTACATAACAATGTGAATGTACTTCACACCACTGAATTGCACTCTTAAACATCGTTACGATGGTACATTTTTTGTGTATTTTACCATAAGAAAAAAAAAATTTAGGGCTGGGCAAGGTGGCCTACATCTGTAATCCCAACACATTGGGATGCCGAGGCGGGAGGATCACTTGAGCCCAGGAGTTTGAGACCAGCCTGGGCAACATAGTGAGACCCCATCTCTTAAAAACAAATGGTGTGCGCCTATGGTCCCAGCTACTCCGGAGGCTGAGGTGGGAGGATCACTTGAGCCCCTGAGTTCAAGGCTGCAGTGATCTGTGATCATGCCCACTGCACTCCAACCTGGACAACAGAGTGAGACCCTGTCTCAAAAAAAATTAGTATGATAAAGCACAGACCATGTATATAATA
This sequence comes from Pongo abelii, assembly GCF_028885655.2. Taxonomy (NCBI): domain Eukaryota; kingdom Metazoa; phylum Chordata; class Mammalia; order Primates; family Hominidae; genus Pongo; species Pongo abelii. Next base: position 28,152,288 of record NC_071999.2, read on the forward strand.
AAGATACTTCAGCCATTTGAAGGAGTGTTCTGTTTTCAAGCCAAAGAGAAAAGCACATATTATCCCCAAAAAACGCACAGTTAGCAAAGCATCCAGGGAAGCTGGAAGGGCTGGTGTTTGGTGGCTGAGGTCAGTAGATGTGACTGCTCTGTTCTTGGCACCCCATGGGTACTTATCATCATCTTCTTAGCCACCACTGACAGGGTCCTGCTTGACAGACTGACCCTGTGCTGTGTATATCACATACATTATCACTGAATTTTTGAAACACCTTATAAAGTAGACATTATTCCCATTTATAGGAATTTAATACCTCTCTGAAATTTGCTAAGTAAGTGGTGCAGCCAGCACTTAAACCCTAGATCAGCAGACTCCAATAGTGAAGTACTTTCCTCAGTATATCCCAAGGATGGCTTTTAAGAATAATTGTATGGATAATCTGGAGTAAAAGGAATAGGAATTTCTTCATTTAGGTTCAGCAAAATGTGTGGACAAGATGACCACAAATGCAGGAATGTTGGAGTGGTAGTTAATATTTAGATGAGAAATCATTAAAGGGTGGAATAGCAATGTGAGTTTCTGGGGCTACTTCAGTAGGGCTTTTTGGAGCTGATTGAGGGGGCAAAAATTAAAGCCAGAAAGCTCAGTGGAGCAAATGTCATAGTGGCCACAGAGAAACAAAGTTTCAAAATGAGATGCTAAGTGAGAAACAGCAACTGAGGAGAGAAGTAATGTTTCCAGGATCACAAAGGGCATAAGGAGAATTGTTCTTTTAGACTCTAGGTGAGCTTGTAGTAATCCAAGGATTGGTGATTTAGGCCAGTGAATTCTGGCTCTGGGTACATCTCTAATCCCTAAACCTTCACCAAGAGGGATCAGGAGAAGAAAGGGGAGGAAGGGAGTCAGGTGTGCCACATATCTGCTATTGAAAAATGCCTAGATGGGAAAGGAGTTTGAAATGTTGTCCTAAAATGAAGTTTCTGAGTTAGATGGGCTGAATTTTACCATGTGTTCACTGTTACTACTGTATAAAATTAAGAGATTTAAATGAGATTAAGATCTAATTGGCTTTCTGAGATATTGAAAACTAAGAACCCGGCTGGGCATGGTGGGCTCACACCTGTAATCTCAGCACTTTGGGAGGCTGAGGCGGGTGGATCACCTGAGGTCAGGAGTTGGAGACCAGCCTGGCTAACATGGTGAAACTCTGTCTCTCTTATCAGTGAGAACCAAACCTGAGTCTGCAGGCTTAGGGCAGGGGCCCAGACAATGAGAGGGGCTCTTCTCTTTGAGACTTGTCATCTAGAACTCATTGTCACTGGAAGCCAGAGCCTAAATGAGCCTATCAGTTGCCTTGGGTTACAAGAACAAGTTTTCATTGATTAATTAATTATTTATTTATTTTGAGACAGACTCTTGCTGTGTTGCCCAGGGGCTGGAGTACAGTGGCACGATCTTGGCTCACTGAACCCGCCTCTGGGTTCAAGAGATTCTCCTGCCTCAGCCTCCCGAGTAGCTGGTACTATAGGCACATGCCACCATACCTGGCTAATTTTTTTATTTTTAGTAGAGACAGGGTTTCGCCATGTTTCCAGGCTGGTCTTGAACTCCTGACCTCAGGTGATCCGCCCACCTCAGCCTCCCAAAGTGCTGGGATTACAGGTGTGAGCCACCACGCCTGGGCAAGTCTGAGTTTTTACTGGGGAAGCCAAGTAGCAGTTCAGGGACTTGTGGCCACCAACCGTCTCTGAGATTCAAGGTCTGTTCTTTCTACTGGGGACTGAGATGGGCGGATAACCATGCAGATGTAAGGAGGAGTCATATCAATCATTCAGCCTGGGAGGAAGTCTGAGCTAGCAAGAACTGGAGGAATAATTTCCCTCTGTAGGAATTCCTGCTCTACCTACTTACTATAGGAGTAAAGTGGTCATGATTTAAACAGTCTTGTCTGTACCTGTTATGTTATAAGGATGTGTTCATGGCCCTATCTGCTAAGAGTGAGTTGTTCTTACAAATAAAATAAAAATTAGTAAATTTATACACACACTATTTGTTATGTAAATCCTAAGAGTGATGTTCCAAAAAAACAAATTTTGAAAGTAAATAAGTATATAAATAGGCTTTTTTTTTTTTTTTTTTTTTTGAGATGGAGTTTCGCTCTTGTTGCCCAGGCTGGAGTGCAGTCATGCAATCTTGGCTCACTGCAGCCTCCGCCTCTTGGGTTCAAGCGATTCTCCTGCCTCAGCCTCCTCAGTAGCTGGGTTTACAGGTGTCCATCACCACGCCCAGCTAATTTTTTGTATTTTTTTTTTTTTTTTTAGTAGAGAAGGGGTTTACCACGTAGGCTAGGCTGGTCTCGAACTCCTGACCTCAGGTAATCCACCTGCCTCAGCCTCCCAAAGTGCTGAGATGGCAGGCGTGAGCCACCGCGCCCGGCCAAGAAAGTTACTTTAGACAGTGCCAAAGCTGAGGATTTGGCCTGCGACTTCCTGCAGTTGCCACACTGCAGTTTCCACACTGTGGCCTTAGAACAGTCTTATCCAGTCCTGAAACCCCAGTACCTTGGAAACATCAGGACTGGTCAGAAGGACAGTAAGTCCTCAAGGCGTCAGCCTCTGCTCCTCCCCACAGATTGAGGGGTAAGTATTCCAAGCTCTCTGCGGGACCCATAACCTGGATGTGGACACCAAGTCCTGCTAGGACCTGCTCCCAGAAGAGTTGATCCCAGCCATGAAACTGCCCTGATGCCTTCATCCTGTATCAGCCTCGTGAGTAGCCAGTAGCTGGGACCACAGGGGGCGCACCACCACACCTGCCTAATTTTTTTTGTTGAGACGGGTTTTGTCATGTTGCCCAGGCTGGTCTGGAACTCTTGAGCTCAAGTGATGTGCCTGCCTCGGTCTCCCAAAGTGCTGGGATTACAGGTGAGCCACCACGTGCAGCCCAATTTGTGATCTTTTATGCATTGTTTCTCTCATGTAGCATGTTTTCAAGGTTTACCCAACTTGCAGTGTATTAATGCTGAATAATACTCCATTGTGTAGATATACTGTATTTTTATTTTTTAATTTTATTTTTAATTGGTACACAACAAATATTTGTACATATTTATGGAGTACAGAGGATATGTTGTTACATGCATAGAATGTGTAATGACCAATCAGGGTATTAAAGGTATCTGCCACTTTCAGTATTTGTCATTTCTGTATGTTGGGAACATCTCAAGTCCTCTCTTAGAGCTATTTTGAAATACGCAATACATTGTTAACTGTAGTCACCCTACTCTGCTATAGAACATTAGAACTTATTCCTTCTGTCTAACTGTATTAACCAACCACTCTTCCCTGCTAACCCACACACACTTCCCAGCCTCTGATATCTGGTATTTTTGTAGAGATGGGGTTTTGCCACATTGGCCAGGCTGGTCTTGAACTCCTGACCTCAGGCAATCCACCTGCTTCAGCCTCCCAAAGTGCGGGGATTACAGGCACGAGCCACCACGCCCGGTCTTTTTTTAATGTTTATTCCACATTGTGTCAGTCCTCACACGTCTCCTGCGATCCATCTGACATGTAATCTGTTGGTTTTCCAGCAGTGATAATTTCATGTAAAATCCTAAATCTGACCTGAAACATTTTCTCTTCTCTTATTGATTATCTTTACATCGATATTAGCCATTTTGATATACTGAGATAGAATTCAGTTGGTTAATGACTGTGCCAATAGCTCCATTTTTATACACAAATAGACATGCCTAAATCCAGTTTATTTTTATATACAAATAGACATGCCTAAATCCAGTTTATGTTTATACACAAATAGACATGCCTAAATCCAGCTTATTTTTTTGTAGCACATTTTATTTAATTATTTTTTAACTTTTATTTTAGGTTCAAGTGTACATGTGCAGGTTTGTTATATATGTAAATTTTGTGTCATGGGGGTTTGATGTACAGATTATTTTGTCACTCAGGCAATAAGCGTAGTACCTGATAGGTAGCTTTTTGATACTCACCCTCCTCCCAGCCTCCAACCCTCAAGTAGGACCCAATGTCTGTTGTTCCCATATTTGTGTCCATGTGTACTCAATGTTTAACTCCCACTTATAAGTGAGAACATGTGGTATTTGGTTTCCTGTTCCTGTGTTAGTTTGCTTAGAATAATTTTTAAGCTGGAGCTGGATGGCCTCCAGCTCCGTCCGTATTGCTGCAAAGCGCACGATCTTGTTTTTGTTTTATGGCTGCGTAGTATTCCACGGTATATGTGTGCCACATTTTTTCTATTCAGTTCACCATTGATGGGCACCTAGGTCAATTCTGTGTCTTTGCTACTGTGAATAGTGCTGCGATGGACATACGTGTGCGTGTGTCTTCATGGTAGAATGATATTGATATTCCTGTGGGTATATACTCAGTAATAGGATTGCTGGGTCACAGAGTAATTCTCAAGTTCTTTCAGAAATCACCAAACTGCTTTCCATAATGGCTGAACTAATTTACATATCCACCAGTAGTGTATAAGCATTCCCTTTCCTCTGCAACTTTGCCAGCATCTATTTTTTGGCTTTTTAATAATAGCCATTGTGACTGGTATGAGATGGTATCACATTGTAGTTTTGATTTGCATTTCTCTAGGATCAGTGATGTTGAGCACTTTTTCATGTTTGTTAGCTGTGTGTATGTCTTCTTTTGAGAAGTGTCTGTTCATGTCCTTTGCCCCTCCCTTTTTTTTTAGTGAGGTTGTTTGTTTTTTGCTTGTAAATTTCTTTAAGTTCCTTATAGATTCTGGATATTAGAGCCTTGTCAGATGCATAATTTGCAAATATTTTTTCCCATTCTGTAGGCTGTCTGTTTAGTCTGCTGATAGTTTCTTTTGCTGTGTAGAAACTCTAATTAGGTTCCACTTGTCTGTTTTTGGTTTTGTTGCAATTGCTTTTGGCATCTTCTTCATGAAATCTCCACAAGGTCCTATGTCAGAATGGTATTTCCTAGGTTATCTTCCAGGGATTTTATGGTTTTAGGTTTTACATTTAAGTCTTTTAACCATCATGGGTTGATTTTTGTTTGTGGTGAAAGGAAGGGGTCCAGTTTCAATCTTCTGCATATGGCTAGTCAGTTATCCCAGCACCATTTGTTGAGTAGCAAGTCCTTTCTCCATTGCTTGTTTTTATTGGCTTTGTCGAAGATCAGACAGTTGTAGCTGTGCAGCTTCATTTCTGAGTTCTCTAACCTGTTCCATTGGCCTGTGTGTCTGTTTTTGTACCAGTGCATGCTGTTTTGCTCACTGTAGCCTTGTAGATGGTTTGAAGTTGGGTAGTGTGGCATCTCCAGCTTCGTTCTTTTTGTGTAGGACTGCTTTTGCTATCCTCCACGTAGCTAGTCAATTACAAGTTGTGCTAATTTTTTCTGCTGTTTCTCCAATCTGTCTCTCCTCTCAATTCTCACTACCACCCTGGTTTTCCAGGCCCTCAACGTCTCTCACCCAAGCTGTGTAGTAGCCTCCTGACTGATCCCCGACACTTCAATGTTGCCCTCTCTCCTAAGCTGTGTAGTAGCCTCCTGACTGATCCCCGACACTTCAATGTTACCCTCTCTCCTAAGCTGTGTAGTAGCCTCCTGACTGATCCCCGACACTTCAATGTTGCCCTCTCTCCTAAGCTGTGTGGTAGCCTCCTGACTGATCCCTGACACTTCAGTGTTACCCTCTCTCCTAAGCTGTGTAGTAGCCTCCTGACTGATCCCTGACACTTCAATGTTGCCCTCTCTCCTCACCACTGAAAGACAGACTGCCTGAAACAAAATTATCCTGAGACTTCCATTCTTAAAATCCCTTTTTGACTCTCTATTGCCTATGAAATAATGTCTGTACTTCTTAATATACTGTGCAGGCATCTCCTGTTACTCCCTGCTCTACATTTGTTACAGCAGTAATAGGTAAATGTATATAATTTCCCCTGAAGTCCCTCTGCTATTCAATGCTTCCATGTATTTGTTCATTATGATCTTTTTCTCTGAAACTCGCTCCCCACTTTTTCTCCTGGTTTATTATTTATTGTCCTTCACGCCCAAGCTCAAGCATCATCTTTTTCAGAAAACCTACTTTGAAGTTCCAGAGTGGACCAATGGCCACTTTTAATGCTCCCCATAGTGTTAATCTCTATCTTTTCACTTTAAACATACTTTTAAACCTGCTTCCTGAGTATAGTTTGTTATAATTTTAATATTTGTATTTTTCTGTCTTTTTCTTCTCTTTATGGTTTCTGTTGACTCCTGCTTATGGTAGTTTGACTCTTCAACTCTGTTAAATTTTAGAAATAGCTCATATTTGTCTAAACTTTAACTTTGGGTGTCCTGAGAGACCGGAATTGAGATGATTTGCCTGGTTTCTGCTTGGTTCTGGAAGTAGTATCAATCAGGAACAATTTTAGTTTGATTTATTGGTTTGAGGTTTCTTGGACTATGAATATGGTGTAAATTCAAATTCCAGCATAAGAGTAAAGCTGGTTAGAAAACATTAGGGAAGACTTAAAATTACTAATGTTTTAAAATCTACTGCCTGCAGACTGATTTGCTTATTGCTTCACTTGTCATATCCTTCCAACTTTGTCTTTTCTACTAAATATGTAGCCAATTTTGGTCCCTGGATTTATATGGAGGTCTGACTCAGTTCCCTACTTTGTCAGGTTTAAATCCTATTAGTCAGTTAACCAGAAAAATTCTAGATCCCCAGCATTGCTGAACAGATTCCCAGGAATCTGTCAGATTCCTGACAGATTGTGTCAGAACATTTCAAAGTCTCTTATTGACATCTCATTCCCAGCTTTTTAAAAAAGAAAATATTTTGACTTTCCTATTGATTGCCCCAATTCCTATTTACTACCTCAGGCAGCCACAATGTTAACTAACAAAGCTCTAGGTTTTGGTTTTGGCACACTTCCAGGGCATCTCTGGCTTCTGCATTGACTGATGACTTTAGTTTCACCTCTAGATTGTGTGTGCATGTGTGTAATCATTTTGTACTTCCTTCACATTTTGTGAGTTCAGAAATATATTTAAAAGTGTATTTGGGGCTGGGCATGGTATCTCATGCCTGTAATCCCTTTGGGAGGCTGAGGTGCGAGGATAACCTGAGGTCAGGAGTTTGAGACCAGCCTGACCAACATGGTGAAACCCCGTCTGTACTAAAAATACAAAAGTTAGCTGGGCATGGTGGCATGCACCTGTAATCCCAGCTACTAGGGAGGCTGAGGCAGGAGAATCACTTGAACTTGGGAGGCAGAGGTTGCAGTGAGCCAAGATTGCACCACTGCACTCCAGCCTGGGCAACAGAACGAGACTCTGTTTCAAAAAAATAAATAAAAAATAAAAATAAAAATAAAAGGGTATTTGGAAGTGATGTCAGTAAAAATGGCAAGCTAGGAACCTTCAAAAATTCCTTTGTTCATAAAAGCATCTGGGAAAAATAAAAGCAACTTTTTCAGATCTCTGGAAAATATCCAAAGGCTTGCTGCAATCTTGGGAGCATTTATTCAAGAATGTCAGCTGAATTTTGGTGGGAATAGTGAGCTTTGTAGTGTTCTTACTTTATGCTCATTATATCCTCCCAGCTCCATGGTAGCCTTGAAAACCAACATCCTACAATCTTGGTGAAAAACAAGCTCCTGGGAACCATAGAAAGGAACAAAAGGGGGTTGGGACTCATTCAAAGCCTTATTCCCAGAGAAACGTCATTATGTGACCTGACTAGGAGGTCCCAGGAAGACCCCACGCACAAAACTATCTTTATTTGGCCTCACTTAGAGCTCCCCCAGCCTTTGTTCATATTTGTTGAAAACAATCAGAGGCAATTGCTGAACATAATAGCTACCTGGGGTATAGATAAGTTGATACACAATATGCTAACAAAAAATGTAAACAAAGGCTGGGCACAGTGGCTCATGCCTGTAATCCCAGCACTTTGGGAGGCCGAGGCGGGTGGATCATGAGGTCAGGAGATCGAGACCATCCTGGCTAACGTGGTGAAACCCCATCTCTACTAAAAAAAATACAAAAAAATTAGCTGGACATGGTGGCGGGCGCCTGTAGTCCTAGCTACTTGGGAGGCTGAGGCAGGAGAATGGCGTGAACCTGGGAGGCAGAGCTTGTAGTGAGCCGAGATCACACCACTGCACTCCAGCCTGGGTGATAGAGTGAGACTCCGTCTCAAAAACAAGAAAAAAAAAGTAAACAAAACAAAAGAAAACAAAGAAAAAAACAAATGCTGAGAGTACTAAACCTGCTTGCTGTCAGAAGACATTTCTGTTCATGTCTTCCACCTACAAATTTAACGTCTTTTCCATCTCACTTAGTACTTATCATGCACTGTAGCTGTAACTTTTGCAGCTTTTGACAGCAAAACTGGCACGAATTTCTTTGTTCTTCTTCACAATTTTATGAGTAGAGGATTTTTCCTTACTGTAAATCTTAGCAACCTCAGCCTGTAATATTTTTCTTTCCTTATGATGTCAGAGACTTTCACCTTTTCACTTAAAGGAAGCACACTGTGGCTTCTCTCTGGCATATCCAAATTGCCAGGATAATTACCGGGGCATATTGGGCCAATTATGAAGTGAAATAAGGGTTACTTGTATACCACCCCTGTGATGCCATGACAGTTGGTGTGATAATCAAGATGGCTACTAAGGGTCTAATGAGACTTATTAATCAAGAATTCTATATGTAGCAAAAATATCCTTCAACATTGAAGGAGAAACATAAGGCATTAAGTATCTTAGGACATTTAAGACATTCCTCGGTAAACAAAACTAAAATAATTTGTTGCTTGAAGACATCTCTATAAGAAATACTAATGGGAGTCATTTAGGCTGAAAGGAAAGAATACTAGGTAGTAACTCAAATCCACATGAGGAAATAAAGAGCTGAGAAAGATAACTATATGAGTAAATATAAAAGGCAGTATAAGCATAAAGCAATTCTCATAAATGGGTTGATGAACATAGAGTATATGAAGATATGGTTTATAGGGCATTAACAGCACAATGGAAGAGAGAGGGAATGGAGCTACATAGGAAAAAGTTTATGTATACTGTTGTAATTAAGTTGGTATTAATAGGAACTACATAGTTATAAATCAACATGTTAATTGCAATATCCAGGGCAACCACTAAGAAAACAACTCAAAAATGTAGTAAAAGAAATGACAAAGAAATAAAAATTGTACACTATAAAACTATTTAGCATAAATCTTACTTTATCAGTGATTGTATTAAATGGAAATTTCTCTCCATTTAAAAGGAAGACATTTGCAGAATGAATTAAAGGACATGATCCTACTATATGCTGTCTATAAGAGACGTGTTTTAGACCAAGACTCAAATAGATTAAAAGTAAAAGTATAGAAAAAGATATAACAAGCAAACGGCAACCAAAAAACTAACTAACTAATTAACTAAAGAGATGGAATCATGATAAAAAATCAGAAAAAAACAGACTTAAAGGCAAAAATTTTTATTAAAAACAAAGGACATTTTATAATAATAAGAGGATCAATCCATCAGAAACATATAACAGAGCCCCAAAGTACATGAAGAAAAAATTGACAGAATTGAAGGGAGAAACAATTCAGCAATAATAGTTGAGGACTTCAATTCCCCACTTTCATTAATAGCTAGATAATTGGGCAGAAAATCAATAAGAAAATGTAAGACTTGAATAATACTATAAACCAACTAGATTTAACAGACAGTAATTGCTACAGTGAATAAAGCCTTAATGAAGTTTCATTATAAGTATCTATTATCATTTGATTATTTTCTACATAGAAGCATGCAAAAAGTTTAAAATTCAGTTTCATTTGACTTAGCCTTGACTGTAATGAAGGACTCTATGAAGAGGGGACACAGTGTTTACAGGCTGGAGTCCCAGCAACTGCTTGGTGGCAGAGTCCCAGTCTTTCCCCAGTTCAAGCCGTGGGCAGATAGATGGGTACTGTCCTTCAGTTCTTCTTACCCATTCACTTGCTTTCTTTATTGCCTCAAAAGCCCAGGGAATATTCCTAGATTAAAAAAATAAATGTTTCAGATTTCAGAATAACGTGAAATGTAATGTGGTACTAAACCCATCACATTATATCAGACAAAATGATTCTGCCAAAAATTAAGATATTAATAAAAGCAGTTTTCCTTGACATCTTATGGAAGTTCTTCTACCTGTCTGACCTTGAGCTTATGCACTGCATTGTCAAGTGTCCTGTGCCCCCCACTTCCTGGCTTTCACGTGCCTCCAGGCATCCCTGCTGCCTACAGGACAGCTCAGGTTCTAGCCTCTCTACAGTTGTTTACGGTTGTCCCCTTTCCACGCTTCTCAGTCTAAATCCTATCCACTCTTCACGTACAAACTCAAGTACTATTTCACAAACGAGGCTTCTGTTTCTCTCTCCTTCCCACTGTACCGACTTGATTAGGTACCTTCAGAATATCTGACAGTCCCCCATGAAACTGGCATATATTCTGTTGTGTCACGTAAACCACGAACAACTTGGTAGAATAAGCATATCGAGTCAAGTCTGTGTCCACTAAATGGTGTCAAATATTTGAGACTGTTGAATATTCAAGTCTATTCAACACTCAGAAAAATTCTGAGATTGTTCATTAATATTAATTAGCTACTTCCTCATTTGTTCTGTCATCTGCTGGAACTTGTTAGTGAACAAGTGGCAACATACACCAAAGTTCTTCAGAAAATTCTATGGGGAAACTTAATATTTTGAAAATTCTCTCCCTGTTCCTGATTTTTCCCTGTGAACTGGGAAAGGGCCATCAGTATAGCGTGGTGGTGAAGAGCTGGGTTTGAGTCCTGACTCTGCAATCACATGATATTGGCCATGTGATACTGTGTGGCTTTCATTCAACACTGGGAATCTCAGTTTCCTCAATTACGAGAATAACATGAGGTCCTATGGGTTTGTGGTGGAAATTAACAAAGCTTGTAAATTTAACATGCTTACTAGTCCCTGGTGCACAGTAGGCACTCAATAAATGTTCACTGAATGTCATGATAGAATGAACATACTAAATAAGAAGCATGCCCAAAGTGGTTAAAAGGCCAATGTTTCCTGGTAAATATTCATCTACTGAAAGTTACTAACTGCTGAAAACAACAAAACCGGCTTTGAATATTTTCACTGGCTGAGCTGGCCTCCTTTAGTCCAGTGGCCTCTACACTTTTTGGTTCACCTTCCACTAGCAAGAAAACCTTGTGCCTACACCCCCAGGTAATGTGCTCCTGCATCAATGATACATACATCCTGAAATAGAAAATATAGAACAAAGTTTCAAATATGCAATAAACAGGAAATAAAAAATACTTAATTTTCTTTTTAGATGGAGTCTCACTGTGTCGCCAGGCTGGAGTGCAGTGGCACGATCTCGGTTCACTGCAACCTCTGACTCCTTGGTTCAAGCGATTCTCCTGCCTCAGCCTCCTGTGTAGCTGGGATTACAGGCATGTGTCACCCCACCCAGCTAATTTTTGTATTTTTAGTAGAGACGGGGTTTCACCATATTGGCCAGGATGGTCTCAATCTCTTGACCTCGTGATCTGCCCGCCTCAGCCTCCCAAAGTGCTGGGATTACAGCTGTGAGTCACCGTGCCCGGCCTAAAATTGTTTGTCTTATGTGCTAAAGTGCCAACAAACCATTTTGCTAGCACAGTAGCAGTAATGCAGTAAGAGCAATATGCTGGAATATACTTGATCAATTTTGAAAATCTTTACTTTGTGATATTACAGTTCAAAAGCAGGTTCAAAGTTTATACTTGTTTTAACAGCTGTAATATTAATAATTGGCAATGATCTAAATAGAATAAATGTTTCTTTGGATGTGCCTATTAAGTCAAATACTAATTTTTTAGTCCCATCTCCTAGCTGTTCAAAGTGTTTTTTCTTTGATATTTATTTAATTAATCCTCTTGGCAAGTGGCACTGGTTTATTTTAAAATAAAATACAAAATATAGGCTAGTGCAGTGGCTCACTCCTGTAATCCCAGAACTTTGAGAGGCCAATGCAGGCAGATCACTTGAGGCTAGGGTTCGAGACCAGCCTGGCCAACATGGCAAAACCTCATCTCTACTACAAATATAAAAATTAGCTGGGCATGGTGGTGCACACCTGTAATCCCAGCTACTCAGGAGGCTGAGGCACGAGAATTGCTTGAACCTGGGAGGTGGAGGTTGCAGTGAGCCGAGATCATGCCACTGCACGCCAGCCTGGGTGACAGAACGAGACCTGGCCTCAAAAAATAAATAAATAAATAAATAAATAAATAAAAACAACAAAAAAGAAAACTCCCAAAATAGAAAAAAAAAATAAATTCTCATCTTTCTTGGCAAACTAATGAGAAGGTATTGCTTTTTAAAAAATGGAAGTATAAATTACATATAGTAAATTATGATTTTCCTTTTTTTTTCAGACAGGGTCTCGCTTTGTTGCCCAGGCTGGAGTGCAGTGGCACGATCACAACTCACTGCAGCCTCAACCTCCTGGGCTCAAGCAATCCCCCCAATCTCAGCTTCCTGAGTAGTCACACACTACCACACTCGGGTAATTTTTAATTTTTTTGTAGAGACAGGGTCTTGCTATGTGGTCAAGGCTGGTCTTGAACTGGATGCAATCCTCCTGCCTTGGCCTCCCAAAGTGCTGGGATTACAGGTGTGAGCCACCGTGCCCAGCAATGCCTGGGTAATTACAAAAAGTTTTTTGTAGAGATGGCAGTCTCATTGGTTACCTAGGCTGGTCTTAAACTTCTGGGCTTGATCTTGGTGGGCTCAAGTGATCCTCCTAAAGTGCTTGGATTATAGGCATGAGCCAATTTGCCTAGCCCAGAACTTCCTGAACACCTGTTTTGCGTTTGAGAACTTTTTCTTAATCATGACACTTAAAAAATAGTTATCAATATTTCTTTAATATCGTAAAATATCCAGGTAGTGTTTAATTTTCCCTGTCTCATTTTTTTAAATGCAGTGGGTTTGTTCATATCAGGATCTAAACAAGGTCTACCCTTGCTTTTGGTTGATATGTCTCTAAAGGTTTATTTACAGGTTCTGCTCTTCAACCTTTTTTTTCTGTTGCCATTTATTTTTCTCTGATCTAATCCAAGTTTAGAAATCAAGGGGTTTCGTTTAACTTCTTTGATTTTATACGTATTAGTTTCTAACAATATTAATATCTACCTTCCAAAATAACAAATCAAAAGTATTATTAACACCATGACTACTCCCAGTGAGATTTCTTTGTAATATTTTTTAATCCTTAGGTACTATCCCACTAGGGAGATAGAGTCAAATTATGTACTATTTTTTTTTTTTTTTTTTTTGAGATGGAGTCTCACTCCGTCACCCAGGCTGGAGTGCAGTGGCACAATCTCAATTCACTGCAAGCTCCGCCTCCCGGAGCCTCTCGAGTAGCTGGGACTACAGGCGCCCGCCGTCATGCCCGGCTAATTTTTTTTTTTTTGTATTTTTTTAGTAGAGACGGGGTTTCACCATGTTAGCCAAGATGGTCTTGATCTCCTGACCTCGTGATCCGCCCGCCTCGGCCTCCGAAAGTGCTGGGATTACAGGCATGAGCCACCGCGCCCAGCCCGTACTATGTTTTAAAGTCACCTTAAATTAATTCCCAGGATGGGCACAGTGGTTCATGTCTGTAAGCCCAGCACTTCAGGAGGCTGAGGCAGGAGGATTGCTTGAGGTCAGGAGTTCCAGACCAGCCTGGGTAACATGGCAAATCCCCGTCTTTACAAAAAAATACAAAAATTAGCAGGGCGTGGTGGTGCATACCTGTAGTCCCAGTTACTCAGGAGGCTGAGGTGGGAGGATGGCTTGAGCCCAGGAGGCGGAGGTTGCAGTGAGCTGAGATTGCACCACTGCACTCCAGCCTGGGCGATAGAGCCAGACTTTGTCTCAATAAATAAATAAATAAATAAATATCAATCTTATGCATTATTATGTAAAATATTTACACAGTTCCAAAGTCAAAACTGCAAAACAAAGCACACTAGGAGAAACCTAGCTTCTATCCTTGTCCCCGCTATCAAATCCCCGTAGCAATAATATTTTTATTAGTTTGATTAGTTTTCCCCTTATCTTGCCTTTAAAAGAACATAAGCCAATTACATGTGTATGTATATGTGTATGTGTGTGTGTGTGCATGTGTGTGTGTATATGTGTGTATATATATGTGTATATATGTGTGTATATATATGTATATATATATGTCTCGGAGGGATCCTACTCTGGTCTTGACCCTCTTGCCATGGGGTGGGGGGTCTGTAGCAACAAGAGAATATGCCCACCCCAGAGCCCACATCCTCCTTTTTAGACCCTACAACTCCAGCATACCTGACCACATGGCCCTGAGTCCACTTCCAGGGTCTTCCCTGGGTCTGTCATCCTGAGTTTGAACAGTGTTGCCATCTCACTGATGCTACAAGGTGGCTGGGGTGAGGGGCACTGGCATGGGGTCTGGATGGCATTTTGATGGGTGCAGGCAAGGCCTCTTAGGGTGCTAGGGGTCAGCCAAGGGCTGAATTTGAACCTGGCTTTCCAGGTGGTTATGAAGTTGTATTTGCCAAGGGAGGAGATCAGAACACATTTCATCTAATAGTTTGCTAGTTTGATTTGTAACTTTTAAACACAAGTTATAAACTTTAAATACTTGTATTGTATTCTTGTCCCAGGCCCTGCCATTGTTGGGAACAGGGCTGGGCCCAACAGTCATATTGTGGGTCTTCTGGAGGCACCCAGGATCAGCACACTGCAGTGAAGAGTACCACATCCAGAGCCAGAAGCGCCAGGCTCCAGTGGGAGCTGCACTGAAACTCTTTGAGCCCGTTTCCTGGGCAGCCCAAGGCACAAGTACCACATCAGCCCTGCCCGCCACAGGAGACTGTGGGCAAGCTGTCACCTGCAAACAAATTATCTTCCTACATCCTTATAAAGTAGTCTACACATACATGTAAGATAATTCCCTATACCTGTTTCTAAGGTTTATTAAATAAATAGTTGAAAATATAAATAAGTTGCATAATACTATAGTTAAAGTTACCTGGAAATAGAAGCGTCATCCATTTTCATCAGTGATTTGAACACTATTCCCTCTTTTTCCAACCTCGTGCGAATAAACTGTAGTACCAGCATTGTGGCAATTAGGTCCAGGAGACGTTCTCTTCCTTTTATGCCTAAAATGAAAAAAACTCCGTTAAGTCTGTTGGGAATTCTGCATCTCAAACTGTGCCTGTTTATAAAATTCTCATTAAAGAATTACAATACGCCATCCTGGCTAACACGATGAAACTCCGTCTCTGCTAAAAAAAAAAAAAAAAAAATACAAAAAATTAGCCGGGCGTGGTGGCGGGCACCTGTAGTCCCAGCTACTCGGGAGGCTGAGGTAGGAGAATGGCGTGAACCCGGGAGGTGGAGCTTGCAGTGAGCCGAGATCGCTCCACTGCACTCCAGCCTGGGTGACAGAGTAACACTCTGTCTCAAAAAAAAAAAAATATAATACGGTTAAATCACAGTACATGAGCAGATCGTGAAACTCTCTAATACTCTTCAAGGTCCTTAAATGGCTTGCTGTTTAAATAAAAAATGAGGACGGTTGGACCCGTGTGCCTATGACATTATCCTGATTGTTGCCAGGAAACTGAACTGTATCCAGAGTGCCCTCGCTTGCATCTTCAATAACCAAAGAGCCATGAAGTTCACTGAAAGAAATCCAGTTTTTAGGCTCCTGTTACAAATCGCTTAGAAGAGTAAACCTAAATATTCAACAGATAAACAACAGATATGACCAATTACACTGGTGTATCAAATTATTTCTAGTGGTTAGTACCTATAGGTATCCAAGATATTTTACTATATTATGAAATATCAAAATTGAAAAATGAATGTTTACATGTGTTGAACTCAATTAACAACCCATTTTCATTTTAAAAATGCAAGCTTCTTTTTTTTTTTTTTGGAGAGACAGGAGCTCACTCTGTCATGCTGGAGTGCAGTGGGTGTGATCAGAGCTCACTGTAGCCCCCAACTCCTGGACTCAAGTGATCCTCCTACTTTGGCCTCCCAAAGTGTTGAGATTATAGGCATGAGCCACGACACATAGCCAAAAAATGGTTTTAGGGAAGAAAAGAAAAACCCAAATCTTTGTCTTATAATTAAGAATATACAATTACTTTTTTTGAGTAAAGACAAAAGGACTTGGCATAGTATGCACATATCTGCATATACACCATTAATTTTACATCGTTGAGGTAGCCAACTGCTCATAAGTGGGCTTTTATTAAATAATATAATGTTCTTAATAGAGGAAAAAGAAATTGAATACATTTTTAAAAACAAAATGACAAAACCAATCCATTGTCCCACAAAAGAAAATCAATGGAGACAAAAGCAGTTTAATTTGCTGGATTCTTTTGTGGCTTATTTTTTGAGTATTATTTACAAAATGTTAGAATAATTTTTAAGCAATATTAATAATAAGCAACATACAACTCCAAGAATAATATAATAAATAATAAACTGATGAAATGCCTAATGTGTATCAGTGTCATTTAAAAAACAAATTCAGAAGGAGAGGGGATGATAAAAGAGAAATGAAGAAGAGGATAAAAGACAAAGTTGGGTACAGAGATATAAAAACAAGTCAGAGAAAAAAGACAGCTTGAGACTCTACGTAGAGGAAGAAAGGCAGAAAAGCACACGCTTACAGAAAAATAACATGGATAACAGGGAGCAAATACAGTGAAACACAGGAAAAGCCCATGGGAAAGGCACATCCATGAAACCCCATCCCCTTGCATCTGTGACTCAATTTTCTCCGGTTTCCTCTTGTTTCTCAGGCTTCTCCTTCTCAGCGTCTTTGCTGTTTCTTGTCCAGTCTGAACACTAAACCCTGCTGTGCGGCAGGCTGGTCCTAGCACCTGCTCTGCTCAGTCCACCTTCTTTCTTTGGGTCACCTCATCCAGAGCCAGGCTTTAAATACTACTGACATTGAGAATTCCCCCAGTCTTTTCCAATTCTGACCTCTTCCCT